>NC_141145.1:147924440-148296940 GCF_053477565.2 Lygodium microphyllum
AAAGTCTTACGTTGCCAAGTGTGTTAACTGAACTTGGTTAGAGAGAAAAGAACTGGAAGAATAAAATGCTCTTGGATGGGTTGCAAATAAGGCTTGTCCGTTGCCTTGATTGACCAGTCAATGCCTTGGGTTAGGACTAAGTTATCACAAGGAAACGCCCAAGGAAAAGAGAGCTTCAAAAGAAGTTAAGAGGTCAAGTATAATTGCCTGCGAATTGTTTTATCAATCTTGTTGTAGACTATTGCAAGTGGATATGCTCCTAGCTTAATAGAAGCTGGTGACCTAACCCTAAATGGATTGTTGACCCAAGTTATGCTTGGTTGTTTGAAAAGGTTGTAAATTCCTTGAGCAAGTGTTTTGATACATACAAGTTAAATTCTAGTTGTGCATGCAATGGGATTGTGATGCCTTGAAACAAGAGGTTGTGCATTCAACTATTTGTTGATGTGGTTTTGGATGCTAATCCAAGTTGTTTGTGATTGATGATTTCATGGCCGGGTCTGTGATGATTGATTGCCATGGGAACAAAAGGGATGTTTTCCCTAGTAAATGTTATTAGGCTGGTTGTTTCAGCTGTGGTTGATTTCCTAAAGGGATAATTAAGGAAGAATAGCGCTAGCTACACCCCGCGAACTGCCAAACCCTAACCAAGGAGGTTATGAATCCACATCGGGAATGTGGATCGAACCCGTTGTGAGAGGTCTCTCCGTGGAAATTACTTGGCATAGGAGGACGCTTGGGTGCCAGTGGGGGCTCTGGCCGTAAATCCCAATGCCTCCGGACCCTACACAAGTGTTCTATGTGACTCCAGATGGGATCTCGAGGCCTTGATACTAGTTACAAGTCGAAATCTTGCTAGGATAAACCTTCGGGTTTTATTTCCGGGAGACGGAAGGATTCTTCTGCGGAGGCAAAAAGGAACTTAGTTCTCCTGTATGGGCAGGAGACAAACATTAATCTGAAGATAAGTTAAGGAAGTGTTTGATCTTGTTTTATCTTGTTTTCGTTTCAGTGCCCTAAATTACGTAAAGGAACCTGTGATTAATGGGTTAATTAAGGAAGCTACTTTTATGTGTCAAACATAATGTGGTAGGTGATTAGATAAATAAAACAACCCCCGAGGGAAGCAGGGTGGATGTGACCACTGGGTCTATCCTACGGAAGGGTAGTCTTGGTTAGTCGAGAGCTTTCCTCAAAGGAAATGTTAACGAGAAATGTTAGGAAAATTCGGACGATGATCTTAGACAATGTTGGTTAGAACCTTGATTCATACCATTTTAGAGGACCGAAATGGGACTATGCCCTACGGGCAGAGAGGTCAAGCGATACATCCCTCTCATTTCCCATTCTCTTTGAACCAATGCGGTATGAGTCTGCTTTGGCCCAATTGTGTCTACACAAAGAGGAGCAGTTGTAGACCGACGCTAGAAGGCTGCTAGGAAGACCCGATTACAAGGAACCCGGCCCTAGTGGGAATGGTCGGATAAGTTCCGTTGCAGGGCAAACTCGAGAGACCCTAGTTGGCAAACCCCGTGTCATTCCTTGGGAGTGCCGGGCGGTGTCTTCTAGATATATCTCTTGATGGACTGCTAAGACATGTCCCGCAATTTGAGGAGCGGGCACGTTACAGGATGGTAAGCCTTTTATTGAGATAATCAAGTTAGCTCTATGGTGCTCTTTGTCCTTTATAATGGGGAACATGTTATGATACTCAAGTTTCATAGAAATCTAAGATGTCAATGAAGAGAAATAAATTTGCTTTTAGCATTTATAATGGGGCACAAGTGAGCCACTATTTTATCCATATTTCTATAGAATGTTATGCTTACACTAGATCATCCTAAAGCTCATCCTATCATGTAGAAAGAGCCAAAAGCAAGCCATTATGCTTTAGTTTTTTTTAATTCCACACTAAAATGAGAAAAGAATTAAAGTGATTATTATGCTTGTATTATGATTCCTTAGGCCTTCAATGTGATGGTAATCTATGTGCACACATACGGATCATGGAATGTAGAGTTGAAATAATCATGATAGGAAGATGTGACATAAAAAATATAACTCTCTTTTCTGGTCAAATCTTACCAATTTACATTTTTAAAGAATTTGAATTTGTGTTAATCTATGATGTAAATTTTGCAACTCAAATAGACCAAATGTGTTATGTATAATGGGCCCAAGCAAATAAAATTTTGAAAAACTCAAGGGTGATGAGGATATGCGATCTTGCTAACTTAATGAACAAATCAATTATCTTCGTAGAGCTTCAAAAAGGTTAAAAACGTTGTAAATTAGTCAAGCTACCTACATGGCTTACAAAGTAAAAGGAAACAAACTTGCAAAGGTGTTCTATAGCTAGCAATAAAGAGCACATTCACATAAAACACAAAAGTTCTTATTTAAATAGCAAATAGTAATTTCCATAATGCCTTCAAGGATGCTATTTTGGTGCATATATGGTAGGGTTATGCATTAGGATGCTATTTGGATTCTTTAGAGCTTGATTAGCTCATTTTTGCAAAAATTTATTACTATCATAACAGATTTGGCAGTAAGCATATAATAGTAAACTTCATGCTTTGAATGCCTATTGTGTCTACATTGTGTTTTAGGTATGTTACATGCCTACAATGATATCTAGCATTGATGTATGAGCCTAAATATAATTATGACATGCTTTGGCATTTTGATTTGAGATACATTTGATGTAATTGGGATTTAATTAGTTGCTTTGAGCTTTTATGCTTATTCACTTATGAGTATTGAAGCTTCATTGGACACTTATGCTCCGGGATGCATTTGTGATGCACTTGGGCTTCTTGGATGCTTTGATGTATATATCTTGAGCTTTGCTTGCTTATTTTTCATTCCAAGTTTTCTTCCAATGGGAGATATTTGTACTTACTTGGTAGAGCTTGGTTCTTTAAGGTAATGGGACTCTTGGCTCATGTATATGCTTTCTTATATGCTATTGGATGCAATTACCTCTGATTAAGGAATGCTTTGATTCCATATGCTTTGGACACCAACAGTTACCTTTGTGAGTAGTTTGTCAATGATGTATATTCTTATGGAATGTATAGCTTACTAAAAATTTGAGTTTGTGGCAATCTTTGGTACAGATGGTCTATACTTAGTCACTATAATTGCACTCTTTGTATCCTGGTTGCTACTCGGATATCCTTGGCAATGGAAGTAACTACTGAAATTTTGAGTTTGTGATAGTTTGTGCTTAGTCACTACTAGTTGCATTCTTTGTATCCCGATTACTATTGGTATATCCTTTGCAGTGAAAGCTTGCTTTCTTGGATATTTTTCCATAGTTGGATTGACATATATTGTTGCCTTTATTTTAGCATTGTTATAATTACAGCTTTAGTATTCTTTTGAAGAGTAGACTGCACTTTGGCAGTCTATTGCTTGCAGTTAATGGATAGCTCTATACTTTGGTGTTTCCTCTTGTTTTGCCCTTGTTTTGATTGAGTTTTGTGAGCAGATTTGTAATCATTTATAGTCGTCCATTCTCTTGGATTTTGCATTGGTATACTATCATTATGGCTACTTCTTTGAATACCAGTGCTATTTTTAATACTGAAAAGCTTGATGGCACAAATTTCAATCTATTCGAATCCACAAATATGGAAGGTTCTACTTCAAAAGAAGTAGGTTAGGCCTTCAAAAACCAAGAGTGTAAAGCCCAAAGGCATTGATTAGGATATTTGAGATGAGTTGGATAAGCTATGTAAATCCACATTGTGGCACTTGAGGATAATGCTTAGCAGTTATGGGAAAAGATATGCAATCTTTATGAGAAGTAAAGGTTTGCTTCTTAGATATATTGGTTGAAATAGCTCATGGACCTTTGCATGAAGGAAGGGACCAGTGTGTCCATGCATTTGAATGAATTTCATTCCATTTTCAACTAGTTGACTTCATAGGGCCTTCTTGAGTTCAAGGATAATCTCCCTCCCTTGTTCTTGCTTGTGACACTTCTTAAGTCAAGGACAATTTCTGTACTACCATGTGTGCTAATATGCCTAAGGATGGTTTGAAACTCTAGGATGTTGAGGGTGCCTTACTTCGTAGAGAATATAAACATAAAGAATATGGATGCAACCCATACTTCTTATGCATTGACTATTAAGAGCAAACATGATGGTAAGAGCAATAATGACCACTGTGGTAGAGACTCACAAAGGTCTCAAACTCAGGGGTAATCTCACAATAACTCCCATGGTTGTAAAGCCTCCCTTACATGTCATTATGGTAAGAGCAATATGGTTGTAAAGCCTCCCTTACATGTCATTATGGTAAGAGCAATATGGATGCAACCCATACTTCTCATGCATTGACTATTAGGAGCAAACATGATGGTAAGAGCAATAGTGACCACTGTGGTAGAGACTCACAAAGGTCTCAAACTCGAGGGTAATATCACAATAACTCCCATGGTTGTAAACCCATACTTCTCATGCATTGACTATTAGGAGCAAACATGATGGTAAGAGCAATAATGACCACCGTGGTAGAGACTCACAAAGGTCTCAAACTCGGGGGTAATCTCACAATAACTCCCATGGTTGTAAAGCCTCCCTTACATGTCATTATTGTGGAAAGTAGGATCATATTCAGCCACAGTGCCATAATATGCATGATGAGAAGCACAAAGAGAAAGGCAAGGGAAAAGTCCACGATAAGGCTAATGATCGTGGCCTTGTTTTTAATAAGTCCAATGTGAAAATTGAGGAGATAAATGCCTTCAAGCTTGAATCTGATGATGATTATATATTGGCAACTTCTTCTCTTTATGATAGTCAATTGCTTGATGTCTCATCCACTTTTCCTAGTGTTGGATGCTTAATTCGAGGGCTTCTTTCCACGTTACTCCGCATAGGGATGGCTTCGTTCCTATCACAACATAATTGGTTCTATGAGACTAGAAAATGACTTGGCATTGGATATTATTGGCATTTGTGATCATAGACTGCAGTTTTCTTTAAGCAACACTTTTGGTTTTGCAAGATATACACCATGTTCTAGATTTTACCAAAAGGCTACTCTCTAGTGGATAGTTGGATGATGTAGGATATTAGGTATCTTTTGATGATTCTATGTAGAAGATTACTTGTGGGAATCTTGTCTTTGGTCAAGATGCCAAGGCTGGTAGCCTCTATACCTTTCTTGTATGTGGATCTATTGACCATGTTTTGATTGTGGTGGTTGACATACCATATGTATCTTTATGGCATTGTCACCTTGGGCACATATCGTTAAAAGGAATGAAAAGGCTTTCTTATTTGTAGTATCTTCTACCCCTTGACTACAAATGTTTTGACTCATGTGATCATTGTCTTTATGGAAAGTAAACATACAATTCTCATAAGAAGTCTGGCATTACTACACGCATATGTGAGCCTCTAGATCTTGTTCATTTTGATTATATTTGGTCCCATTCCTTGTCAACCACTATGTGGTGCAAAGTGTTTTGTGACTTTCATTGATGACTATTTGCATAAGGTTTAGATATCGCATAAAGTAGAAATTAGATATATTGGCTTCCTTTTAGCATTAGCTTGCTCTTCTTTGAGAACCAATGTGGTTATAGGTTGAAATACCTAAGGGTGAATATATCTCTAAAGCATTTGTGCAGTTTTGTAATGAGTGGGATACTAAGTGTTAGTTGACCGCCCCTTTTACCCCACTCCAAAGAATGGTGTTGTTGAGTGCATAAATAGGACCATTCAAGAAAAAATTAGTAATATGCTTAGTCAAGTAAGCTTACTACAATATTTTTGGATTGAGGCTATTACTATTGCCATATATTTGATAAACAAATAGCCATGCACTACTATTGGTAGTCACGTTCTAGAGGAGGTACGGTTTGGCAAATCTCCCTCATATGCGCATCTTAGAGTTTTTCTATATAAGGCTTTCTATCATGTACCCAAGGACAAATGCAATAAGTTGGATCCTAAGTCAATAAAATGTATATTTCTTGGTTACGGAGATGTAGGTGTGAGATGGGCTATCATCTATGGGATCCACAAGCTCAGAAGGTCATCCGCACTCATGATATTATTTTCCATGAGGAGAAGATGTAAAAGTAGCTTGAGAGGTAGTTAAGGTACGTAGGGTGATATTTCAAGAGGAGCCTCTTCTTACCGAACAACCACTTAGACATCTTGTAGCTAATGTTCTAGTGGCCCATGATCATGAACTTGAATAGGATGTATAGACCCCACAGCCAGTCTCCTAGAGATAGATGTCAGCTTGATTGATTTGAGCCCTCCATGGAATATGTTATGGTAGTGACAAATTCTATTGAACCTCTTAGTTTTTATGAGGAGACCGGACAGAGGTGATAGTCACTCAAGGCCATGTAGTTAGAGCATAACTCATTGTAGAAAAACCATACATGTAATTTGGTTCCTTTGCCCAGTGAAAACATGCCTTGCCATACAAGTGGGTGTACAAGTTGAAGAGTACCCCTGGATGGCCCAAGCCAATATGTAAGGCTATATTGGTTGCTAAGGGTTCTAAGCAGGACCATGGTGTTGACTTTGTTCAAGACTTAAATAGTGGATTTAGATTCCATATTGGTTGCTATTGGTTGTTATCGGTTGCTAAGGGTTCTAAGAAGGATCATGGTGTTGCACTATAGGATTCTATGAGTGCTATTCAGTTAGTCAAGAATCTAGTTTTCCATGCAAAGACTAAGCACATTGAGGTGCATTATCACTTCATCAAGGAGGTGGTAGAGGACAAGTCTGTTGAGTTGTCTCATAAGAATCCTATAGATCTCCTCACTAAAAGTATCTCAATAGTATGTTTTGCCTTACTTAGGAAGATGATGGGCATAGGACGAGACGATGCCTATTCCTTATCTTATTGTACTTTATACATGCACATTTTCCTTTAAGTGGGAGGTCGTTGGGGGTAAAGGTGCTTGTGCCTATGCCACCATGTATTTACTACACACCTTTACATTGTAAGTGGCAGGTGTTCATTACTGCCACTTTATTCTTTATTCTTTCACTAACTATTGAATAAGGGAAGGCCAATCACACATTGTGATTGTTGGAGTTCCCACAAATAGTTTCTCTCTCTCTTGCTCTCTTTCTCCATCTACCATAACTCTGCTTCCACTCAGGCTCTATCTTTCAATAATATGTCGCAACTCAATGATTCAAGTAGTATTGAATACTTTTTTCCTCATAATTTCCTTTTCCAAATATGAAAAAATACATTCTATTGACATTGGCAGTCAAGAAGGTGTTGAGATGGCAAGCTCAACACATGTGGACATAGATGATGGACCGCCTGGTTAGATGGGTCCACACGTCTACACTTAGCACCTCGGTGGTCATTATGACTCTCATATGGCCACTGACTCATTACTTATTATATTCAGGTTGTTACACCTATTTACAGCTGGCATAGTTATAGCGCCAGTCGACTAGTGTAGTCGGTTATGCATTGTTTGACTTAGTAAGCCACTTTCCTTTTATGTTGTATCTTATCTATACTTTGTGTACATTGTAAAAGAGTGTGGAAGAAGAAGAAGAAATCAGCAAGAAAACGTTTTGGCCTCCATCTCTCTTCTTGTCTCTTGAGTGAGCTTCTCCTTGTGCATTCTGTGTGTGTTCGGCGTAGCATCTTGAGCAACCCCCTCCACCACGCAATTCTTGACATGGTATTAGAGCCGCGCCATTGAGAGAGGCTGATTTTGAAGGTTGAAGCAAAGGAGAAGAAGCAAGGTTCGAGCAAGCAAGCTACGGGTAATAATCTCTCCCATTCTTCCACTCCTTCTCTTGGATAGTGCCTGTGGAGGCACCGGAAGCAGGGCAGAGCAAAAATCTCAAATTGCAGTGAGATTTGGTGTGCGCGAAGAGCATTGTATATTCTGCATATAAGGCCTTTAGGGCAATCCCGCTATTATTTTGGGCATTTGAGGCCGTTTCAGGGCCTGTTTTAGAGCCGCAAGGTTGCGGACAGCAGTTTCAGGGTACGCTGTGACTTCGGCTGTATCGACCGACAGTGGGTGCGCAGGTTATAGATTTCAGATCTGTAAGATTAAAGGTGTTTACCAGTGAGTAAACACAAGGTTTATCTGCAAACAGGTTGCAAATTGCATATATTTTTTAGCAGACAGTGAAAAAGGCTGTCTAGTGTATTGCTGTGCACTACAGGTCGAGGGTTGCAGAAGATTTGCTTGTTGTTTGGTATTATTCTTGTGATAATGGCAGAGAACAGTGGAAGCCCTATCATTGAGAAGCTCGACAAAAACAACTACCCTTCATGGAAGTTCCGTGTCACGAACTTTCTTATTGGAAAAGGCCTCTACGAGTTCGTTTCAGGTGAAGAAAAGGAGCCGGAGGTGAGTGATCCTCCAACTGCAGAAGAGATAAAGGCACGGAAGGAATGGAATGCAAAGGATAAAAAGGTCATGTATTGGTTGTCTGCAGTAATTGACAATAATATGCTGGGACACATTAGAAATGCAGAGAATGCATATGCAGCTTGGACCATACTTGAAAGTATGTTTTCTGTAAATACAAAGGCACGAAAGATTCAACTCAAGCAAGAGTTGAATACATTGAAGAAAGGGAAGATGTCTATCAATGAGTATGCACTGAAGGTAAGGAGCATTGCAGATGCCTTGGCAGCAATTGATGCAATGCCCGATGATGATGATTTGGTGTCGTCTACCTTGGGTGGACTTAACAATGAAAAGGCTTGGAAGTCTTTTGTAACTTCTGTATATGTCAGAAAGCCATTTTCAGATTTCGATGAGTTGGTCTCCCTTATGATCACTGAAGAGATCAACATGCAGAGTGAGACATCTGAAAGAAGTGGTGAACAGGTCCAAGCTTTCTACTCTAGTTCAGGAAGGGGACATGGCAGGTTCTCTTCAAGAGGCCGTGGTACAGGACGTGGTAGTGACAACCAGCAAAACAGATTGAATCAATAATTTGGCGATATGCAGGTTTCAGGAGGTCGTGGTAACTTTAGAGGCAGGGGGAGCTTTAGAGAAAGAGGTGGATGGCAGAACAGAGGTTCTAACAACTCTGGTATTGTGTGCCACTACTGTGGCAAAACAGGTCATATTGCAGCCCAATGTTATGCTAAGAGAGATGATATCCACAGTGGTAAGTTGCAGCAAGGAAACTATGCATCGTCTTCACGACAGAATGAAGATAAAAATGAACGTTTGTTCGTTATGCAGCATATGCTGAATGCTGTTACAGGAAAGGGAACACATGAAGATGTTTGGTATGTTGATTCAGGTGCATCCAATCATATGACCAGCCATGCAGAATGGTTTGGGGAGATGCAGGATTTGCAAAATGCAGGTTATGTGCAGACGGGTGATGACTCATGCCACCCAATTTCACACATTGGAAAAGTTCCCTTGTCCTTGCATGATGGTAAGACAAAGAGTCTTTCAGATGTATTGCATGTGCCATCTATTACAAAGAACTTGGTGTCAGTCGGTCAAATGGTAGAGCAAGGGCTGCAAGTCAGATTTAATGCAAAGGGCTGCTTTGTAGAAGACTTCAATGACAAGTGCAGGTTGGTAGCAAAGGGAAGTAGAGTTGGACGTATGTTCACTCTAGATGCTGGAATTCCTACTATGAATGCTGCTATGTATGCCAAAGGAAAAGGTGTTGTTGCAGACATTGAAATTTGGCACAAACGCATTGGACATGCAAATGTACAAAGGCTGAAATTAATGCAGTCCAAAGGGTTGGTTACAGGTTTGCCTACTTTTAAAGTTGCAGAATTTCAGAAGGTATGTGAAGCATGTCAGTTTGGTAAGCAGGCAAGACAACCCTTTTCACATGACAGAGATGTAAGCAGAAATATCCTTGATGTTGTGCATATAGACATTTGGGGGCCTACACAAAATGTATCTCTTGGAGGTAGTTCATACTTTGTCACATTCATTGATGATTGTTCTAGAAAGCTGTGGGTATATTTTATGAAGGAAAAGAGTGAAGCTTTTGAGCACTTTAGAACTTTCAAGGCTGCAGTTGAAAGAGAAACAGGCTTGAAAGTAAAGTGCCTGAGGTCAGATGGAGGGGGAGAGTACCTCTCAAATGAGTTCAGTGATTTTCTGAGGTCTCATGGGATAAAGAGACAGTTCACATGCAGGTATACCCCACAGCAAAAGGGGGTTGCAGAAAGGAAAAACAAGCATATTGCAGAAGTTGCACGCACCTTGATGGCTGAAAAGAATATGCTTAAGCATTTTTTGTCTGAGGCTGTTCATACTACTGTTTATATTATGAACAGAACTCCCACAGCTGCAGTTTATGGTATGACCCCTGAAGAATGTTTTACAGGTAAGAAGCCTGATGTTTCACACTTGAAAGTATTTGGCTGCATTGCGTATGTTCATGTGCCAGATGAGTTGCGGAAGAAACTAGATCCAAAGGCTGAAAAGTGTATCTTTATTGGATACTCTTTAGAGTAGAAAGGGTATCGCTGTTACAACCCTGTCACATGTAAGTTCAGAGTGAGCAGGGATGTCATCTTTGATGAAATGAGCAGTTGGTATGCATCTAGTGGTGATGCATTGGATGTTGATGATGATCATGACACTCATGTGCAGGCTGAAAGGCAAGAATCACGAACTCTTAGTGGACCAGAGACATCATCTAGTAGTCCTTGGCCTGGGAGACTAAGGAGTACCTCTACATCTTCGAGTGCATCTAGTAGCACTACAGGTAAAGACAAAGGAAAGAATAAAGTGTCAGAAGGCATTGATGCAGTTCTTGATGGAGACTCCAGTGGCTCAGAGAGCTTGGATGATGAGCTTGTCATTCCTTCAGTGAGGACTCCAGGTGTGCAGAGAGCACATGTTAATGCAAAGACTCCATTGAGTGATCCAGTGGTACGCAGGTCTAGCAGGGTGAGATTCCCTGTTAAAAGATTTGGTTTTGAAGGTTATGCAGCTCACCATTATGCTTATATGGTGAAACTAGTTAAGGATGTTGAGCCCACATGTTTTGAGGAGGCTATTGGTCATGCTCATTGGGATGCAGCAATGGATGAGGAGATGGCTGCATTAGAGGCCAATAAGACTTAGGATCTAGTATCATTGCCAAAGGGAAAGAAAGCTATTGGATGTAAGTGGGTTTATAAGATTAAGCACAATGCAGATGGTTCTATTAGCAGGTACAAAGCTAGGCTGGTTGCAAAAGGCTATGCCCAAACATATGGCATAGATTATGATGAAACCTTCAGTCCAGTTGCTAGGATGGCAACTGTCAGATGTGTGATTGCTTTGGCAGCAGCCAAAGGTTGGAGGTTGCAGCAAATGGATGTAAAGAATGCCTTCTCGCATGGTGATTTGCAGGAAGAAGTGTATATGGATCAGCCAGCAGGTTATGAAGATTTAGAGCATCCCACGTATGTGTGCAGGTTGAAGAAGGCACTCTATGGGCTCAAGCAAGCACCTAGAGCATGGTCTGACAAGATCAGAGAGTATCTTGTCAATATTGGCTTTTATGTTTCTGATGCTGATCACTCACTTTATGTGAGAAAGGGAGATGCAGGTTTGGTCATCATAGTCATCTATGTGGATGACTTGATTATTACAGGTGATAGTGATAGTGGGATTGCTGAAGTCAAGGGCTGTTTGAAGATGAAGTTTGAGATGAAGGACTTAGGTGAGCTAAGGTACTTCCTTGGCATTGAGGTGATCAGATGTGATGATGGTATATGGCTGTTCCAAAGACAATATGGCTTGGATATGTTGTCCAAGTATGGTATGACTGCATGCAAACCACTTTCAGTCCTGTTGGAGCAGAATGTAAAGCTGAGTGCTGATGTTGGGGATGAGATAGAAGACCCTACTATGTTCAGGAGGATAGTGGGGAGTTTGATCTACATGACCATTACAAGGCCAGACTTGAGCTACGTTGTTGGTCTTGTGAGTCAGTTTATGCAAGTACCTAGAAAGCCACATTTGGATGCAGTCAGATGTATATTGAGATATGTGAAGTCCACATTACATTACGGACTTTTCTATGAGGCAGGTATAGATGTACATGTGTTTGGATACACAGATGCAGATTGGGCTGGTAGTATGTCTGATAGAAGATCTATCAGTGGATACATGTTCTCTCTTGGTAGTGCAGCAGTTGCATGGAGCAGCAAAAAGCAATCTACAGTTGCTTTGTCGAGTACAGAGGCTGAGTATAGAGGTGTTGATGTTGCAGCATGTGAGGTAGTATGGCTGCAAAAGCTATTGGCTGATTTGAATGTCCAGGTGGAAGGTCCAGTTGTCATTTATTGTGACAACATGAGCAGTATACAGTTGGTTAGGAACCCTGTGTTCCATGCCAGGACAAAACATATTGAGGTACACTACCACTTTGTGAGAGAGAAGGTACTAGCAGGTGAGATTGACTTGGTGTATGTCAGCACATAGGATCAGATAGCTGACATCTTCACGAAGGCATTGGGTACAGAGAAGCTTCAAAAGTTTCGAAGCTTACTCGGAGTTGCAGAGATGCAGTTGAGCTTGAGGGGGAGTGTTGAGATGGCAAGCTCAACACATGTGGACATAGATGATGGACCGCCTGGTTAGATGGGTCCACACGTCTACACTTAGCACCTCGGTGGTCATTATGACTCTCATATGGCCACTGACTCATTACTTATTATATTCAGGTTGTTACACCTATTTACAGCTGGCATAGTTATAGCGCCAGTTGACTAGTGTAGTCGGTTATGCATTGTTTGACTTAGTAAGCCACTTTCCTTTTATGTTGTATCTTATCTATACTTTGTATACATTGTAAAAGAGTGTGGAAGAAGAAGAAGAAATCAGCAAGAAAACGTTTTGGCATCCATCTCTCTTCTTGTCTCTTGAGTGAGCTTCTCCTTGTGCATTCTGTGTGTGTTCGGCGCAGCATCTTGAGCAACCCCCTCCACCACACAATTCTTGACAGAAGGTAAAGGAACCTTCAATGCCATATATGGCTGACCCTAAGAGATTTAGAGTGTACATGTGCCAAGAGGTGTATTGGTACCACCTTCTTGGGGAGTACTTATCCAATCACTACAAGTAGATGTCATTGTTTTGAGCTATTCTTTAAAATGCAAAGGTGTGTCCATGTGCTAGAGGTGTTCTCATATTTACTTATGGACATAAAGAATGCTGCAGACTCACATGAGATGCTAGAGTTGATGCAATCTAGCAAACATATAGTGTACCAATAAACCCATTTTTAAAAAAATCTATAGTAAAAGCTTTATCTGATTAGTGCACATTCATCCAATTTGAACAATTTTTTTGCTTTTTGTGATCTTTTTTCTCTCTTGGAGGAGCCTCTTGACCTTCACAATGAAATTGTATATGTTTTAAGATGGTGACATAGTAGGGACTAACAACAAGTGTCAAGAGTGCTGATGGTGGTTGGAGTACCCATTGAGTAATGTACCCAAGCAAGAGATCAAGCTTTGGGAAAGTGAGTTTGGGTACTAGGATGTTCCCTCTTGTATTGTGAGAATAGAAGTGTTATAGTTGTATATTACCAAATATATTTATTATTTATAGAAGGATTCAAATCATAGACATGTCAACACATCATGCCTCATGAATAATGAGGTCAACTAATCTTCATGAGGGTCCCAATGTAGCAGAGGTATTAAAAAAAACCTTGGAAGAGGTGGATGTTTATAAAACTAAGATAGTGTGCTAGGTAGCTGAATGTGAGGTGGGCATTTTCCAGCAATAATATGTATTGTAATATTTTCCAGTGGAAAGAAAACAGATATGGTATTCAAAATGCAAGTAAACAACTAGTACATAGTATTACATTAGAGGTAGAAACTATCACAAGTAGTAGACAATGCAAGTGGATGCATGGACTATGATTCTTTTGTGTTATTTGCATGTCATAATGTGTTGCTATGTGGTAGGAAACAAAACATACATCTTAAGTGTGGATAAAGAATTCATGAGGACAAAGAGGGGGGGCAACATTTGTCACAATAGAGACAAACTCCATTCAAATGAAAAACCTTGAGAGTGAGGATTCATAGTACATAGTTAACAACATCTAACAAATCCCATGTAGCATCTTTGTACCACACATTGTGCAAATAATGCAATCAAAAGTAAATGCCATAAAAAAGATAGCCATAAAGGACACAATGACCTAGTAGTGTAGACTCTATCACATGCACACTTTTCGGTGTCCTTAATATCCATGCCATGGCCTTCTTCTCTTCCTTGGCCCTCTCTAGCTGGGCTCGGAGCTCTACCACATAGGCATCATAGTCCATAGCCGGGGGGCATCTTTGGCAGTGTTGTGGTGGACGCTTCTAGCTTTTGTTGCTTTGGGTCTTGCCTGGATCCGTCGGCATCCGTCGCCGCATGCAACCTTTTGGCTCTTGTCCTTGGCGCCATCTTGCATACTTTTGTGACCAGGAATTGCATCATGGACATGAGCTGAGTGGTATCCATGGCAAATGCTGGCTCCTGTGTGGTAGATGTGGTGGTGGCGATATGGGGTGTGAGATTCGAAGGGATGGGGTGCAATGGGGCCTTGCCCTTTCCAGCAATGACTGGGGCTACTTCAGCACTGCCGCTTGGTTCACCTTTGTGCCATGGGCTCAAGGTGGCCATTTCTTTGGAGAACCATAGGCCTCCTCTATAGACATGTGCATGGCCTCCATCATGTCTTCATCTTCCTTCCTTTTTAGCTCTTCTGCCTCTCTCTCGGCTCTTCTCTTTCTCTCATCTTCGATCCTCTTGGACTCTTTTTGGGCCTTCCTCAACTCGGCCCATTCTTCCCTTGTCATCATTTCTTTTCTCTCCTCCTTCCACTTTGATGGGGTTTCCTTCGTATGAGCCTTTAGCTCTCCATGGCCAGGATTGTGTCTCCTGCTCTTCCTTATCACTTATAGTCCTTTCACTTGACTGCACTTGTTCATGGTGAGGCAGCTGGTTAGGGATTTCCCTTACTCCCTCTCCACCTTCCTCTCTATCCTTCAAGGCCTCCTAGATGATGGTCATTAGGATCCCACCAAACCTAATGGTGGATGCTTTGGAGGAGGACTTCTTTCTAATTAATCTTGATGTGGAGGTCAAGGATTCTCCTCATGGTACCATTCCACCAGTGGTCAAAGCTTTCACTAAGCTTTCAATAGTTTTGTGCACGAAGGCATTCCAATTGATTTTGTCTAGGGATCCTGCTGCGATGCTCTCCAACAACGACACCTCGATTATGTTCATAAGGGCATCGTACCTTTGACTAGAGAATAGAGTATGGACCATCTTTGCCTATAGCTTGATCTCAGGATTTGGAATATCTATTAAACTTACCCCATCCACTATGCATATGGTAGACTTGATCATCCCTAGCATGCTGTATACGCCCCTTTTTGGGCATGGCTCGGTCTTGCTAGTTAAGCCTAGGGCCCTCTCCACCACCTCAGGGCTCAATTCCACCTCTGCTTGGTGGGCTTCTTCCCCTTTCCTAACTTTCACCATGCCGCAATTCCTTTCGACATTGAAGCTCCTCAAAAACTCTGCACATTTTTCATAGTTGACCACCTACCCAACCTTTTCTGCGTACTTCTACAGGCTACACTATTCCACGAGTTGTTTTATGGGTGGCTCTTCCATGATGACGTCTTCCAAGTTCATGGCATGCTTGAATGTGAACTGGCTGTAGCCCCTCATTTCTACCGTCAAGCCATACTTAGCTTGCTCTTCCTCCATGAACGGAAGCTTGTTGCCTTTATCTTGCCCTGCCATTTTAGGTTCCTACCACATATCATGGTTCACCATTAGTATTCCTAAGACATTCTCTTGGAAAATAAACAGGAATAGATCATGCTTTTATGGCAAGAAGAACATGCTTTAAGCAACAAAAAGAATTCCCCTTGAGCAGTTCTATTCATTTCCAAGATCCTATGCCACTTGTCCTTGATTTCACCTTTCTTCATGTTTACCCCCTCCCCCCTTAGGAATGAGAAGAATCCCCCTAGGATTAGACATGGGAGACCTTTGAGCACTGTAGGGTGCTATTTACTTGGGTATCAACCAATTATAGAAATCAGGGTTGTATTCCAATGGGGCATGACAATCGAGGTTACGAGGGCTAATGCATACTTGGGTAATGTAAGTCAGGACATCGGTTAGAAAGTCACCCAAGTTGATGCAGCTAGCCACATGTAGCTCTTCTTCCATAAGGATACAATCAATGTAAGGATGGTCGAAGACCTGGTCATCTAGGTGTTTGGAGCGAGTGATGGCCAAGACCCTAAACAAGGTTGGTGCTACATAAGTCGGATCATATTCAGTTGTCTTGATGGCGTGTCGCTCGGCTTTAGTCACTATTTGGCAACCCCGCTTCTCCCATTGGAGACGTATGTTACCCCATTTTTGTAGGAACGGGGAGTTAGAGTCAGTGAGGCAAGTAAGTTCCTCAATCTCAACAGTTGGCACAGGCCTTTGGGGCTTGTGGTAGGATGTTATCAATCGTCTGATGAATGCGTGCTCTTTTGATACTTCACCATTATTGATCAACTCCCTTGAGACTTCGGGGGATGTTACAGTTATAAGCTCATATTTTTCCCAAGTGCAGGATAAGGAATGAACCTCAGAGGCAAGGGGTTCATTAAGCAAGCCAAGGTCAAGTCTTTCATAGCTCCTAGAGAACTTGGTAAAGGTGTCATCCAAGAGCTTAATGCAAGTCACCAAGTCATCTCTCATATTCTCAACAAGGTCCTTGGCAACCACTAGAAATGAACGTTGCTCTCATAGGAAGGCCTAAGACAACCTGTTGGTGGTTGGGGTGGAATTGAGCTAGACAGCAATGGTCATAGCATTTCTTAACCTGCATCCTTCGTATTTGGCAATACGTAGAAGATGACTGGTAGGCTCTCAGACTCAATAGAGATTGCAATCTTGCACTTCCCTAGGAGTGCATATGACTTGCCCCCAAATTGTCTGAGTTTAGCATTGGTGGGCTGTAACTATGCTATAACTATGGGCTGACCAATGAGGTCCAATGAGCATAGGTCAAAACATTGAAGTTGGCTTCCTCGTCAATCAAGACATCAAAAGCATGTGTGTGCCGAGCGGTGGCCGTGATATGTAGGTATGCTAGTACTACCACCTCTTCATCCTCGTCCTCTAGTTCAACGATGGTGGCTACTCGGACATTGACAGAGGCTTCCAGCAGCATAGGGGGCTTATGCCATGGGTGTGTGGGAGGATAGTACTTCTTTACGCGACTGCCATTAAAGAAGCTTATGCCCTCACCTTCAATGTCGGATTCTACAGTGTTGTCTACCTCCTTCTTGATCTCCTCACTACTAGAGTAGTAGTCCTCGTACTCATCATCAAAGTTGGCTTCTCCTTTTTTGCTTGTTATCCTCTGGATTCTCGTCTCCAGTGTGTCCATCGGTAACTAAGGCTCAATTGTACATTAGGTTCAGGTCATGTGCCTTAGTCCATCTCCACTTAGGAGCATTCAAGAGGTCTCTGAGGGGGCTTGAGATTAGCGACGGGATTGCCAGTCAACTTGCCTGCCAGATACTCGAGGGTCTCATGTAGTTCTAGCTTGTTGCTAGGAACATGGGAAGGGATAGGTCTAGGTTGGTTGCTGATCATCATACAAAGGGTCACTCTACAGGCTCCCTCCTTGAGACACTTGCGATTTTTGCAGCATGTTTGTATGTCTCCTTTTCGTCAGAGAATGGAAGATCGGTGGTTGCTAGCACGTGCATCTGATCTTGCTCATCGTCAAGGCAAGAAATGTATTTGGTCAGGGGTCCGTGAGACTCCCTTATTGATGTGTCGCCCCTGAGTGTGGCAAGGACGGAACCGAAGTTGATAGGGGTTGTCTCCCAAGTGTCCATCTCAACCTTTAATGCTTCCGTTCAGTTCTCTAGGAACATTAGACCATTGCCCTAGTCTTCCATGACTCGAGTGTTCCTCATCCAGGGTTGTCCTAGGAAAAAGAGCAACTTTGGTAGCTCTCTACCCTCAATCTTGTTGTCCTTTTAGTCCCCCTACTATCTTCGTGGGTCCTATTAATAGGGCTCTGAGGCATGTGACTATGTTTTGGGGTCTCCTCCTACTGGTGGGTTCCTTCGAATTATTAAGTTTGCCTCTATTCCTTATTATCAAAAATAGTCCTCAACTTGCATACATTCAATGATGGGTGCTTTGTTGTACATGGTGCAAAATTAGGTTTTTTTTTCCTTTTCCAATGCACTTATGTGGAAGAAATCAATATGTGGGGGTGCATCTACAAAATGATTATGCAATTCTAGCCATCCCCCCTTCATGTCTACGACCTAATATGACTCTAAGTGCAGTCTCTGGTTGCTCCTAATTGTCCAGGGTCCATGCTGCTCCTTCTATGTTCCATCAAGGCTGGGTTACAATCGAGGCCAACCTTTGGACTACACGTCTAGTCAGCTATGTGACCGGACTCCTAGAGTTTGTCTCTAGGTCGTATAGTCACTGTTTCCTCTAGTTACTGGCTTTGGCGAGCCACGGTGGGTTTCTAGGGGTATTTTGGTTTCAATCTCGGCTAGCTTTGAGCCGTGGAACTGGTCCTAGTTCTATATTTTCTTACTCTAGTTTGTTGGTCCAACTTCCAGAATCGGACTGTCCGATTCTAGGTGGTCCAACTCTCAAAGTCAGATGGTCCGATTGGGCTGGTCCTCGACTCTGACAAGCCGTCCAAGCAGACGGCTTGGTCTGATTCCTATGATGGTCCAATTGTTGTGCCATGTCCGACTGTCCAATTGACACGGGT
Source organism: Lygodium microphyllum (assembly GCF_053477565.2). NCBI lineage: Eukaryota > Viridiplantae > Streptophyta > Polypodiopsida > Schizaeales > Lygodiaceae > Lygodium > Lygodium microphyllum. The sequence goes on from NC_141145.1 coordinate 147,943,238, forward strand.
CTAGTTGGATATATCCGATCGAACAATGTTTTTGGTCCAGTTATAAGGGTCGATTGTCACGATCAGATGGTTCAAGTTGTCTGATCAAACGATTGTGTGTCCAATTGGTGGTTGGTCTGCCAACTATAGGGTGATTGTTGAGTGTTGAAATGACTTGTTTTTTGGCTGATTTTTGTTGTTTTTGAGAGCTGAATGGTTGATTTCATGGGATGATTGATTGATTTGGAAGTGGATTGAGAGTGTTTTGGATGATATTGATTGTGTTTTGGAAGATCATGATGTTTGTTAGTGGTTTTGGGATGTTCTGATAGGTTCTGATTGGTTCTGTATACCTTCTGTTTTGCTCTGTTTTGGTCTGTTTTTTATCTGATTGTCTTCTGTAAGGAGGGATCGAGTATGGATTGATGAAGAATGAGATATTGTGAAAGCTTATTGAATGTTTTGTGAGAGTTTGGAATGGTTTGAGTATGAATTATGTGGTTTTGATGACTTCTGTAACCTTCTGTAGGTCTTCTGTAGAGCTTCTGCTTCTGTTCTATTTCTGTACTGTTCTGTACTGTAACTGTTCTGGTACTGTTCTGTAGATTGTTCTGTAAGTGTTCTGTGGAATGTATGTGTGATTTTGGGAAAGTTTTCTAGCCTTGGAAAGAGGTGAATACAAGTGTTAAAGAGCTGAAAGAAGTGGAAGAAGTAGCTGTTGAAGACTAAAGAGAAGACTAGAGTGAAGTGACAGTAGTGAGCTGTGAAGAGACACTGTAGTGGCTCTGGTGACCTTTCATATCAGACATACCTCTTGGGAGGGGTATCCACGACCTAAGAGTGATTATTGAGAGTGAATTTTGAGAGATTGTAGTGAGGATATGATGTATGATTGATGGAGTGTGTGAGAGAGAGTCAGAGATAGCCAATTCTACTGAAACAGAGTGATTGTATATGAGAGATTGAGAGAGAAGACTATGACGATATTGAAGATGAATACTATGTGATGTATTTCCATTCAAAGATGGTGTACTTCTTTGCTTTGTTTGTTCTATTGATGGATTTTGTGAAGATGTTGAAGAATATGGTTGATTCTATTAAAATCCGTGGGAGATCTACATGATGCTGCATGAAGATTTGTTGTGCCTGGTGTTCTTTTCTTCATTGTGATAATATGAAACATGATAAACAAGCTTGTTGATGTTACAAGATAGATTTTCTTGCAAGAGAATTCCCTTTTCCTTGGTGTTCCTCTCGGGGCTCCATGTTTTTGGTGCGCAGCCGGGGAAACTTGCCATCAACAAGCACCAAAAGAGGCTGAAAATGAAGGAAATGGCATTGCCAAGAAGAGAAGAATTCAATGGATGTTTGTAAAGTTCCTTCTTCCACTGAAGAGTTGGAATTCCTCATAATCAAAGCCACTTTCCACAAGAAGTTCATCCCACAATGGCGGAAACACATCACCATTATGATGCATGCTCTATGTGGTGGACAGTTTCCTCTTCCTGTTGAAGCAGCAGAAACTTGCATCTTGGTGGCAAATTGTTTGGGAACAAACTGAAGAGAAAAAACAGAGAGAATGACCATCCATGGAAGATTTGGCATTCATTGAAAAGTTTCCAGACAACATCAAATGGGAGATTGTGAAGAAGCTACAGGAGTCTTGGTCTGTAGAGGTTCACAGGGACAAGAAGGAAAAGAGTTGGAATTTGTTCGTGGATGCTCAACAGCAAGATACATGGGATGCTTGGTGTACTGATAATCTTCTGTTTGTTCAATTAGCAACCCACTGGAAGTTGGTAGACAGAGTGTTTTTCACAACATACACTATTGAAACCATCAGAAGCTGGCATTACTATGATGATGGCACCACCACCATGCTCAGACGTATGCATTTTGACACCTTCAGAACCGAATACCTTCCCCTGTGCAGTGGCATGAAAGCAGAATTTAGGGACGTTGAGAGGAAAGAAGTAGAAGAAATGTTGGCAAGAGAGTCCTCCAGAGACTGAAGCCTTCTGTTAACCCTCTGTGGAGCACTAACAACATAGTGGAGTCAACCCCCTGATGAATGACGCAATAAAAAGGCAAGCGTTAGAACGAGTCCAGAGGTACGTAAGAAGAGAGAAAGCAAGAATCAAAGCTGAGAGCGAGCTCGCAGCAGAAGCCGCCTTGGACGCCCTTGCGGAACTCTTTACAGAAGTCCCAATGGCACATCAAGCCCTTCCTCCTCCTGCTGGAGGTCCACTTCCAAGCCAGATCCGTCCTGGAAATATTGATGACAGACCAGCGAATGTAGTCCCATTGCCAGTTTTTAAGGGAGAGTACAATGAAGACCCCGATCTTCATGTAGCAGAGTTTATGGTAGCGTGTGTGGCTAACAATGCCAGAACCCCTGAGCATTGGTTAGCGATATTCCCCGCCACTTTCAAGGGCGCGGCGTTTCAATGGTATGAGAGACAAGTAGCAGGAACTTTTGGCACATGGGACGACCTGAAGTTGGCCTTCCTCACTAAATTCAGGCGTGAAGGCTTTGAAGAGCGGATGAGAGAGGAATTCATGAACCTAAGTCAGTCCTCTGGAGAAAGAGTAGAAGCTTATGTCTCACGAATGGAATCCATCCTGAAGAGATGGACTAACCATAATCTAGATGATGGCATTCAGAAGGGAGTGTTTCTCAGGGGATTACAACCAGAAGTCCGTAAGTTTGTGGAGCTGCAAAGACCAGCCACCCTGCAAGCTGCAACAGAAGGTGCAAGACTGTACGATGAAGTGGAAGCTAGACTAGCAATGAATACAGGAAGAGGAGTCCTACCTCCTCTGGTGCCAGGAATGATGTATCCACCAAATGCAGTTGCTGGGACTGTTCCCTATCCCTACCAACAGATGCCCCCAGTATCACAGTACAGTGTACCAAATCCACAGTGGCCACAATCCATGCCTCAAATGATGGTTCAACCACAACAACCATGGTCTCAACCAATTTCCTCAATGACAAGTCAGCAGCAACAGTGGAATCCTACCAACTGGAGCCAACAGCCAACAGTTCAAACAGGAGCTCTGAATCAGAACCAGAACAGAGACCCCTCTGTACCAGCCCAACCCGTTTATGCAGTAATTACAGAGACTCCTCAAAACCCTCCTGCCAGTACGTCCGGAGGAGAAAGCTTGAAGGATTATTTATCCAACTCAGTTGCAAACATCAAAAAGGAGTTGATGGATGTGATTACAGAGCAACTACAGACGCTGAAAGTGAACACCGCTAGCATATCCAACGTTGCAGGAGCAGGAAGAGATGTGATGCGGTCAAATACTTGGTGTGGTAAGTGTCATCAAGCAGGCCATTTAGCCACTGAATGTACGCGGAAACCAACCATCCCTGGAGCCTTCTGTTCCTACTGTTTGCGGAAGAATCATACAGAGGACATTTGCTCTCTGAAAGAGATGCATGATAGGAGAAGAAAGGAAGAAGACGCAAGATTTAACTTGCTGGAATCCAAAATGACAACACAAGATATTGGACCCAAGCCTAGAGAGTTTGGTCCCAATTTCGGACCCAGAAGATTTCCTTCTCAAAGTTACAGAGGAAGACAGTCTGGCGGTGGTCAGAGATCAGAAGTGGAATGTTACAGATGTGGCGAAAAGGGACACATCTCACCAAATTGTCCAAATCCTCGAAGGTCAGTGGATTACAAGCCCTTATGCAGTCGATGCAAAGGAGAAGGCCACACTGCAAACGACTGTCCAAGCCCAGCTCCTGTGAAAAACAGTGCTACTGATAGTCCGTCCAAGGCCCAAGAGCCTACCTCTAATTTGGTAGAATTGGAAGTTGCTGCTATCACTCGTGCAAAGCAGAAGGAACCACCTACCCAGAAAGAAAATAATCCTCCTGCCAGAACAGTGAAGTTCAGTCTTCCACCAGAAGAACAGAACAGAACAGAGCCTAACAGTGCCGTACAGAGCCCTACAGAGCCACAGAGAGTTACAGAGACAGTTACAGAGACAGGACCAGAGGTCCAGGATACAGAAGAGGAGGAAGTGCCAGAAGTGGCAGAAGAAGTTTCTGTAATGCCTCTGTTGGAAGAAAGAGGGAAAATGAAAATGGGTGTTGCCCCATTCCCTAACCGATTAGAAAAGCCAGTGGATCCTATTAAGGAATACGATCTGGTCAGAGATCTAGATACCTTCAGACCAAACCTCACATTTCGACAATTATTGATGTTGTCTCCCAGTTGCCGGAAAAGGTTCAAAAGTATACTGACGAAAAGACGTGGTTTAAGGATTGCTCCCTCAACAGTAACAAAGTCCAACAAGGCTCCAGAGCCTGTAAAAGAAGTGGATGTGGCTAACGCTTTTCTAGATCCGGGTACTCCAGAGACTGGCGTGTGGATAGAAGGCTGCTTCATTGCAAATGCACTGATTGATGGAGGTTCATCAGTAAACATTATGACGGATGTGACGATGAAGGATCTAGGCTTACAAGGTGTGCAACCCACCCAATGGCTCATCAGATTGGCGGATCAGAGTAGAATCAAGCCTTTGGGCATTCTTCCATATGTGAAGACTACAGTGGCTGGAAAAGATTATTGGCTGACCTATTTGGTGGTGAAGCCAAACTCTTATGGTACATCCTATCCTCTGTTACTAGGTAGACCATGGCTTTTTGAAGCCCGAGCAAGGACTGATTGGTTCAAAGGAACCTTGACCTTGGGTCGAGGACCCAACAAAGTGGTGCTGAAACTGTATGGTTCTCAAAAAGGACATGGCTCCACCTCCTTGGAATTATCTTCTGATTCCCCTAACGAGGCTACAGATGGAACGTCAGCAGACGAAGATGCTGTCAAACAGATCCTTCCTAAGAAAACAGTGGCACATTCTTTAACAATGGATACTGTAAGCCGACTTCCAAAAGATGCAAAGCCATTATCAATGGGTGAATACTTCTTGCCTGAACCAGGAATGCCTTCTGAAATCACTTCTGACAGTGAGATAGAAGCATGGATGTACTGCTCTCCCTGTTACATGGTCACAGCAGAAGCAAAACCAGAGACAGAGGCAGGAGAGGAAACAGAGAATCTGTTCTTCTGTTACAGAGCTCCTACAGAAACAGAAGCAGAAACAGAAGCAGAAGCATCAACAGAGACAGAAGCAGAAGCAGAAGCATCAACAGAGACAGAAACAGAAGCAGAGACAGAGACACAAGAGGATGGATATGATATGGACGAAGAGAATGATGAAAGTGAGCCAGAGGGGTCTATCCCACCTGAAGAGGATATAATTGAGGAAGAAGTTCCAGAAGCATCAGAAGCCGATGAGCTCATGCTATGGGACAGAATGGCGATGGTACCATTTGGTCTGGTAAATGGATCATCTCATATGCAAAACCATTATAAGAAATGGATTAAGAAGAGCAAGCCGTCTTTTAGCAGTGGCTCATGCCGTCCTAACCTATCCTTGTCGAAGAAAGATGATGATGATGCACCGTGCCAACAAGCACCAGTCCCATCAACCCAACAAGCATCAGAGGGTCCCTGTTATGTGACGTTCCTGGATGTATCATCAGAAGATGAATCTTCAAGCCACGAGGTAATTAATTTTGAAACCAAACCCAAAACAGCGCTTATCCCATTCCAACGTCTTAAGGAGCAACCTAAGTCTCCACCAAAAGACGAAGTTGGTTCTAGTGGGTCATCAGAAGAGGATACCACTCCCTTGAAGGAGTCGGATCTGTATCCAGAAGCAGTCCACGGGACCTTCATCCGTGAAGTAGAAGGTGAAAGGCAGTTAACCTTTGTGGATGCAGAAGGCACTGAACGCCACTTAAAGGTGGGTAGCAGTCTCCCAGAAGAGGAGTTGTTAACCTTGTACAACTTGTTGAAAGAGAATTTGGACGTGTTTGCATGGTCTTACAAAGACCTAAAGGGGATTGATCCCACAATATGTCAACATCATATTGACTTGGAGCTTGATGCCAAGCCAGTACGGCAACGACAGAGGCGAATGAACCCGAATTATTCCACATTGGTGAAAGCGGAGCTGCTGAAGCTTCTGGAAGCCGAGTTCATCTATCCAGTGGCAAACAGTGAATGGGTTTCACCCATCGTGGTTGTACCCAAGAAGAATGGCAAATTGCGAATATGTGTGGATTTTCGAAAGCTTAATTCCAAGACAAAGAAGGATCACTTTCCTATCCCTTTCACAGACCAACTGTTGGACACAGTGGCAGGACATGAACTTTATTCTCTTCTGGATGGATTCAGCGGATACAACCAAGTCCAAATCGCAGAAGAAGACCAATCCAAGACAACCTTCACCACAGAATGGGGGACCTATGCTTACATAGTGATGCCATTTGGGCTCTGCAATGCCCCTGCTACTTTCCAACGAGTCATGATGGCTGCATTTCAAAATCATCTGCACGACTTTATTGAGGTATATTTGGATGACTTCTGTGTCTATAGTTTGATCAATGAACACTGGGACCACCTGGAACAATGCTTTGACCGATGCCGGGAGTATGGGATTTCCCTCAACCCCGACAAATGCATCTTTGGGGTCTCTTCTGGAGTCTTGTTGGGCCACATTGTCTCTGCACAAGGGATATCAACAGACCCTGCAAAGATCGAAAAGATCTCAGCTCTGCAAGCACCCACCAACCTCAAACAGTTGAGGGGATTCCTAGGCCATGTGGGTTACTACAGAAGGTTCATAGCCCATTTTGCGACAAAGGCAACCTCCTTGCACAAGCTTCTGAGGAAAGATGCAGAGTTTACTTGGACAGAAGAATGTGATAAAGCCTTCCACACTCTGAAGCAGTGCCTGATAGAGGCACCCATCCTGCAACCTCCTGATTGGACGAAAGAGTTCCACGTACACACTGATGCATCAATTGAAGGCTTAGGCGCAGTCCTTTGCCAAAAGGGCTCCTCAAAGTTGGATCAACCGATCTATTATGCAAGCCGAAAAGTCACTGATAGGGAACGAAACTATACAGTGACAGAGCTGGAGTGCTTGGCAATGGTGTTTGCCCTGGAGAAGTTTCGCCATTACCTCCTATCTACCCACTTTAAATTTTATGTGGATCATGAGGCCCTGTCCTTCTTAATGAACAAAGCAGATGTGAAAGGACGAATGATGAGATGGCTCCTTCTATTCCAGGAGTTCGACTTTGAGGTGGTTACTAAGCCTGGTCGTTCCCATGTTCTGGCTGATCATCTGTCCCGTATCCCACAAACTGCAGACGAGGAGCAGGATGATCCAGACCTCCCTGATGCTTCCCTATTCTTGGTAGAAACTGTCACTCCCTGGTATGCGGACATTGCCAATCTGCTGGCAACCCAACAGTACCCTCCTGGTATTTCTAGTCGGGAAAGGAAGAAGCTCATGTTAGAATCAGCCCCATACACCCTGCTCGGCGGTGCACTGTACAAGAAAGGCAAAGATGAAGTGCTCAGAAGATGTGTTGCAGGAGACGAGATTGGGATTTTTCTGAAGGCTTGCCACGACGAGCCATGTGGAGGTCACTTTGCAGGAGAAGCTACAGCCAGGAAGGCTCTGCTAGCAGGTTATTGGTGGCCTACCATTCACAAGGATGCCTATGATTACTGTAAAAGATGTGATGCTTGTCAAAGAATGGGGAAACCCACGAAGACAAGTGCCATGCCACTGCAACCTATCCTTCCGTTGAAGCCGTTTGAGAAGTGGGGCATTGACTTCGTAGGTCCGATCGATCCTCCCACTAGAAGGAAACAGAACAGATACATCCTCGTATGTACGGATTATGTTACAAAGTGGTGTGAAGCTAAAGCCCTAAAGCGGGACGATGGTAACAGCGTGGCCCTATTCATGTACGAGAATATCATCACTCGTTTTGGCAGTCCCTTAGAGCTGGTAAGTGATAGAGGCACTCATTTTCTCAACAAAGTCATGGAAGAGTTGACAGAGTTGTATAAGATCCGCCATCGCAAGTCCACTCCTTATTACCCCAGAGCCAACGGCCAAGTCGAAGTCACCAATCGCATCCTCTGCTCGATTCTGACAAGAACAATTGCTGCACATCGTCGTGATTGGGACGATCGACTTACAGAGGCCCTCTGGGCGTACAGAACCTCTCATAAAGCAGCAACGGGACAGACACCTTTTCAGTTGGTGTATGGTACAGAAGCTGTTTTTCCTGTTGAACTGGAACTACCCTCTTTGAGAGTGGCGATCAAAGAGCGTTTGGGGGATGATGATTCACAGCAACGCCGTCTCCTGCACTTGGAATGTTTGGATGAAATTCGTAGGATGGCTCTACAGTGCATGGAAGCCACGCAAGCTCGACGTAAGGCTTACCATGATAGTTTCATCAAGCACAAGGAGTTCAAAGAAGGTGATTTGGTCCTAGCCTATGATTCACGCTTTGGCAAGTTTCCTGGCAAGCTCCAGCAGCGGTGGATGGGCCCCTATAAGGTACTTGCAGTCAACCCTAATGGCTCTGTCCAAGTACAGACCGTTGATGCCTCTGATGATCCCTTTCTGATCAATGGATATCGCCTGAAGAAGTACTTCCCTCCTTGGGGATCTTGACAATTACGGTCACTTGATCTTTTCCCTCGTTGGCGCGGCACTGTACTTCTTATGTTGACACTTCTGTTAGTCGTTCTTCGATCACTCCTGATGAAGTGGACGCAACCCTCTGTTCCCTCAAAACCCCCTTCTAGCCTTGATCTCTTATCCTCTATTTTCCACCAGCATCAGTGGAGAGGTTGGTTCTGACACATGGTTTTTCTACCATTCCCTTGTTCAATTTGAAGAAAAGAGAAAAAGAAAAAAACAAAACAAAACATATCGGTCATGGGAGAAAAGGACTTAGGTCCCTGTCATGCCGACCTATTCTTCGAGAAAAGGTGGAAACACCCTCGGGAATAGGGAAAAAAGAAAAGAAGGAAAAAAAAAGAAAGAAAAAAAAAAACAAAACAAAACAAAACTGTTATGAGAGAAAAGGAAAAAATTCCCTGTCATAGCAGGCCTCGTTCCAAGAAAAGGTGGTAAACACCCTTGGGCGGGAAGCTGGCTGTGGAAAAGGTGGTAACACCCAGCAGTCCAGAAAGCGGATTCATTGATTGATATCCCTAGGATCCAATTCCGAAGCTACCTCCCTTGGTACGCTGTGTCCTGGGTCTCTTTGCAAAGTGACTACTTGTCCTCTAGCGGACGACATGTTCCTATCCAACACAACGTTCGATTTGATGGCTACCTCCCTGGGTATGCCTCTTCAACAACCGACGACGCGATCTTCATCGACAAACAATCGAGTGATGTGAGCTTTCATCCTAACCGGATGGGGAAGTGAGTATGGGCTGCCCTCCTATATCTATCAACAGAGAGTGAGACAGAGGGTGGGGTGAGAGACCAGTCTTTTCCCTTCAAATCAAATGAGAGGTGAGTAGTGTGAATGAAATGTTGCACGCACGGGATGGGCCTCTCAATGCACAAAGCACAATTTGTTTCTGTGCACTGCACCATAAGGCTCCCTGGCTTTCCTTCTTGCACCGTATGCCGACACAGGGCGGGATGCACAATTGCACCATCAAATGCGCACAAGGCATACACCCTTTGCACAAGTGATTGTGAGGATTACATCAATGGGTTTCAGGAAAAGGCTGCCCTCCTGTATCTATCAACAGAGTGTGAGACAGAGGGTGGGTTGAGTGTGACTGGAGTTTCTTCAATCAATTACCGAGAGGTGAGATTGAGAGACGTTACGACACTTGGAGTCAGGTATGTTCCCGTTTCCCTATGCACCCACGGGATGGGTCTTTACCGTCAACACAAAACACATCACCCTGTTCTGTACACGGCACTGTAAGGCTCCCTTGCCTTCCTCCTTGCACCTATGCCAGACGGGTTGGACGCACTAATGCACCAGCAACTGTGCACCCTGGCATACTCTTTCTGCACCATTCCCCCCTTGTTGATGCCTCAACCGGGTATGAGATATGGGGTTTTAATCATTCTTCCTCGAGTGATATTAGTCATGGGGCGAGTGACTGTTCTTTCATTCCAATTGAGTGACTGTGAGTTGAGTGCAATATCCCTCATCATCGACGAATTTCCTGCGATTCCTTCCATCAGCTACCTCCCTGGGTGCTGCCGCGTGGTCCCTGCCATGACGGACGTGTGCCGAGAAGCTGCCTTGGTTCCTCCAGCGCCGACAACCACACTGGACGTGCCATTGACACTCAACCTTGATTCTTGACGAAATGGGCCAAGTTTTTCTAACCCTACAACTTCTGTTTCTTAGTGATGGTCATGTTTTAAGTGTGGGGAAGTTAGTGGATGGTCTGTGGCGTGGTCTTAGGTCCCTATTGTTCGGTTAACCCTATCCGTTAAGGTCTTAAGTGTGGGGACGCGTCCCTGCGCGTCTACATTGCATACCCATCTGCATATGCCTTACCCTGCTCATGCATGAATGCCTTGCCTTGCTTTTACCCTCCTGGGGTCCCTTCCCACCCGCCCGGTCATGTTCCACCCACCCTTGGGGCTGTTCCCTTGCAGTTTTCCTTCATTCCCTGATTTTGAGGTCCTGCTATGTGAATGCACCCTACGTTCACTTAAATCCAAATCCAAACTTATAGCCCTGTTCCTCCCATTGAACGGTCCATTTTTCCTTTTTACCTACCCCTGTTCCGGTGCACGGTTTTTGAGTTATTAATTTTTGAACCATTTTACGCAATTTAGCCGGTTTTCCATGTGAACGCGCTTTTCTTGCTTCGAAACCGTGATTTGACGTCATAACCCTGACCAACGCTTCTCCCCTGACATTTTTTCTTTTTATTCCACATCATCCCGATACATGGTTTGTCCGTTATTAATTTTCCGGGTTTTTTAAGACTTTTTCGTGCGTATTTTCGACATTTTTCCATGTGAACCTGCCCGATTTGTATCGGCATTCCAATTTGATTTGACATCCGTGTCCCCGTGCCTTCCCCTACCTTTTTCCTTTTTCCTCCACCCTTTTTCGACTTTCGGATTTTTCCTTATTAATTTTTAAATGACTTTTCGGGAGTATTTTTGGAGTTTTTCACATGCGAACCCCTCCTATTCCCGCCGGAACTGCGGTTTAACATGATAACCCTGTGCCACCCCTTCCTACGGACATTTTTCCTTCTTACTGCATGTCATTCCGGTCAATGGTTTGTCCGATATTAATTTCCGATCCCATTTTCGGGTTTTGTTTTTGGGTTTTTCCCATGTGAACGCGTCTTATCTTAGTTGGAATTCTGTTTTGACAGGATAGGATTGTCGGGCACATCTTTTTGCACCGTTTTCCTTTTTGCTGCACCTCATTCCGACGCACGGATCTTTCGATATTAATTTTTAAATTGCGTTTTTGGTTTGTTTTTTGTGTTTTTTGCACGTGAACGCCCTTTACCCCTCCCGGAACCCCCGTTCCGTATTTTCCCTGTTTCCCTCCTGTCGTCCTGCCCACTTTTCGTTTTTACGCTATTTCATTTTGACATCCGGATTGGGAGTTATTAATTTTTCTTTATTTTTGCGTTTTTTCTTGCGCTCGTTGTGCGCGTGAACGCGCCCGTTTTCGATTTAACGCGTCTCCACGCGCCCCGGTCGTGTCCGCGTACCCCGTACCGTCTTCCCCGCACCATTTCAATCCCGTCACGGCAAATCCCTTCCCACCCTTCCCCTTCCTTCGGGCACCCCCTACCCCCCTTGGACCCCTACCCCACCCATAACCCCACCCCTTCCCCCCACCTGCCCACCCCATGGCCCCCCCATGGGCCCCCACCCCTTTCCCCTAACTGCCTACCCCTGCCCCCAACCGCCCGTCTTTCTTTCTTTCTCTCTCCCTTTCTTTCTTTCTCCCCTTCTCCTTCGCCAGCCCCTTCTCTTCCCCCGTGCAGCCTCCCCTTCTCCTTCGCCAGCCCCTTCTCTTCCCCCGTGCAGCTCCCCTTCTCCTTCGCTTCCTCTTCTCTTCCCCCGCCAGCCCCTTCTCTTCCCCCGTGCAGCCTCCCCTTCTCCTTCGCCAGCCCCTTCTCTTCCCCCGTGCAGCCTCCCCTTCTCCTTCGCTTCCTCTTCTCTTCCTCCCCCCAGCGCTCCTTCTCCCTCCCGACGCCGCCCGTCCTTCCTCCCGCCGCCTCCCTCCCCTTCCCGCTAGCAGCGTCCCTCTCCCTCTTTTCTTCTGCCACCTCCACCCGCAGGTCGTCGCCTCCCTCCAGCAGGTCGCCGCCCGCCGTTGCCGACGCCCCCGCCTGGACGCCATCCTCGCGTCGCCTCCTCCCCGCTCGCCGCTGTCGACGACCTCGTTGCCGCCGTCTGCATCATCGCGTCCGCCGTCATCGTCACGCCGCCGTCTGCACCGTCGCGCCGCCGTCAGCACCGTCGTCGCCCGGCTCCGCGCTGTCCGCCGCCACCTCGCCTCCCTGCCCGCCACCGCTCCCTTCTCCCTCCCTTCCACCTCCACCCTCCCACTAACCTAGGTTAGTAACCACCTAACCTAAGATTAGTCACTAACTAACCTAAGTTAATAACTAACCTAACTTAGTTAAAACCTAATTCACTAACTTAGTTAGTTAAGAACTAACCTAGGTTGCTTTCCATGACTTAAGTGACTTAAGTAACCTAAGTAACCTAAGTAACCTAAGTAACTTAAGTGACTTAAGTGACTTGTGACTAATGTGATTAATGTGATTAATGTGACTTAATTAATCACAACATTCATTTTTTCATAAAAAAATTTCAAAAAAAATTCTAAAAATTCCTTCTGTCTTTTGTTAATTTTTGGACCTTTGTCTGCTAGGAATTGCCTTTCCTATAATTTTAGAAAAATCCATCTTTCCTAAAATTACCCTTAAATTGCCAAAAAATAGGAAAAATCATTTAAAAAAATTGTAAAAACTTCTAAAAATTTCTAAAAACATTCTAAAAATTTCCCTCACCTCCCTTCCTCATTTTTCATTTATTCAACCATTACAAAATCACAACTAACAATTAACTTAACTAACTTTTTTAAAATATATATATATATAAAAATAAAAAACCAACATCAATCAAATTAATACATCTGCTAAGGTGTTCATTGTTGTTTCATCAGTGCTTTTTGCTTTTCCTTTCCTGGGACTCTTCCATGCGCATTCCTGCATTTCATACACACCCTTCCAGGTATTTATTTTTTGTTATTTCTTTATTTATTTCCCCCCTTAATCACAATTAATTGTTAAAATAAACCCTTTAATCCACCCACCGTTTCCACGCGCATTCGCGCTAAATACACATTTTTTTTAATTAAAATAAACCAGCCGTTCACTTCGCACGCGCTACGTGCGCTACAGAGGCACTTTAAATTTTAAATTAAAATCAACCAGCCGTCACATGAGCACGCGCTGGCAAAAAAGCGCTCCACATCACTTTAATTATAATCAATGAATTGCATTTAGAGACCCAGTCGGGAATCGAAGTCCGGGAATCGTATAAATGCACCGGTTTAACCTAATAATTGGTAAATAAATTTATAATAAGGAACCGCCGTTTTCTTATTAAGGTTTATCACCTAATAAAAATTCACCCATTTTTAATAATTGATTAAAATCAACCCTTCATTAAATAATTCTCCCCTCACTGCACTTAATCCCCTTTTCAATGAACCGTCTCATGGGAGGGGTATACGCAGTTCTTCGTGATATTTTCCCTGGTCCAGTCTTGGTTCTATCACAGATGTCGTATTGATAGATGTCGGCTATGATATGGTTTTGGTTTCCTGTTTTCGTTACAGTTACGGTTACGGGTACGGTATGTAGTTTTTTCTTTTATTGCCTGATACGGGGTTCAGGGTGTTTGTTTGATGCATCGCATGAAGCTTTCGGTCGCATTTGTCTCGAGGTCATGTCAAATTTTTTCTAGGATGTGGTTTGCTTGGGGTTAGTCGGTCAAGTCACGTTTTATTGGTAATTCTCTTATCCTTCGTTTTTTGTATGTTGGTTTGCAGGCATTCACCTTGATTGTCTGTGTTTGTGGTGTGTGTGTAACCATCTGAATGGCGCCTTCTCATGCTCCTCCCCCTATCCAGTACGTTCCACTAGTTAGTAGGGATTACTCGTCCCTACTTACTTTTGAGCCCCTCACGAAGGCAGGACTTGCTGCTTTTGTGGCCACTCCTTTTCCATTACTTCCAGAGGATCCGTCCGTATGTGATGAGTTCCTGGCCTCTTACAGCAAGAAGACAGGAGTAGTCCAAGGCATGTCTATGACATTGACGTCTCGAGGCTTAGGGAAGGCTCTGTCCTTACCCTCCAAAGGGGAACCTTTTGTGACCACTCGACAGCTCTTCTCTAATGAAGAGATTCTCAAACTGTTGCAGAAGCAGACAAGGGAAGTCCTTGATGTTAAGAAAGTGATAAACTCTTCAGGAGTTTCGTTTTCTATGATTACTGATCCCGTCTGGAACACGATGTGCCAGTTCCTTCAGGACAGGTTCATGCCTGCCAAAACGCCATCCCACTATTTGTCCAAAGAGCTTTTCACAGCTTCCAGGATGGTGCTAAAAGGAGTTGCCATTGATTGGAGCACATACCTCCTTACTAAGATGGATCAGCATTTTGTTAAAGTCACGAGGGGTAATGTTACCAATGTTACCTATGGATCCTATTTGTTAGCCTTCTTGACCTATTCAGGTTTACAGAAGACGGTGCCTCCACCTCCTCCATCAGATCCAGTACCTCCTCCTCCACCTTCAGAAGAGTCAGCACCTATTGACATTGAGGATGATGATTCTCCGCCTCCCCTGGTTATACAGCGCAAACGCTTGAAGAGGGTAGCGGACAAAGCCCCTGCTGTACTTCCCTCAGTGCCTATCCCTGCTACTTCTGGCAGTGAACTCCCTGGGTTTCTCACTTGCAATAACCTATTCAGGGCACATAGAGAAGGATCCTTGGAGATCTCAGTTCCCTCCCTGAACAGTCTCGTTTCAGGAGATGCCATTCCTTTCCTCTGCAAGGATATTCAAAGTTCCATTGAGTTGTCAGTGACAGCCTGTGTTCAGCAGCTGTACGCATCTTTCTATGAGGAGCTTATGCAGTCCAAAGACCAGTTGCATAAGGCAATATCTGAATTAGCTTCTACTAAGGATACCCTAGCAGATCTATTTAAGCAAATGGAACAGCAAACCCAACTGGTTGCCACTCAAAGTGATGAGATTTCTTCATTGAAGACCCAGTTACTAGAGGCTCAGTCACAGGTTACTAGCCTTTCAGCAGAGAAGGAGAGGATGTCCAGTGAAGCGAAAGAATTCCAAGTTCTTTTAGATGACAAGCTTTTAGCTTTACAGATGGCTAATGACACAGTGGCCAACCAAGCCTCCCAAATCCAGCAGTTGCAGGATCAGCTTGCAAAGTTCCGCTCTGTTCCTCCAAGCCCTCCTGTTCCATTATTTCCTTCTCTTTCACAGCAGGACTTGGCTACCTTACAGAGACAGGCTACTTTGTGCCCTTTATTCCAAGACAAAGTGGAAAGATTGCAGTCCCGAATGGACTTATTATGGTCTACCTTTGAGCAGTTTCAGGAATATGTCTTACCTGACCATTCTTTCTTTGTCCACTACCATTTACAGAAGTTGGTCTTCTATATGAAGCTTTCCACGATGGATTTACCTTTTCCAGAGGATGGCTGGAGTGGGGCTTGGTCTGCTGAGTTGTTGACAGAGGTAGTTAGAATGCTCTTTGAAGATTCTGTCACGCCAGACACCATGCTGATGTCATACATGTATCTCCGAGGAGATTTGTTAATTCCAGATGAGGTAGATATGGCATGGTATGTGGGGGATGTGGTCTTACAGGCTGTTCTCTATGTCAATCATTTGGAGTTGCGCATAGCTGCTATGTTCCAGAGTTATTCCTCCAAAGTGGCTGATTGTCAGGATAATTCGTGGCATCCTATGATTGATTCAGTGGTCCTCAATCAAAGACAAAACACAGCTCCTACCTTTGTACCGAGTACTAACCAACTGAGGATGGATCTTTTAACTTATCTTTCCAAACATAATCCATTTGATGCTACTTTCTTTGATGCCTATCAGAGACGATCTCTTTTGGGACCTTCTGTTCCTACCCTCCTTTATTATCAACAATTGGCTCACCGCTATGCTATCTATTTTTCCCTTTGTCAAACAAATTCCACAGTAATTTTACCCCTTCTTTTCCAACCTTCCCATTTCCCTCAAATTCCTATTTTCACTTACTGTTCCTTTATTGAAGATAGGGTATTTTCCCCTTCTCCACCCTGTCCTTCACCCCTCATTAATGTACCCTCCACATTTCCTATTTATCAATTAACACCATTCCTTAGTGATTCCTTACAAATTTCTGCCACTCCTTCTTTAACCTTTTCTTCCTTTTATGATTTTTCCTATCCTTCCCTACATCCACTTTCCCTTATTCCATTACCCTCTCCTAGCACTTCCATATCTCAACCACCTCAGTTGGTTAGTGACTGTGCCAGTTTTGATACTCAGATTTCCAAAAGAAGGGGATGGAGTTCGGATGATTGCCTTATAGGACCGCAGATTAATTGGCCAGTAATTCCAGGGGAATGGACAGTTTCAAGTCAAGCTTATCAAAACTATGTTCATTTTGCCCAACAATATTCACAGTCTGCAGATCCCTCAGTGAGATTAACTGCTCACTTTGCTTGGTACCTGGCGTATATGCATAGGCACTCCCATACTGATTCAAAGCCTATCCCAAAGTTGTGCATGAATGTCAATGTTAGCATTGATTCTCAACAGTTGGAGATATTGTATTTTCATGCCCTCTGTTTGCCTAGCAGATACTTGGTCCTATTGGAAAGGATGTGTTGTCTCCCATTTTTTCAAAATCCTCCTAAAAACTTTGTAGATGAATCCTTATCTATGGATCGATTCAGACAACATCAATCTTTTAAGAGGGATCATCTTCATTGATACCTTTTCAATGTATGGTGCAAGCTTTTTAATGCCAAACTCTTCTTTTTGAAGAAGTCATTCAGATGGTTGTGTTGTGTATTCGTATTAGTGTTGTGAGTTCATGTATGTCAAACGAACGTATTGGATCTTGTGTACGAGCTATATTTTGGAGATTTGTCGAGATGGGGTCGTGGTTGGAGAGTTGAAGCAGATGAAGATGATGAAGAAGAAGCAAACTCTTATATCCTTTACAAATTTGTGGTGATTTTTAGTTTGCTAAGAGGTGTTAATGTCACAAGAGTTTTCCTTTCTTTGTATTTTTATATCAGCAACAGGTTATAAGTTGGGGTCGTGGTGGATGGATTCTTTTTGAAAAGATATTGAAGATCAAAGTGAAGCTTGTCAATGAACTTGTATTCCCTTTTTCCTGGGTCGCGAGGACGCTTCCTTATTAAGTGTGGGGATATGTTGAGTGTTGAAATGACTTGTTTTTTGGCTGATTTTTGTTGTTTTTGAGAGCTAAATGGTTGATTTCATGGGATGATTGATTGATTTGGAAGTGGATTGAGAGTGTTTTGGATGATATTGATTGTGTTTTGGAAGATCATGATGTTTGTTAGTGGTTTTGGGATGTTCTGATAGGTTCTGATTGGTTCTGTATACCTTCTGTTTTGCTCTGTTTTGGTCTGTTTTTGATCTGATTGTCTTCTGTAAGGAGGGATGGAGTATGGATTGATGAAGAATGAGATATTGTGAAAGCTTATTGAATGTTTTGTGAGAGTTTGGAATGGTTTGAGTATGAATTATGTGGTTTTGATGACTTCTGTAACCTTCTGTAGGTCTTCTGTAGAGCTTCTGCTTCTGTTCTGTTTCTGTACTGTTCTGTACTGTAACTGTTCTGGTACTGTTCTGTAGACTGTTCTGTAAGTGTTCTGTGGAATGTATGTGTGATTTTGGGAAAGTTTTCTAGCCTTGGAAAGAGGTGAATACAAGTGTTAAAGAGCTGAAAGAAGTGGAAGAAGTAGCTGTTGAAGACTAAAGAGAAGACTAGAGTGAAGTGACAGTAGTGAGCTGTGAAGAGACACTGTAGTGGCTCTGGTGACCTTTCATATCAGACATACCTCTTGAGAGGGGTATCCACGACCTAAGAGTGATTATTGAGAGTGAATTTTGAGAGATTGTAGTGAGGATATGATGTATGATTGATGGAGTGTGTGAGAGAGAGTCAGAGATAGCCAATTCTACTGAAACAGAGTGATTGTATATGAGAGATTGAGAGAGAAGACTATGAAGATATTGAAGATGAATACTATGTGATGTATTTCCATTCAAAGATGGTGTACTTCTTTGCTTTGTTTGTTCTATTGATGGATTTTGTGAAGATGTTGAAGAATATGGTTGATTCTATTAAAATCCGTGGGAGATCTACATGATGCTGCATGAAGATTTGTTGTGCCTGGTGTTCTTTTCTTCATTGTGATAATATGAAACATGATAAACAAGCTTGTTGATGTTACAAGATAGATTTTCTTGCAAGAGAATTCCCTTTTCCTTGGTGTTCCTCTCGGGGCTCCAGTGATCTG
Source organism: Lygodium microphyllum (assembly GCF_053477565.2). Lineage (NCBI taxonomy): Eukaryota > Viridiplantae > Streptophyta > Polypodiopsida > Schizaeales > Lygodiaceae > Lygodium > Lygodium microphyllum. The sequence continues at coordinate 147,961,733 of NC_141145.1, forward strand.
ATTGTTATGCGCATCCGACTAGACAAACGGGTGTTTGATCAAACAGTTGGTCCAATTGCAGGCCAAAAGGTATGGTCCAACTGCCCAATTTTGGGAGTGGACCAGGGCACAGTGGTCTAACTATGAAGTGGCAAGGTGCACACAATGATTTTAGTCGACTTCTTCAAGCTTGGTCCATGACTGCCCTGTAAGGCTCTCCAAATCACATCTATGCCAATCAAGGAAGGGTTTTGCATACATGGATCAAAGGAATAGCTCCGAAATCGAGTGCTCCAATCTCTTCTGCTCAGCAGGTCTCTCTCTCTCTCTCTCAAGCTCTCCTTAATCACTCAAATGAAAAATGAGGTCTCCCTTGCCACTCCTGGCCTCTTATCTGAGCTAACTTTTGACTCAGAATCAAACTCTCCGTCTTCACTAGAAGAGGGAGTCTCTCCTAGTGGTCGCAACTCGGAAGGTGAGTCCATTCTCAGCAATGGTGTGGAACTTGGTTGGGCTAGATATAGAGGTGATTAACCGCCAAGACCCACAAACCTCTTATTGCTTCAATTGTTCCAAGCTGAGCACTAATGGCTACCTCTCACATACCCAACCCGCCATCCATCTCTACGGGTGTAGTGAGCTTACCTCCATGCCCGATCGAGTTACCTCCTCTCCCAAGCACTCCAATAGCTCCATGATACAAGTGCAAGCTCCATCCTCAAGCTCCGCACTCCAAGCTCCATTGTCGCGAGCAAGACAACAGAAGAGAATAGAAGAGAAGAGAAGAAGAGAGGAGAAGATGGAGAGATTCTCCACCATGGTCCCTCACCCTCACACTCCCTCTCTCAAGCACAAGCTTAAGCAAGCAAGAAGAAGAATAAGAGAGCTACTTTTGGCCACACATAAGAATGAGCTTCTCATTGACTTTTCAACTTTATATACAAAATCCTAAATCCCATTTGGGTGGTCATCCCCTTTTTACATGGCTGGTCATAGCTTAGGCCCTTTTTTCCATTGTTTTCCCATCTTCCTAGCTTCCTTCCTATCGCCCATCTATATTTACATTTTGCACAGGTCAAAGCCTGGCACTCTTAAAATAAATCATGGTGCGCCTTGTACTCTTTTACAAAAGTATTGACTTGTGCCTTTTCTTGAGTGCCTCTCCTTGATTTATGACTTTTTTACACTTCTTGTGTTTTCCAATTTTTCTTGGCGTGCCTTTGTTCTCCATTTTTCTTTTGCCTTGGCTCTATCTTCTACTTTAGATTTTCTCAATTTTCCACCTTGTTCATTTGAGCTTAATACTAGGCCTACCTACTTGTAGTCAATTGCGCCTATGTGCTCCAACCAACTTCGATTGCAACCCATGCGCATGACTCCTCTCTCTATCCTAGAAGCATTCTGCTTGCATGGGGTCTGGAGTTAGCTCATATTTGTTCAATTACATGTCCCTCAGTGTTGTATTCTATAGTGTATATTTTCCCTTCGCTCTCATCACTAAAGGAATAGTAGTCTTCATATTCATCCTCAGACATGAGCTATCTTTGTCCGACTACTCATCATCTTCCAAGTCCTGATACGTCTCTTCTCGTTGGTCGGGCACTAAGGCCCAATTGTATATCAAGTTTAAATCATGCACCTTGGACCATCACCACTTAGGCTCATCCAAGAGATCTTGGAGTGGCTTGAGATTTGTTGCTGGATTGCCAGCCAACTTGTCAGTCAGATATCCTAGGATCTCAAGGAGCTCTTGTCTATTGTTCAGGACTTGGAATGTGACAGGATTGGGTCTTTCACTTAGGCTTCCAGCCATCATGTAGAGTGGTACTAAGGGTGTGCCCTTGGGCTTGCCAATTGTCTTGATGGCTTGTTCATACTCCTCATTGTCCGAGCACGATAGGTCGATGGTAGCAAGAACATGCATCCAATCTCACTCATCCTCAGGACACGGGATATACTTGGTTAAGGGCCCATAGGATTTCCTAAACTGGTCGTCACACTTCAGCATGGTGGAGATGGCATCTAGGTCAACCGGCATAGTCTTTTAGGCGTCCATCTCTACACTTACAGCCTCCGTTCAATTGCCTAGAAAGATGAGACCATTGCCCCAGTCTTCTATGACTCTCATGTTGTGCATCTAGGGTCAGCCTAGCAAGATGTCGTAGTCCACTCCCTTCATGACTATAAAGTCAACATAGAATTGGACTCATACGATCTTCACTGGCCAATTCTTTAATGTGCCAAATGGTTTCACCTTCATTCCATTAGTCAATGTGACGTTGAACCTAGCAATCTCGACCGGTGGGTTACCCCAAGTTTGGAGTACTGCATGGCTTAGCGCCCTAACTCCCACTCCCGTGTCTATGATTCCCATTCTTGTGACATCTCCAAGATCTAAGACCGACATGACTACACGCATCTCTGTGCCTTCCCAGAAATCATTGACGTGCAAGGACTTAGGCATGGAGTGCAGCGTCAAGCTTGGTAATTGTGTTTCTACGTTATGCTCATGCAAGTCTGTGGCAACTTGCTTATTTGATTCTTCGATCCACTATTTCAGCTCTTGCCATAGTGCTGGATGTTTCCTAAGTAGGTCTCCTAAGCTTAGAGTCACAAGGGTACCCAGCCACCAATGTATTAAGGAGGTTGCTAGCTACTTGCCTCTCTCCTAACTCCACGGTTCTTGGCTAATGGCCTTGACTAATTTGCTTGCTAGTAGCATTTAGACTTTGTCTAAGTGGCACTGCTTGTGGTGCAATTGCATCCCTCAATTTTGGTCGTGGGGGTGAGACTGGCATGCTTATGCTTGAGAGATCATCAATCTCATCTTCTAGTATGGGTTCAACATCTTTTACGTGCAATTGGGCTTCTTTTACCACTCCTTCACTTTCTCGATGGCTTCAAGTTGGGGTACTCCTTGACCTTAGCACTTTCCTTTTGAGCCATCTTTGGAGCTGACATTTCTACCTCTACATCAGTGACATTCTTTCCATCAAGCAAAATTGTGGCACTTTCGGTTTTGAGCGTGACCTTAGCATCTAGTCTCTTCTTCCTTCATCTCCAACTCTTCTTCCTGACCAACATGCTTTGTCTATGCGTGGGTGATGATATGGAATGGGATAGCTATGGCCTCCCCATCGAGTGTCTCGACACCAAACAACCCCAATGGGACCGATGGCTTGTTTGTCAAACTAGAGGATGGCTTCTGTCTAAGGCAATCAACAAAGAGATGAGTGATTCCACACTTAGCGCATCTTAGGTCAATCTTGTCTCTATTTGCTTACTCCCTCTCAAGGCAGCGCGAAGAAACGTGCCCTAGGTGACCACAAGTCCAACACACGATTGTCTCTTGGGTCTACCCTCCTAGGCCTTCACCTCTCGCTCCACCTAACTCCATCACCAATAATATGGTCAGTAGTCCATAAGGGCTGCATTGCCTTCTTCGTCGTACAATGTAAGGGTGTACATAAGGCTCTTCACCATTCAGCTCCTCCACATAGTGGACTGGAGTGTCACTCAATGCATCGATTACGTAGGGTCCAAGTGGTCTAGGGATACTTGTAGGGTTTATCTCCATCCTAGGGATGGTCGGCTTAGTGTCATTAGGTGCTAGGAGGGCCAATGGGACTACCCTTCCAAAGAAGTTCGGTGGCCTATTCACAAGGTAGGGTTGATCGTAAGGCTCCAAGTATGGGAGTCTCCGAGAGGTAATCGACAATGCATGGCATCATGGCCGAACCTACTACAATTAGCACAAGGTCATGACCTAGGGTCCTGACACTCAGCTAATAGGTGGTTTCCACCACAATACATGCATTGGACATGTGGGCACCTTGGTCATCTCATCATCTCCTTGCAATTTGGCTATTACCATCTTCATCTCTTCTAGCTCTTGTCTTGAATCAGTGCCCTTCCCTTTAACCTGAGCACTTGGGCCTAATCTCTCACTCGGTGTTGAAGCTCTCTCAAAATTTCTAGCGCTGGAATCTTCTTGATTCGAGCTCCTAGAGCTTCTCTCCTTGAGCTAGTCGTCCACTCTAATAGCTTCTTCAAAGACCCTTGCCAACGCATCTCACTGCAAGCTCGAGTTGCCTGCCAAGGCTTTATAGAGCTCTTCACTTTGTATTCCATTAATGAATATTGTGGACACCACTCTTTTGTTGGTCTCTTGCCCATAGGGATTCTCTTGAAGAGGCTCCTCACATGGGTCACGTAATCTCGGATGTCCTCTTTTTCTCTCTTCTTGACATTCATGAGTTGCACTAGCAGGTTCTTGGAGTATCCTGGTTCGGAGAATCTCTTAATGAAGAGATTTTTTAGGCCATTGAAATCGGCTTGCTCAGTAGCTTCTAGACTCGTGTACTAGGTCCTACCCTTATTGTCTAAGCACAGACCGAAAGCTTGCGAGCGTTGAGTGAGATCAGTGAGGCCATTGGCCTCGCAAACCTACTCAAACTGCTCTATGAAGCTATTCGTTAGTTGGCTGGTATTTGTCCAGCTTCTTCGCTACTATGAGAATTTTTTATTGGCTCTTAAAGCCTTGGCTAACTCCTAGCCCTATCAGTAGCGATGTTGCTAATGTTGCAACACTCTGCTCCACTGCTGTTTTATCTAGCATCCATATTGTTAGAAGCTTGCTCTACATGAGGTTTCCTTCTAGGGCTCTCTCATTCTTTGTCCAATTTCTACCAACTAAGGCTAGCACTCTCTAGATCTCTCGTATTTCCATGCTCTGGCGTAAGCTCCTAGTCTGTTGAGCATGGTTGTAAGCAACTATGCCTTGCAAAGCTTTGCGTGCTAGATTCCTCTCCTCCTCAAGGTCCTCTATGATGTCCTCTGCAAGTCTGCCACAATGTCCTAATCGGGTTTGACATCATATTTTCTCACTAATTGCTAGATCGCCTCAAGAAAGTCTCCTAGGTCAAGTTCTTTGTTGCTTTTATGATCTGAGCTATCCTTTTCCATGTCTAAGATTTCTTGTTCTGCCAAGTTGTCGACTAGGTTGATGAGATCGGGTAGATCCACTTTCTCGATAGTGTTGGTCTCACTGCATCTGGCTTTTCAGTTGTGTTCTTTGCTTGGTCCTACACTTGGGGATTTGATCACTTGTCTATGTCCTATGATCTTCTCTTACTGGCGGGTTCTTTCAAGTTTTTATGTCTGAGTGATTTCCTTGTTAATTACAAACAGTCCTCAACTTACCGTGCACTGTGCGCAATCAGGCTTTTAGCTTTTTTTAAGTGTGTTTTGAGTGCTAGAAATCTGAGTGAGTGAGAAAACAAAGTGTCTAAGAGGCTCTTGCACTCTTGTTTATGGGTTTGGCTTGATAGGCTTGTATGTTCGGTTTTTGGTCGCACTTTCTGGCTGTCCTTGCCGATTTATAGGGTTTTGACTATGCCTTCCGCTCAGTCAAGATTCATTTGGGGGTTTACAACTATGTTTGATGCCGCTAATGGGCTAGATAGTCAATAGCATCGCCCCTATGTCTGCATCTTGCTTATTCTTCTATTCCTTGAGCCAGAAAGGTGTTTCAAGTGTTTGTATGGCCTTTAGAGGTTCGTACGGCCAATGTCTAGGTGGGTCTAGTCCGAAATTTAAAAATTTTGAGAAAAATCAAATTCAATCCAATAGGTCTGAAGTGCAGGGGCCGAGTGTATAATTCAGGCAGGCCAAATGGCCAAGGGCCAAGTGAAACTAGGCCAAATTGGGATGTCCAAAATGACACGTGGCACAAGTGGACAGAGGTTAAATATGGAGTTCGAACGGTCTGAATGGTTGGTGGGCCAAATGGATGTGGCCGAGTCGGCCAAGTGAGACCAAATGTCTAAGGGTTGAGTGGATGTTGTGTCCGAGGGGGCTGAGTGGCCGAATGGGACTGGGCCCAATCAAGTAGGTTGAGAATTGGGCAGGTCGAGTATCTAGTGTGTCCGAATGTGCAGCTCAGTCAGTCAAATCCAAGTGGGATGAGTGGTTGTGTCCGAGTGAGTAAGGCTGAGTTGGCCGGGTTGAGTAGGCTAAGGACAAGTGGCTGAGGGTTGATTCTAGGATTCGGCCCAGAATCAAGCCACTCGGATGGGCCGAATGCAGTGCATTTCTTGTTAAAATGATGAAAAATCCGACAAACCAAGAGATTCAAGGCAAGGTAATCTTCGAGCACTTCCAGATCATATCTATGGATTAAGGAGAAGGATTGAATATACCTGTAGCATGCAACAAACTTGTCAATGGCAAGATCGAAGCAAATCCACGTAATGGAGCTCTCTCTCTCCCTCTCTCTCACACACAATCAAGGTTTCAAATGAGCTCTCCCTTGGCCTCTTGGCTATTAAACCCCTTCCCGGCAAAGGTCTTGACACTCATCATCACTCACTTGTCGACCTTAATCCCTTTGAGCACTCTTTTTTCCCTATTTTTCTTGATTTGTGCCCTGTTTGGGCCTGTTTTACAACAACAAACCTAGGCTTTTCCAATCTGATTTCTTAATCCTAACCTACTCTAAATGCAACAAGAATCGAAAGCAAAGTATTGAAATGATTTCTCCTACTCTCTTAATCATCAAACCACCAAAATAACCAAATTACTTACTTGTTGTGAAGATTAAAAAAACCCAAAACTTCCTACATATCTCGAGCTTCGGTTCAGGGATGAAACCCTTACTTCGAGCATGCAAGCACTCAAGCTTGAATCTGTTGGTCCCGCTAATGGAACCAAAATGTAGAGGGAGCTCACGCTCAACCGCCAAGACCCACGGACCGCTTATTTGTTCAAGCGTTTCAAGCAAGCACCTATGGCTATCTAGCCAATGCACCTTTGATCCTACTAGGGTGTAGTGAGCTTACCTCGATGCCTGAATGAGTTGCCTCCTCCCTCAAGCACACTGGTAGCTCCACGATTCTTGATGCAAGCTCAAGCATCCTCAAGCCTCCACCTCCAAGCTCCATCCTACATAGCTGCGCACAAGACAAGAGAAGAGAAGAAGAAGAGAGGAGATGGTGGAGAGCTTCACCTCCTTGATCCCTCACCCTCACACACTCACTCCCTCACACTCCCTCTCTCAAAAGCACGCACAAGCAAGCAAAGAGAAGAGAAGAAGAGAAGAAGAAGAGTCTCTTGTTGCCACACACCAAAGAATGAGCTCTCATTCACTTTTTGGAGTTTATATACATGCCCTTAAATCCCTTGGGCGGTCATCCCCTTTTTTACATGATCGGTCATTGTGGCAAGGTCCTCTTTTCCATTCCCTTCTGCTTGGCCTATTTCTTTAGCCTATGCTCGTCTATCCTTTTACAATTTGCACAGGAGGGAGCCTGGCGCTCTTTTACAAAAGTTTTGGGATTCCTTTCACTTAAAATTGTGCTTTTGCCTTTAACTTGATTTTAGAGGCCGCCTTTGTGCCTTTGCTTGTTCTATGTCCTGCTTCTTCCATTTCATCCACATTTCACTTCTTTTGCTTCCACCTGAAGCTATGGTTAACAACAAGTATTATGAAATCCTAGTAGGTATGCAATTGCTTTTGTTAATTTTAAAGCCTCCAAGTAGTCCATCAAACGCAACTCTATGTGATCAAAATATTTTTTAGGTTAACTTTGTGTTTTGGAACTTTAAAGGTTTCAAAATGAATTCAACATAAAGGCATATATTAAGACCAAGATATTTATAAAGAAACCCCGATATTTTACATTCCCTTAGAGAAATCAAGATGATGCTCATCTCGAGAAGACTTGGGTATTGATTTATGCAAGGATGCTCCCAAAATGATATAGTTCTATTAATAGGGGATTCTTTGTATATGTTTGATGAGAAAATATTCCACCCTAGTACATATCTTCTAATTGGTGCAACATCTTGTGGTACAACTTATCAAAGGCTTCTTTTATAGTACCTCAACATCTTCTAGGGATTTGAAAGGAACTATATTACAAATCTATGGCTTTGTTTCTTGCTCTATAATGATGGTTGGTTTTTGGTCCATGTCAAGTATTTCCTCTTGTAGCTTCAGTTTCCCTTCCTAATATTTCTCCTTTAGGGAGCATTTAAGTTAGTAGGCTCAAATGTGTCTAGTCTTCTTACATCAATAACATTAGCGATTGAGACTCCAAGTAAGTTTAGAATGATTATCTTAGAGGCGCCCCATCTTGTGACACTTTTAAAGCACCAACAATAGGGACAAATCTTGCAATTTATATGTCTTGGCTTATCCCATTTAAAGCATTTGCGTTTTTGATTGGTTGCAATACCACGGACCTTTTTCGTCAAATGATAGAAAAATTAATTCCTAAGAAGTCTAGCATTATTGCTTGTATAGGGTACCTATCGGACAATTCCATGATTTTATTTACACTTGCCTCTAGACCTTTTTCATCAAATGATAGAAAAAAACATTCCTAAGAGGTCTAGCATTGTTTCTTGTATAGGGTGCCTATCAAACAATGCTATAATTTTATTTACACTCGCCTCACAACATTTGATTCTCTAATAAAACCATATCATTTATTATTTTTGCTCTGATTAGCTTTTTACAAGATACATAGGGAGCTTCTCTAGGTTCTTGGGTCTAACATATCTTGAAAGGTTAGTTCATTGTTTGGTTCACCCTAGATAGCAAAGCTTTGTGCTATTCCACATCTTCTTTTGCTTGCTTTCCCTCCATATTCTTGAAGAAAGTCAATGCATTTTTCTTGGAAGTGCCCTAACTCATTACATTGGAAGCATTGGTGATTGAGACATCCATTTTGAATGTGCCCAAGTTCATCATATTCAAAGCATTGTGGGTAGCCAATTGTTTGCCTAGATCATTGAAATAGTTTTTTTTACCCCTTCAAATGTGTGCAAGCTATTTTTGAGGCTGATTTATATCCCACTAGATCCTGCCAAGGGGCTCAGCCCATATGAGAGTGTCTTCTAGGTCAGTGAACCTCATTGCTTGAAGTTAGCCATTCAAGGGTGGATTTCCACCTTTCTTCCTTCCCCATTGAATTCAAGAGGTTTAACCTATTTGAGAAGGGATTTTGACCACTTGGACATTGCCCTCACAATGGAATTTTTCACTAGCCCAAGCACCCTTTTACAATCATAATCATCCATAGGATGTGGATAATAATACAATGTACAAACAAGAAATTTTTGTGAAGAAAAATGAACCAAAATCATGTCACCCTCAAGAGAAGAAGACTACCCCCTTTGAATGTGGAAGGGAAAGCCATAGGGATTACCTTCTTCCCATCAGCTGCAAAAGTAGGGAAGGATGCACCCCTGCCAGTCTTGGGTAGCAAGTAGTGAAGAATTGATCAGTCCAACAACCTTGGTCAAAATATCTACAAAATTATATGATGAAGGCACAAACTCTAGGTGCATGTTTTCTAGCTTAACTTACTCTCTTGTGAAGTGAAAGTGTGATGATCAAATTACCATCAAGTTCTATAGCAGTTTGGTTGTCACACGAGACAATAGTAGGAGAGATGCACAAAAAATGAAGCATTGTCCCAACAAGCTCCTCAAATAGACATTTTTTGTGGTACCATCAAAGAGAGCCTGATACTCTACCTCTACCATGGAAGCACCACCGTCTCTTGTTTATGGCTTGACCAAGAAATGGGAGCTATTTCCAAAGAAAATATGTATGCCATTATGGAAGCATCGAGTATCAAGATCTCCCACCTTGGTAAAATCCTTATAGCCCTATAAACATAAAGCACGACCATAAGTTAGTCCATGAGAATATATATACCAAAACATAAGTGATATTTTATGAGTAGAAAAATACTAACTAAGAAAGCTAACTAAGTATGCAAGATCTGGCCTAATGTGAGTCAGCTAAATAAGTTTTCTTACAACTGAGATAGCAAAATCTAAGCCAATGTGATGAATAAATCATTGGCATACAACAAAATGTAGTCAACCCCCTCTAAAGTAGATTTTACATAAAGATTTGAGTCATAAGCACTAGAATGGTAACCATGAGTTTGAAGGAACTCATCCATCCACCGGACTAGGATCACACTATGTGCTTCAACCCATAAAGAGCTCTCTACAAAGGAAAGACTATGTCTTTACACTCTACAAATGAAAGACAATGTCTTTACGATCTATTAAAGAAAATCTACGAGGCTACTCCACATAAATTTTCTCCTCCAACTAACCATTCAGAGAGGCACTTTTGATATCCATTTGGTAAAGTAACCAATTGGTGTGAATGGCTAGTGGAAGTAGGAGACAAAATGATGTCAATCATGCAATGGGTGCAAAGGTCTCTTCATAGTCAACTCCTTGCTTTTATCAATACCCTCGCACTACAAGGTGAGCCTCATATTTATCCAAATTTCCATCAACTTTAATTTGGTCCTTAAAATCCACTTGGTTCTCATGACTTTCTTGTGACTTAGATGATCCAGCTCATTTTGATCAATTCAAGCTTCTTTTCCCTTGCCTCATGCCATTGAGGATGTTGAAGAGTCTCTTACCAACTTCACACATCATGATAGCACAACTATACACTTCAAGTGGTAGGTGCCCATCATTGCCACTTTATTTTTTATTCTTTCAGTGACTATTGAATAAGAGAAGTCTGGTTACACCTTGTGACTATTGGAATTCCCACATTCTCTCTCTCTCTCTCTCTCTCTCTCTCTCTCTCTCTCTCTCTCTCTCTCTCTCTCTCTCTCTCTCTCTCTCTCTCTCTCTCTCTCTCTCTCTCTCTCTCTCTCTCTCTCTCTCTCTCTCTCTCTCTCTCTCTCTCTCTCTCTCTCTCTCTCTCTCTCTCTCTCTCTCTCTCTCTCTCTCTCTCTCTCTCTCTCTACGTAGATCTTTCTTTGCTCTTGCTTTCGCTTATGTGGTTCCACTTGAACTCTACCTTTCAACTAGTAGCAAAGCATGCATTCAAGGAGCTTCTTTGTCCTTTTCTTTAGCCCAAATTCAAATTTTTGACTCAAGGTTTCATGGAAACCAGTGTTTCTTCCTCCTAATATATGCATTGAGTCTTGGTTCTTTGAGATAGTGGGACTCTTAGTTCATGTATATGCTCTCTTGTATGATATTGGACATAGTTACCTCTACTTCTGGGCTGATTTAATTATGTATCCTTTGGGACACCATTGTTAGCAATTTGTTAGTGATGTATATGCTTATGGGATGTATGGTTTACTCACAATTTGAGTTCATGCCAGTCTTTGATACAGGTGGTCTATGCTTAGTTATTTGCTAGTTGCATTCTTTGTATCTTGATTGCTACTTGGATATCTTGGTAGTGAAAACTTTCTTTCTTGGCTATTTTTCCACAATTGGATTTACATATACTATTATCTTTATTTCAACATTGTTGTAATTATAGCTTTTAGCATTGTCTTAGAGAGTAGACATTGTACTTTGGCAATCTATTTCTTACACTTGGTGGATAGCTCTATACTTTGATATTCCCTTCTATTTTCCCTTATTTTAGCTGAGTATTGGGACCTGATTTGTAGTCATTTGCACTAGTCCATTCTCTTAGATTTTACACTGGTATACTTTCATTGTGGCTAGTTCTTTGAATGGTAGTGCTATTTTTAGTATTTAAAAACTTGATGGAACAAATTTTACCTATTGGAATATGAAAATGTAGCATGTATTGGTTCAAAAGAAGCAATTTAGGCCTTTGAAAACTAAGAGTGTAAAGGCCAAAGGCATTGATCAAGATACTTGGGATGAGATGGATGAGCTATATAAGTCCACTCTTATATTATCATTGTTAAAATAGGTTTATTTCAATGTTGTAGAACCAAAGGATGACGTTTGGTAGTTATGGAAAAAGATATGCAATCTTAATGACAAGTAAAATCCTACTTTATAGATGTACTTGTTGAAATAGCTCATGGGCCTTTGCATGAAGGAATGGGCTAGTGTGTCCATACATTTGAACAAAATTCATTTTATTTTCAACCAATTGACTTTGTAGGGCTTTGCATTCAAGGATAATATCCCTCCCTTGCTCTTACTTGTGACACTCCTTGTGTCATGGGACACTTCCCATATTGCCATGAATACTAATATACCTAAGGATAATTTGAAATTCCAAGATGTTGAGGATGTCTTACTCACAAAGGAGATAAACAAAAAGAATATGGATGCAACCCATTCTTCTCATGCATTGACTATTAGGGGCAGACATGATGGTAAGAGCAATTATGACCACCACCATTGTAGAGACTCACAGAGGTCTCAGTCTTGTGAATAGTCTTGCAATAAGTCACGTGGTCATAAGGCCTTTTTTGCATATCATTGGTGTGGGAAACATGGTTATTTTAGGCCATAGTGCCATAAGATGCATGATGATAAGTACAAGGAGAAAGGCAAGAGAAAAGTGCAAGATAATTCTGATGATCACAACATCTTTTCTAGTAAGTCTAACATAAAAATTGAGGAGATAAATGCATTGGATCATGAGTCTGATGATAGTTATACCTTGGCAGCTTCTTCTCTTGATGTAAGGCAAGTAGTTGATGCTTCATCTATTTTTTTTCCTCAATGTTGGCTACTTGATTCAAGGGATTCTTTTCATGTTACCCTGCATGGAGATTGATTTCATTCCTATGAGACTAGGAAATGACTCGGCATTGGATATTATTGGCATTGGTGATATTAGACTACAGATTGCTTCAGGTAGCACTTTTGTTTTACATGATGTATACCATGTTCCACCAGCTTTGACCAAGATTCTACTATCTATTGGGTAATTGAATGATGTAGGATATCATGTATCTTTAGGTAATTCCGTGTGGAAGATTACATGTGGGAATCTTGTCTTTACTCGAGGTATCAAGGCTAATAGCCTCTATCCCTTGATTGTATCTAAGTCTATTGATCATATTTTGTTTGTCACCTTGAACACATATCCTTAAAAGAAATGAAAATGCTTTCTTGTTTGTAGTATCTTCAATCCTTGACTACAAATATTTTGATTCATGTGATCATTGTCTTCATGACAGGCAAATATGCAGTTCTCATTAGAAGTCTAGCAGTAGACACATGGGTGAGCCTCTAGCTCTTGTTCATTATAATGCATGTCATCCCATATCCTATCGATCACTAGTAGGTGACATGAAATATTTTGTGACTTTCATTGATGATGATTTGCATAGGTCTTGGTATATTCCATACACCAAAATTTAGATGTATTGGCTACCTTTCAGTGTGAGCCTTGCTCTTATTGAGAACCAATCTAGGTATAGGTTGAAATGCCTAGGGTCAAATAATGGGGGTGAACATATCTCCAAAGCATTTTAGCAGATTTGCGATGAGTGGGATATTAAGCATCAGTTGTGATCGCCCCTTACACCCTACCCCAAAATGGTATTGTAGAGTGCATGAATAAGATGATTCAAGAGAGAGTATGTAGTATGCTTAGCCAGGTAGGCTTACTAAGACATTTTTGGGCTAAGATAGTTACTACTATCATATACTTGATAAAAAGATCCCCATGTACTACTGTTATTTGTTAAGTTGTGAGAGGAGGTATGGTGTGGAAAACCTCTATCATATGCTCATTTGTGTGTCTTTGGATGTGAGGCCATTTGCCATGTTTCCAAGAACAAACGCAATAAGCTAGACGCTAAATCAATGAAATGAATCTTTCTTAGTTATGGGGATGCAAGTGAGATTAGCTATTGCCGATGGAATCCATAGGCTATGAAGGTTATCCATAGCCATGATGTTGTTTTCCATGAGAAGAAGATGCATAGGTAGCCTGAGCAAGTAGTTGAGGTATGTCGGGTGATATTTTAGGAGAAGCCTCTTATTAGTGTATAACCAGCTAGACATCCTATAATAACCAATGTTCCAATGGCTCATGATCATGGTGTTGGAGAGGATATATAGGCTCCATAGCATGTTTTGAGATGGTCTACTAGAGATAGACAACAACCTGATTGGTTTGAGCCCTCCACAAACTACATTAGGGTGACAAATTCTAATGAGCCCCCTACTTATGACGAGGTCATGAATAGATGTGATAGTCACTCTTAGGAGAGGGCCATGTAGTAAGAGTATGAACAATTGTAGAAAAACCATATATGGCATTTGGTTCCTTTGCCCAATGAAAAAATTGCATTGTCATACAAGTTTGTATACAAGTTGAAGAGTACCCTTGGATGCCCCAAGCGAGCATATAATATTAGATTGGTTGCTAAGGGTTCTAAGTAGGAGCATGGTGTTGACTTTAATGAGGTTTTTTCTACTATAGTCAAGATGACTACCCTATGCTAGTGTTGGCCTTGGTTGCTTAGTTAGATTGGGATCTCTATCAAATGGATGTTAAGACTACTTACTTACATGAAGAGTTGCATGATGAGATTTATATGCACCAACCTAAGGGCTTTTAGGAAAAGGGTGGAGAACAGCTAGTGTGCAAGTTGAGAATGTAATATTTACGCATGAAATATTAATGACCTTAGACCACGCACACCCCGCACAATAGCAATTCCAAGTGACCTCCCCACGACAAAAAGACCCTGGGCTAAGTGCTCCCTCCATGTGCACTAGCAAACCCCAGCTCCGTGACATGCATAAGAGGCCATGGCTCAAAAACCGTAGGCCTACGCGGAAACACCCCTTCAAGGGGGGAAAAGGGATAATGGGTAAATTTTTGACAAATTTTTTTATAATAACCCCCTCCCCTTCAGCCGATGCATGGCGAGGAGAGGGAGTGTGAGAAGGAGCTTGAGTTAAGTAGTGGAGGGGCATGGGGGAGGGAATCATGCACCCGCCACTTGGTGGCTACCCCCCCCCCCCTTAAAGGCCTATAAGAACCCCCCCTTAAGCTTGAGGGGAGGGGAGAGGGATCGTGGAGCTTGTGCATGCCGTTGCTGCTGCCGCCACGCTGCCTTCACACCGCCAGGGTTGTCGCCACGTTGCCGCCTCCGTCCTCACCACCATCATCATCATAATCATTGTCATCGTCGTCTTCCCCTCCATCCTCATCATTTACCCAATCATCATCTTCTCTCTCCATGTCATCTGTGAAAGGCCTCCATAAGCCTTATTCGCCGATGCTTTTTGGGTTTTCCTTAAAATCGTATCTGCAAGGGCCGTGTCCTGCACGGAGGAGAAGATCTCAGACAAAGAGGATTTGAAACGTGAAGGTAACCCAAGGGAGAGTTGCTGAAACAAAATTACTGTGTCAATGGCTCCTAAACAAAAGGCGAGAGGAGGATACGCGGGAGCTTCCACCCCGAGCACGCGTGTGGACATCACTCCGAATCTTAATGCCCAAGTTCCGATTGTATTCTCACATGAAAAGAATGCACTAAGCATGTCATTAATTCTCGTAGGTAAGTTCGAACACATTGGAAAACTCATATACTCGCATCAACTTACCAAGTTATGTTGCATGATGAGCACTTACATGGTCAAGAGTAGCTGCAAATTTCAAACACATGATGCATAAGTTATACTTTGAAATTGTGCGAAGGCGTCTTTGTGGCATCTCGCAAGGGATAGGACATATAACTCGTAACGCATTTATGTAATTAGAATCTTGGTTGTGTCTCACAATTAAGGTAATCATAGATGGACATTAAATGATGTCCGAGTAGTTGCAATGCATGGAAAGGATTTATGTACCTTGCAAATTGCATGCGATGATGGTTACATTCTAGGTTGGGTTAAGGCCTAAAAGAAGGATTAAATCAATAATGGTCTCATGGCATTCGCTCATGCATGGAATTCTTTTATTGAAGTTTGTATTTAGGAAAGGATGCATCTTCATATTAAAGCTTGAATTTAATGCATTAAATGTAGGGATTATAAGTATAGTTCTGAATGTAAATCAACATCACATAAGGCAAGGGAAAGAAAAGATCACTAAGATCCCTTAGTTGCAAAAAGGTCTACGATCTTGAATTTGCATACTCACATGGAATGATGCATCCCATTTCTCTTGCAGTTACTTACATCTTTTAGGGAAAAAGTGCTCGCTAAGTCGAAGAAAGTATTTGCAACTTTAACGTGAAGATTATTTTTACTCGTAGGTTGGTTGGATCAACTAAGTAATCTGCATATAGATGAGTAGTTTTACGTGAAATCATAAAGGTACATATATGACAATCACCTCAAAGTGCTAGGTAGGGTTAAGTTACGTTAAAATTTTGCCTAGTATCACACTTGGGATATCGATTTGAAACTTTTCATCCTAAAGGTCCTACCCACATTCACGGAATGTTAGGGTTAGCTAAACACTTATGCAAGAACGATCTAGGGTTCTCACCCTAAGGATCAAATAACCAAATGCTAGATTTCCGCAAGGAAATTAGGAACCCTAGGGCCAAAGCATTATCGGCCTAGTAGGGTTAGGGATTGGATTGGGTCAAGAGGACTCCCAAACCCTACATCTTGACTAAAGGTATTCTTGACCAAGGAATACCTTGTGATGGGAGAAATAATCCCACAAGTTAGGCGCGACACTTATCTCGTGCAACAAGTTGCAAACATCGCATGGTTTTGTGTTTAAATCACAAAATAGATTTTGCCACTCCTTAGAACAAGGTTGGCGAGCTCTAAGTGCAAGTCTAATTTTTCTAGAGGATGTACAGTCATCCTGCTATATCACCCTTCCTTGGGGCTGATTTGCCAAGTTAGGGTAATTATCAATTGCCTAGCAAGCAATTGACCAATCAAGTGAGGACAACGGGGTTGTCCAGGATGTATTGACCTTAATTTAAGGAAACCTAAGGTATTGACAAATTGGGTCAGCAAGGTATAAACCCTAACCCAAGGATAAAAGGGTAAGCAAGCAACTTAGCTTACGAAACCCTTGGGATCTTGCCAAGTCGCAACTGATCCCGGATCGAATGCTAGATGTATTCGGAGAAAAGGATTCACACCTTAGCAGTTGGCCGTACAAACAACCACTGGAACGATTGTGATTGTATACTTAGGAGCGTTGTTTGTACTTCTTTGCTCAAGGAACTAATGTCAAAAATATAACTAATTCTTTAGGTTGAAAGCCTGGAGGGAGAGGCAGTATTAGTCATCCCCGACTGTCTACCTGACCCTATCCAAGGGGGTTGTTAGCCGCGCCGGGTACGTGGACCGAACCCGCCGTGAGAGGTCTCTCCGTGGGTGTTGCTTGGAGCAGGAGGACACTTGGGTGCCAGCATGGGGGGCTTTGGTCATAAATCCCTTGCCTCCGGGTCCTAAACAAGAGGCCAACGTGACTCGAGATGGGATCTCGAGGCCCGCATACTAGTCAACGGGTGAAAACTTGGAATAGCGATCCCTGAGGATTGTTGGAATAGCCTTCGAGCGGATTATGGAATAGCCTTCGAGCTAGATTATATGATGTATTCCAAAGACTGATGAATAAAGATCAAATGTTGAAAATGAACTTGTTTGACATTGTTTTTCTATGTCAGTGCCTAAGTTACGTGAAGGAACCGATGATTAATTGGCTAATTAAGGAAGTTGTTTTTGCGTGTCAAACTAAATGTGGTAGGTAATTAGATAACTAAAGCAACCTGAGGAAAGTGTAGTGGATGTGGCCATGGGTCCGTCCTATGGAAGGGTGGTCCCGGTTGGCCAGGAACTTTTCTCAACGGAATTGACAGCAAGGTAACAGTGACCTAGAATCTAGGAAGCTAGAGTCCCGATTTATGTTGTTTTAGGGGAACGGAATGGGACTATGCCTTATGGGCAGAGAGGTTGAGCTTCGCATCCCTCTCATTTCCCATTCTCCTTGAACCAAGTGCAGTATAAATCCGCTTCGACCTTGATGTTTCTGCATAAAGTAGTTTGTATGGGGCTTGACGCTAGTTACCTCCGAGGAACTTGACCATTAAGGAAACCCTGATTCAGGTTGATCCTAAGTGGGAACGGTTGGAATGCTTCCGCTTCGTGGCAGACTCGAGAAGACCTAGATCGCAAACCCCGTGTCATTCCATGGGAGTGCCGGGCGGCGCTATCTGGAATCTCTTCCTGATGGGCATCTAAGACATGTCCTACAAGTGGATAGGTGGACACGTTACAGTTAGTATCAGAGCGAACGAACGAGATCTATTATTTTCAAGGAAACTTAAAAAGATGAAGTAGAGCAAATGTTGTTGTTAAGGACATTTCCTTACTTACTTATCGATGCTAGCTTGCAAAGTTGCAAAGCATGGAACAAATTCTTGCTATTCCAGGTTATGTTTATGTCTGCAATGCGTGCTTCGGATTATCGACAAAGGCTAGGCATGATGAATATCCTAGACCGCATCTACAATCCTTTACCCTTGTACGTGGAATGGAGATGGACGGGTGATTCAGGAATTTAGTACATAACTACCCACCAACTTGCGTGCCTTCGGAGCAACTTGAAGAGAATCAAGTGGATGGAGGACTTAAAGATCATAAAGCCTCTGTTCAATTGCCTAGGAAGATGAGACCATTGCCCCAGTCTTCTATGACTCTCATGTTGCGCATCTAGGGTCAGCCTAGCAAGATGTCGTAGTCCACTCCCTTCATGACTATAAAGTCAACATAGAATTGGACTCATGCGATCTTCACTGGCCAATTCTTTAACGTGCCAAATGGTTTCACCTTCATTCCATTAGTCAATGTGACGTTGAACCTAGCAATCTCGACCGGTGGGTTACCCCAAGTTTGGAGTACTGCATGGCTTAGCGCCCTAACTCCTACTCCCGTGTCTATGATTCCCGTTCTTGTGACATCTCCAAGATCTAAGACCGACATGACTACATGCATCTCTGTGCCTTCCCAAAAATCATTGACGTGCAAGGACTTAGGCATGGAGTGCAGCGTCAGGCTTGGTAATTGTGTTTCTACGTTATGCTCATGCAAGTCTGTGGCAACTTGCTTATTTGATTCTTCGATCCACTATTTCAGCTCTTGCCATAGTGTTGGATGTTTCCTAAGTAGGTCTCCTAAGCTTAGAGTCACAAGGGTACCCAGCCACCAATGTATTAAGGAGGTTGCTAGCTACTTGCCTCTCTCCTAACTCCACGGTTCTTGGCTAATGGCCTTGACTAATTTGCTTGCCAGTAGCATTTAGACTTTGTCTAAGTGGCACTGCTTGTGGTGCAGTTGCATCCCTCAATTTTGGTCGTGGGGGTGAGACTGGCATGCTTATGCTTGAGAGATCATCAATCTCATCTTCTAGTATGGGTTCAACATCTTTTACGTGCAATTGGGCTTCTTTCACCACTCCTTCACTTTCTCAATGGCTTCAAGTTGGGGTATTCCTTGACCTTAGCACTTTCCTTTTGAGCCATCTTTGGAGCTAACATTTCTACCTCTACATCAGTGACATTCTTTCCATCAAGCAAAATTGTGGCACTTTCGGTTTTGAGCGTGACCTTAGCATCTAGTCTCTTCTTCCTTCATCTCCAACTCTTCTTCCTGACCAACATGCTTTGTCTATGTGTGGGTCATGATATGGAATGGGATAGCTATGGCCTCCCCATCGAGTGTCTTGACACCAAACAACCCCAATGGGACCGATGGCTCGTGTGTCAAACTAGAGGATGGCTTCTGTCTAAGGCAATCAACAAAGAGATGAGTGATTCCACACTTAGCGCATCTTAGGTCAATCTTGTCTCTATTTGCTTGCTCCCTCTCAAGGCAGCGCGAAGAAACGTGTCCTAGGTGACCGCAATTCCAAGACACGATTGTCTCTTGGGTCTACCCTCCTAGGCCTTCGCCTCTTGCTCTACCTAACTCCATCACCAAGAATATGGTCAGTAGTCCATAAGGGCTGCATTGCCTTCTTCATCATACGATATGTAAGGGTGTACATAAGGCTCTTCACCATTCAACTCCTCGACATAGTGGACTGGAGTGTCACTCAGTGCATCGATTATGTAGGGTCGAAGTGGTCTAGGGATACTCGTAGGGTTTATCTCCATCCTAGGGATGGTCGGCTTAGTGTCATTAGGTGCTGGGAGGGCCAATGGGACTACCCTTCCAAAGAAGTTCGGTGGCCTATTCACAAGGTAGGGTTGATCGTAAGGCTCCAAGTATGGGAGTCTCCGAGAGGTAATCGACAATGCATAGCATCATGGCCGAACCTACTACAATTAGCGCAAGGTCATGACCTAGGGTCCTGACACTCGGCTGGTATGGACATTGCATTCAGTACAAGGTATGGACACTTTGAATTCCTAGTCATGTCATTCGGGCTGACAAATGCTCATGCTACCTTCAACAGGTTAATGCAGGATATCTTTAGACCCTATCTTGATGACTTCATACTCGTCTTCTTTGATGATACCTTAGTCTATTCCAAACAGGAAGAAGATCATGAACCCCAGCTTTGCATCGTCCTTGAGACAATGAGGACACATAAGCTTTATGCCAAGAAGAAGAAGTGTGCATTTTTCAAGCGACAAATTGAATATCTGAGATTCATTGTATCAGCGAAAGGAATTTCAATAGATCCGGCCAAGGTCAGAGACGTTCTGGAGTGGTCAACACCAACAATTGTCAAAGAAATACGTAGTTTTCTTGGATCTACAGGATGGTATAGGGTCTTTATCAAAACCTATGCCTTGATTGCAGCTCCTCTGACCGATCTACTGAAGAAGCAAGTATCAATTGCATGGTCACCTGCTGAAATAACGAGCTTTGACAAACTAAAGCAAAGCTTGGTATCAGTACCCATCCTGAAACTTCCGAATCTTAGTAAGGAGTTTGAAGTGATAACTGATGCCTGCTTGGTATCAGCACCCATCCTGAAACTTCCGAATCTTAGTAAGGAGTTTGAAGTGATAACTGATGCAGGCACACTTGCCTTAGGATGTGTGCTTATGCAAGAAGGACATCCTGTAGCATACTCTTCAAGGAAACTAAAGAGCTATGAAAGGAACTATGCTACCCACAATCTGGAGTTGTTGGTTGTCATACATGCTCTCAAGCTTTGGAGACATTACTTGCTGGGTAACAAGTTTACCCTAGTGACAGATCATAAAAGTCTTAAATGGATTTTTACACAGAATGAGCTCAATATGAGGCAATGTCGATGGATTGAAGTGCTAGAAGAATATGATTTTGAAATCAAATACCGGCCTAGAAAGGAGAATGTAGTTGTCGATGCACTCAGTCGCAAGGCATTTCTGAATTCTCTGATTTTGCAAGATCCATCAACAGCTAGATCTTTAGCCACAAAGGTATCCATGCCAAACAACCCAATTCTTGAACTAGCTAGAGAAGAGACATGCCATGACCCAACCTATCAGAAATTGCTAAGGGAGATCCCCACCAAGGATCAAGACCCGAAGCTACAAACAAAGTATCAAGAATTCTCTATCAATAATGGACCTGTCTACTATAGAACGAGATTATGTATACCGGGAAGCCAGTCACTCAAGCAGAAGATACTTTGGGAAGCCCATGACTCCCCTTTCGCAGGACATCCTAGCTATGCCAAGACCCTCAATGAGGTCAGAATGAGCTATTATTGGGAGAGACTCAAAGGTGACGTTCTCAAATATGTCATGGAATGTTTGTCTTGTCAACGCATTAAGGCTAAACTTGTCAAAATGCCAGGGAAATTGCAACCACTTGACATTTCCCAAATGAAATGGGAATTCATTAGTATGGACTTTGTCGTTGGCCTGCCCCAAGTTCAGGGAGGTTACAACTCCATTATGCTCCTGGTGGATATGCTCACCAAGGTTGCACATCTTATTCCTGTTAAGACAAACTATAAAGCCTCAGACATTGCAAGGTTATTCATCAAGGAGATATTTAAACTGCATGGGTTACCCATAAGAATCGTTAATGATCATGACTCTCTCTTCACATCACACTTCTGGAGGGCTATCTTCGAGGCCATTAGGACTCAACTCTGTTTCAGTACAGCTTACCATCCCCAAACCGATGGTCAAATGGAACGAGTCAACCAAGTCATTGAAGATATGCTAAGGGCACACTGCTGCCGCGAGCCCAAAAAGTGGATTCAATATTTGCTTTGTTGAGTGTTGAAATGACCTATTTTTTGGCTGATTTTTATTGTTTTTGAGAGCTGAATGGTTGATTTTATGAGATGATTGATTGGTTTGGAAGTGGTTTGAGAGTGTTTTGGATGATATTTATTATGTTTTGGAAGTTCATGATGTTCATTAGTAGAGATGTGAATTCTGTGATGTTCTGATAGGTTCTGATTGGTTCTATATACCTTCTGTATAGCTTATGTTTTGTTCTGATTGTCTTCTGTATGAAGCATGGATTGATGATTGATGAATATTGAGATCTTGTGGAAGCTTATTGAATAGTTTTTGAGAGTTTGGAATGGTTTGAGTATGAGTTATGAGGTTTTGATTACCTTCTGTAACCTTCTGTAGATCTTCTGTAGAGCTTCTGTCTCTGTACTGTAGTTGTTCTAGTACTGTACTGTGACTATTCTGTATGCTTCTGTATGTGTTCTGATGGATGAGAGTGTAGCTTGGGAAAGTTTTCTAGCCTTGGAAAGAGGTGAATACAAGTGCAAAAGAGCTAAAATAAGTGAAAGAAGTAGATGCTGAAGACTCAAGTAAAGACTGGAGTGAAGTGACAGTGGTGAGCTATGAAAGGACACTATAGTGGCTCTGGTGACTCTTCATATCAGACACACCTCTTGGGAGGGGTATCCACGACCTAAGAATGATTATTGTGAGTGATTATGAGAGATTGTAGTGAGGATATGATGTATTATTGATGGAGAGAGAGAGAGAGAGAGTTAGAGATGGTCAATTCTACTAAAACAGAGTGAATGTATATGAGAGATTGAGAGAGAAGACTATGAAGATATTGAAGATGAATACTATGTGATGTATTTCCATTCAAAGATGGTGTATTCCTTTGCTTTCTTTGTTCTATTGATGGATTTTGTGAAGATATTGAAAAATATGGTTGATTCTATCAAATCCGTGGGAGATCTACATGATGTTGCATGAAGATTTGTTGTGCCTGGTGTTCTTTTCTTTATTGTGATCATATAAAACCTAATAAAAAAGCTTGTTGATGTTATAAGATAGATTTTCTTGCAAGAGAATTCCCTTTTCCTTGGTGTTCCTCTTGGGGCTCCATGTTTTTTGTGCGCAGCCGGGGAACCTTGCCATCAACAAGCACCAGAAGAGGCTGAAAATGAAGAAAATGCCATTGCCAAGAAAAGAAGAATTCAATGGATGTTTGTAAAGTTCCTTCTTCCAGTAAAGAGTTGGAATTTCTCATAATCAAAGCCACTTTCCACAAGAATTTCATCCCACAATGGCGGAAACACATCACTATCATGATGCATGCTCTATGTAGTGGACAGTTTCCTCTTCATGTTGAAGCAGCAGAAACTTGCATTTTGGTGGCAAACTGTTTGGGGATAAACTGAAGAGCAGAAACCGAGAGAATGACCATCCATGGAAGATTTGGCATTCATTGAGAAGTTTCCAGACATCATCAAGTGGGAGATTGTGAAGAAGCTTCAGGAGTCTTGGTCTGCGGAGGTTCACAAAGACAAGAAGGAAAAGAGTTGGAATTTGTTCGTAGATGCTCAACAGCAAGATACATGGGATGCTTGGTGCACTGATAATCTTCTACTTGTTCAATTAGCAACCCACTGGAAGCTGGTAGACAGAGTGTTCTTCACAACATACACTATTGAAACCATCAGAAGCTGGCATTACTATGATGATGACACCACCACAATGCTCAGACGTATGCATTTTGACACCTTCAGAACCGAATACCTTCCTCTGTGCAGTGGCATGAAAGCAGAATTCAGAGACGTTGAAAAGGAAGAAGTAGAAGAAATGTTGGCAAGAGAGTCCTCCAAAGACTGAAGCCTTCTCTTATCCCTCTGTGGAGGACTAACAACAGAGTGGAGCCAACCCCCTGATGAATGACGCAATAAAGAGGCAAGCGTTAGAACAAGTCTAGAGGTACGTGAGAAGAGAGAAAGCAAAAATCAAAGCTGAGAACGAGCTCACAGCAGAAGCCGCCTTTGATGCCCTTGAGGAACTCTTTACAGAAGTCCCAATGGCACATCAAGCCCTTCCTCCTCCTGCTTGAGGTCCACTTCCAAGCCAGATCCATCCTGGAAATATTGATGACAAGCCAGCGAATGTAGTTCCATTGCCAGTTTTTAAGGGAGAGTACAATGAAGACCCTGATCTTCATGTAGCAAAGTTTATGATAACATGTGTGGCTAACAATGCCAGAACCCCTGAGCATTGGTTAGCAATATTCCCCGCCACTTTCAAGGGCGCGGCATTTTAGTGGTATGAGAGACAAGCAGCAGGAACTTTTGGCACATGGGACGACCTGAAGTTGGCCTTCCTCACTAAATTCAGGAGTGAAGGTTTTGAAGAGCGGATGCGAGAGGAATTTATGAACCTAAGTCAGTCTTCTGGAGAAAGAGTAGAAGCTTATGTCTCACAAATGGAATCCATCCTGAAGAGATGGACTAACCATAATCTAGATGATGGCATTCAGAAGGGGGTGTTTCTCAGAGGATTACAACCAGAAGTCCGTAAGTTTGTGGAGCTGCAAAGACCAGCCATACTACAAGCTACAACCGAAGGTGCATACCTCCTCTGATGCTAGGAATGATAGACCCACCAAATGCAGTCCCAGGGACAGTCCCCTACCCCTACCAATAGATGCCCCCGGTATCACAGTACAGTGCACCAAATCCACAGTGGCCACAATCCATGCCTCAAATGATGGTTCAACCACAACAAAAATGGTCCCAACCAATTTTCCCAATGCCAAATCAGCAGCAATAGTGGAACCCTACCGACTGGAGCCAACAGTCAATAGTTCAAACAGGAGCTCTGAATCGGAACCAGAACAGAGATCCCTCTACGCCAGCCCAACCTGTTTATGCAGTGATTACAGAGACTCCTCAAAACCCTAGTGCCAGTACCTCAGGAGGAGAAAGCTTGAAGGATTATTTATCCAACTCAGTTGCAAATATCAAAAAGGAGTTGATGGATGTGATTATAGAGCAGCTACAAATGCTCAAAGTGAATACCGCCAGCATATCCAACGTTGCAGGAGCAGGAAGAGATGTGATGCGGTCAAATACTTGGTGTGGTAAGTGTCATCAAGCAGGCCATTTAGCCACTGAATGTACATGAAAACCAACCATCCCTGGAGCTTTATGTTCCTACTGTTTGCGGAAGAACCATACAGAGGATTTTTGCTCTCTAAAGGAGATGCATGATAGGAGAAGGAAGGAAGAAGATGCAAGATTCAACTTGCTGGAATCCAAAATGACAACACGAGTATTGGACCTAAGCCTAGAGAGTTTGGTCCTAATTTCGGACCCAGAAGGTTTCCCTCACAAAGTTTCAGAGGAAGACAGTCTGGCGGTGGTCAGAGATCAGAAGTGGAGTGTTACAAATGCGGAGAAAAGGGACACATTTCACCAAATTGTCCAAATCCCAAAAGGTCAGTGGATTACAAGCCCTTATGCAATCGATGCAAAGGAGAAGGCCACACTGCAAAAGACTGTCCAAGCCAAGCCCCAGTGAAAAATAGTGCTACTGATAGTCCGGCCAAGGCCCAAGAGCCTACCTCCAATTTAGTGGAATTGGAAGTTGCTGCCATCACGCGTGCAAAGAAGAAGGAACCACCTATCCATAAAGAAAATAATCCTCCTACCAGAACAGTAAAGTTCAATCTTCCACCAGAAGAACAGAACAGAACAGAGCCTGACAGTGCCGTACAGAGCACCACATTGCCCCAGAGAGTCACAGAGACAGTTCCAGAGACAGGACCTGAGATCCAGGAAATAGAAGAGGAGGAAGTGCCACAAGTGGCAGAAGAAGTCCTCATGATGCCCTTGTTGGAAGAAAGAAGAAAAATGAAAATGAGTGTTGCCCCATTCCCTAACCAATTAGAGAAGCCAGTGGATCCTATTAAGGAATACGATCTGGTCAGAGATCTAGATACCTTTAAACCAAACCTCACATTTCGACAATTATTGATGTTGTCTCCCAGTTGCCGAAAAAGGTTCAAAAGTATACTGACAAGAAGACGTGGCTT
This sequence comes from Lygodium microphyllum, assembly GCF_053477565.2. Taxonomy (NCBI): domain Eukaryota; kingdom Viridiplantae; phylum Streptophyta; class Polypodiopsida; order Schizaeales; family Lygodiaceae; genus Lygodium; species Lygodium microphyllum. Next base: position 147,987,695 of record NC_141145.1, read on the forward strand.
AAGGATTGCTGCCTCAACAGCAACAAAGTCCAACAAAGCTCTAGAGCCTGTCAAAGAAGTGGACGTGGCTAACGCCTTCCTAGATCCGGGTACCCCAGAGACTGGTGTGTGGATAGAAGGCTGCTTTATTGCAAATGCACTGATTGATGGTGGTTCATCAGTGAACATTATGACGGATGTGACAATGAAGGATCTAGGCCTACAAGGTGTGCAACCAACCCAATGGCTCATCAGACTGGCAGATCAGAGCAGAATCAAGCCTTTGGGAATTCTCCCATATGTGAAGACTACAGTGGCTAGAAAAGATTATTGGCTAACCTATCTGGTGGTGAAGCCAAACTCTTATGGTACATCCTACCTTCTATTACTGGGCAGACCATGGCTTTTTGAAGCCAGAGCAAGGACACATTGGTTCAAAGGAAACTTGACCTTTGGGTAGAGGACCCAATAAAGTGGTGATGAAGCTATATGGTGCTCAAAAAGGGCATGGATCCACCTCCTTGGAATTATCTTATGACTCCCCTAATGAGGCTACAGATGGAACATCAGCAGACGAAGATGCTGTCAAACAGATCCTTCCCAAGAAAACAGTGGCACATTCCTTAACAGTGGATACTGTAAGCCGACTCCCAAATGATGCAAAGTCCTTGTCAATGGGTGAATACTTCCTACCTAAACCAGGAACGATTTCCGAAATCACTTCTGACAGTGAGATAGAAGCATGGATGTACTACTCTCCATGTTACATGGCCATAGTAGAGCCAGAAACAGAGGCAGAAGATGAAACAAAGAACCTGTTCTTCTCTTACAGAGCTCCTACAGAGATAGAGACAGAAGAGGATGGAGATGATATGGAAGAAGAAGGTTATGAAAGTGATATGGAAGAGTCTATCCCACCCGAAGAGGTTACATACGAAGAAGAAGTTCCAGAAGCATCAGAAAAGTAGACGAGCTCATGCTGTGGGACAGAATGGCGATGGTATCATTTGGTCTGGTAAATGGATCTTCTCATATGCAAAATCTTTATAAGAAATGGTTAAAGAAGAATAAGCCGTTTTTCAGCAGTGGCTCTTGCCATCCTCAACCATCCTTGCCAAAGAAAGATGATGATGATGCACCATGCCAACAAGCACCAGTCTCACAATTCCAACAGGCATCAGAGGGTCCGTGTTATGTGACGTTCCTAGATGCGTCATCAGAAGATGAGTCTTCAAGCCAAGAGGTAACTAATCGTGAAACCAAACCCAAAATGGCTCTAATCCCATTTCAACATCTCAAGGAGCAACCTAAGTCTCCACCAAGAGAGGAAGTTGGTTCTAGTGGGACATCGGAAGAGGACACCACCCCCTTGAAGGAGTCAGATCTGTACCCAAAAGCAGTTCGTGGGACCTTCATCCATGAAGTAGAAGGTGAAAGGCAGTTAACCTTTGTGGATGCAGATGGCACTGAACGCCATTTGAAGGTGGGTAGCAACCTACCAGAAGAGGAGTTGTCAACCTTGTACAACTTGTTGAAAGATAATTTGGACGTGTTTGCATGGTCCTACAAAGACCTAAAGGGGATTGATCCCACAATATGTCAGCATCATATTGACTTGGAGCCTGATGCCAAGCCAGTTTGGCAACGACAGAGGCGAATGAACCCAAATTATTCCACATTGGTGAAAGCAGAGCTGCTGAAGCTTCTAGAAGCCGAGTTCATCTATCCAGTGGCAAATAGTGAATGGGTCTCACCCATCGTGGTTGTATCCAAGAAGAATGGAAAGCTTCGTATATGTGTGGATTTCCGCAAGTTGAATTCCAAGACGAAGAATGATCACTTTCCTATTCCTTTCACAGACCAACTGTTGGACACAGTGGCAGGACATGAGCTTTATTCCCTTCTGGATGGATTCAACGGATACAACCAAGTCCAAATCGCAGAAGAAGACCAATCCAAAACAACCTTCACCACAGAATGGGGGACCTACGCTTACTGAGTGATGCCGTTTGGGCTTTGCAATGCCCCTGCTACCTTCCAGCGAGTCATGATGGCCGCATTCCAAAATCATCTGCATGACTTTATTGAGGTATATTTGGATGACTTATGTGTCTATAGTTTGATCCGGGAACAATGGGGACACCTGGAACAATGCTTTGACCGATGCCGGGAGTATGGGATTTCCCTCAACCCCGACAAATGCATCTTTGGGGTCTCTTCTGGAGTTCTATTGGGCCACATTGTCTCTGCACAAGGGATATCAACAGACCCTGCAAAGATTGAAAAGATCGCAGCTTTGACAGCACCCACCAACCTCAAACAGTTGAGGGGATTCCTCGGCCATGTGGGTTACTACAGAAGGTTCATAGCTCATTTTGCCACAAAGGCAACCTCCTTGCACAAGCTTCTGAGGAAAGATACAGAGTTTGTTTGGACGGAAGAATGTGACAAAGCCTTCAACACTCTAAAGCAGTGTCTGATTGAGGCACCCATTCTGCAACCTCCTGATTCGACGAAAGAGTTCCATGTACACACTGATGCATCCATTGAAGGCTTAGGCGCAGTTCTCTGCCAGAAGGGCTCCTCGAAGCTGGATCAACCCATCTATTATGCAAGCCAAAAAGTCATTGATAGGGAACAGAACTATACAGTGACAGAGCTGGAGTGCTTGGCAATGGTGTTTGCCCTAGAGAAGTTCTGCCACTATCTCCTGTCCACCCACTTTAAATTTTATGTGGATGATGAGGCCATGTCCTTCCTGATGAACAAAGCAGATGTGAAAGGGCGCATGATGAGATGGCTCCTTCTATTTCAGGAGTTTGACTTTGAGGTAATTACCAAACCTGGTCGTTCCCATGTTCTAGCTGATCATCTGTCGCGTATCCCACAAACTGCAGACAAGGAGCAGGATGATCTAGACCTCCCTGATGCTTCCCTATTCCTAGTCGAAACTCTAACCCCCTGGTATGCAGACATTGCCAATCTGCTGGCAACCCAACAGTACCCTCCTGGCATTTCTAGTCGGGAAAGGAAGAAGCTTCTGTTAGAATCAGCCCCCTACACCCTGCTAGACGGTGCACTGTACAAGAAAGGCAAAGATGAAGTGCTCTGAAGATGTGTTGCAAGAGATGAGATTGGGATTGTTCTGAAGGCTTGCCATGACGAGCCGTGTGGAGGCCACTTTGCAAGAGAAGCCACAACCAAGAAGGCTCTGCTAGCAGGATACTGGTGGCCTACCATTCATAAGGATGCCTATGATTAATGTAAGCGATGTGATGCTTGTCAGAAGATGGGAAAACCCACGAAGACAAGTGCCATGCCACTACAACCTATTCTTCCTTTGAAGCCTTTTGAGAAGTGGGGCATTGACTTCGTAGGTCCAATCGATCCTCCTACCAGAAGGAAACAGAACAGATACATCCTCGTATGTACAGATTATGTCACAAAGTGATGTAAAGCTAAAGCCCTAAAGCGGGACGATGGTAACAGCGTAGCCCTGTTCATGTACGAGAATATCATCACCTGTTTTTGTAGTCCCTTAGAGCTGGTAAGTGACAGAGGCATGTATTTCATTAATAAATTCATGGAAGAGTTGACAGAGTTGTATAAGATCCACCATCGCAAGTCCACTCCTTATTACCCCAGAGCCAATGGCCAAGTCGAAGTCACCAATCACATCCTTTGCTCGATCTTGACAAGGACGTTTGCCGCACATCGTCGTGATTGGGATGATCGACTTACAGAGGCCCTCTGGGCGTACAGAACCTCCCATAAAGCAGCAACAGGACAGACACCCTTTCAGCTGGTGTATGGTACAGAAGTTGTTTTCCCTATTGAACTGGAATGGCCCTCTTTGAGAGTGGCTATCAAAGAACGTTTGGGGGATGATGATTCACTGCAACGCCATCTCCTGCACCTCGAATGTTTAGACGAAACTCGTAGGATGGCTCTACAGTGCATGGAAGCCACGCAAGCTTGACGCAAGGCTTACCATGACAGCTTCATCAAGCACAAGGAGTTCCAAGAAGGTGATTTGGTCCTAGCCTATAATTCACGATTTGGCAAGTTTCCTGGCAAGCTTCAACAACGGTGGATGGGCCCATATAAGGTACTTGCCGTTAACCCTAATGGCTCTGTCCAAGTACAGACCATTGATGCCTCTGACGATCCCTTTCCTGATCAATGGATATCGCCTAAAGAAGTACTTCCCTCCTTGGGGATCTTGACAATCACGGTCACCTGATCCTTTCCCTCGTTGGTGTGGCACTATCACTCTTATGATGCTACTTCTGATAGCCGTTCTTCAGCCACTCCTGATGAAGTGGATGCAACCCTCAGTCCCCTCAGCCCCATCTTTCAACCTTGATCTCTTATCCTCTATTTTCCACCAGCGACAGTGGTGAGGTGGGTTCTGACAAGTGGTATTTCTACCATTCCCTTGCTTAATTCAAAGAGAAAAAAAGAAAAAAGAAAAATACATATCCGTCATGGAAGAAAAGGACTTAGGTCCCTGTCATGTCGACCTATTCTTCGAGAAAATGTGGAAACACCCTCGGGAATAGGGAAAAACAAGAAAAAAAAAAGAAAAGAAGAATTCTGTTATGCAAGAAAAGGAAGCAATTCCCTGTCATAGCAGGCCTCGTTCCAAGAAAAGATGTTTAACACCCTTGGGCGAGAAGCTGGTTGTGGAAAAGGTGGCAACACCCAGTAGTCCAAAAAGTGGATTCATCACTTGATATCCCCAGGATCCAATTCCGAAGCTACCTCCTTGGTACGCTGTGTCCTTGGTCTCTCTGCAGAGTGTCTAACTGTCCTCTAGCAGATGCCATGTTCCTATCCAACACAACGTTCGATTTGATGGCTACCTCCCTGGGTACGCCTCTTCAACAACTGACGATGTGATCTTCATCGACAAACAATCGAGTGATGTGAACTTTCATCCTAATTGGATGGGGATGTGAGTATGGGTTGCCCCTCTATATCTATCAGAGAGTGAGACAGAGGGTGGGGCGAGAGACCAGTCTTTTCCCTTCAAATCACATGAGAGGTAAGAAGTGTGAATGAAGTGTTGCACGCACGGTATGGGCCTCTCAATGCACAAAGCATGATTTGTTTCTGTGCACTGCACCCTAAGGCTCCCTGGCCTTTCTTCTCGCACCGTATGTCGACATAGGGCGGGATGCACAGTTGTACCATCAAATGCACACAAGGCATACAACCTTTGCACAAGTGACTGTGAGGATTACATCAATGGGTTTCAGGAAAGGGCTGCCCTCCTGTATCTATCAACAGAGCGTGAGACACAGGGTGGCCTGAGTGTGACTAGAGTTTCTTTAATCAATTACCGAGAGGTGAGATTGAGGGACATTACGACATTTGGAGTCAGGTATGTTCCCGTTTCCCTATGCACCCACGGGATGGGTCTCTGTCATCAACACAGGACACGTCACCCTGTTCTGTACACTGCACTATAAGGCTCCCTTGCCTTCCTCCTTGCACTTATGCCAGATGGGTTGGACGCACTTATGCCAGATGGGTTGGACGCACTGATGCACCATCAACTGTGCACCCTGGCATACTTCCTCTCCACCATTCCCCTGTCGATTTCTAAACCAGGTATGAGATATGGGTTTCAATCATTCTTCCTCTAGTGATATTAGTCATGGGGCGAGTGACTGTTCTTTCATTCCATATGAGTAACTGTGAGTTGAGTGTAATATCCCTCATCATCGACAAATTTCCTGCAATTCCTTCAACCAGCTACCTCCCTGGGTGCTGCCACGTGGTCTCTGCCATGAAGGTCATGTGCTGAGAAGATGCCTTAGTACCTCCTACTGCAGCCGACAACAACACCAGATGTGCTATCAACAATCAACCTTGATCCTCAACAACATGGGCCAAGTTTTTCTAACCCTACTACTTCTGTTTCTCCGTGATGTCCATGTTTTAAGTATGGGGATGTTAGAGGATGGTCTGTTGTGTGGTCTTATGTCCCTGTTGCTCGGTTAATCCTATTCGTTAAGGTTTTAACTGTGGGGACGCGTTCCTGCGCGTCTACATTGCATACCCTTCTGCATATGCCTCAACCTGCTAGTGCCTTTATGCCATGACTTGCTTTTACCATGATGGGGTCCCTTCCCACCCACCCATTTCTGTTCCACCCACCCTCGGGGCTGTTCCCTTGCAGTTCTCCTTAATTCCCTTATTTTGCTGTGTTTCCATGAAAACGCACCCTACGTTCAGCGGACTTCCAATCTAACTTTACAACCATGTTCCTCCCTTTAAACTGACCATTTTTCCTTTTTACCTACCCCTTTTTCGGTGCACGGTTTTCGAGTTATTAATTTTTTAAGCATTTTGCTCACATTAGCCGGTTTCCCATGTGAACACACTTTTCTTGCTTCGGAACCGTGATCTGATGTCATAGCCCTGACAACCACTTTCCCCCTGAATCCTTTTTACTCCGTGTCATTTTGATGCACGGTTTGTCCAATATTAATTTTGCAGTTTTTTAAGCCTTTTTCGTGTGTCTTTTTGACATTTTTCCATGTGAACCTGCCTTGTATGCGTTGGAATTCCAATTTGATTTGACAGCCGTGTCCCCCGCGCCTTCCCCCACCTTTTTCCTCTTTCCTTCACCCTCTTTTGACTTTTGGATTTTTAATTAATAATTTTTAAATGTGTTTTCGGGTGTATTTTTTGTGTTTTTCGCATGTGAATCCCTCCTACTTCCGTCGGAATTGTGTTTTTCCATGACCACCCTGTGCTCCCCCTTCCTGCGGACATTTTTCCTTTTTCCTGCCTGTCATTCCGGCGAGCGATTTGTCCAATATTAATTTTGGATTTTATTTTTCGAGTTTGTTTTTTGGGTTTTTCCCACGTGAACGTGTCTTATCTCAGTCGGAACCCTGTTTTGATGTGATAGGATTTTCAAGCACGTCTTTCTGCACATTTTTCCTTTTTTCTGCACCTCGTTCCGATGCACGGCTCTTCCGATATTAATTTTTATTGCGTTTTTTGATCCGTTTTTTGTGTTTTTTGCATGTGAATGCCCTGTCTTTCCCCCGGAAGCCCCGTTGCACATTTCCCTTGTCTTCGCCCTGCCGTCCTACCCATTTTTGTTTTTACGACATTTTGTTTTGATGACCGGATTGGGCGATATTAATTTTTCTTTATTTTTACATGTTTTCGCGTGACTTGTCCCACGCGTGAACGCGTCCGTTTTCAATTTCCCGCATCTCCACGTGCCCGGGTCGCGTCCGCTTTACCCGTCCCACCATGCCGGCGCTATTTCGATCCCGTCACGGCAAATTTTTTTACCCCGCCCACACACGCGCGCGGGACGGGGGTACGCCTCTCTTTGATTGCCCCCCCCCCCCCCCCCCCCCCGCCCATTCTTTCCCATGGGCACTCCCATGGACCACTCCCCACCCTTTCCCCCGGGCACCTCCTATGGACCCCTGCCCATTCCCCTATGCCCACCCCCCATCCCATGGGCCCTCCCACCCTTTCCACCCCCCACACCCTTCCCTATCCCCCCCACCCTTCTCTCTCCCCGACCCCCCCCCCCCCAACTACTTCTCTCCTTCTCCCCTCCCTGCGTGCTTCCCCCCTCCATCTTCTCCACCTCCATCTTCTTCTTCTTCACCCTCCATCTTCATCCTCCTCCCCTCCTTCTTCTCCCTCTCATCCTCTTCTCCTCCCTCCCTCCTCTCCCGCCTGCCCTCCTCCTCTCCTCCCTCCCTCCTCTCCTCCACGCCATCTGCCTTGCGCCCTGTGCCCGCGCCCTGGACGCCGCCAACGCCTCTGCTCCTGGCGCCCTGGTCTCTGCTGCCCGTCGCCGCCAGTCGTCTATGGCCGCCCTCCCTCCCACGCTACCCCGTTGCCCTCTGCAGCCGCCCCCCGACTGTGCCCACGCCCTGTGGCCCGTAACGCCCGCCGCCCTATGCCGTGGACGCCGCCACGTGGAGCCCTCCTGCACGCTCTTCCCACTGTGGCCTCCTCCACATGCCCTGTTACCCACCCCACCCTTCCCACCTCCCTGCAAGCCCCTCCCTCCCCCCCCCCCCCCCCCCCCCCAAGGCCCAAACACACCTACCCACCCCCCATCCAAGACCCTTTTCCCCCCAAGCACACAAACCCACCACCCCCACCCAAGTCCCCCAGTCCCACCACCAAACCACCCCACCCCCACACAAGCCCCTGTTCCCCCGCAAAAACCCCACCACCCAACCTCCTTGCAAGCCCCCAGTCCCACCATCACACTCTCTGTAAGCCCCTGTTTCCCCACAGAAACCCCACCACCCAACCTCCCTGCAAGCCCCCAGTCCCACCATCACACTCTCTGTAAGCCCCTGTTCCCCCGCAGAAACCCAACAGCAGAAACCCCCCATCTAGGCCCCCCTTTCCCCCGCCGAACCCAACAGCACCAGCAGACATTCAAGGCACATGTAGGAACCCGCAGGCCCCTTTTCTCAGTCCTTTGACACACGCGCGAGTGGTTGATTGTGATTGTTCGTGATCGTGTACGGGAGTCCGTTTGCGGATATTCACGCGCGGGGACGAGCATTCGCGGGTCCGTGAGGAGGTGTGCAGCCGGCTGTTCACACGCAGCTGACCCACAGTCTATTTCTGGGTATATTCTTAGATTTTTTAATCCAAAAACCTAAAAACCTTCAAAATACATTGAAAATTTTAAAAAAATCATTAAAAGCACTTAAAATTTAAAAAAAAATTACAAAAAAATCTTGAAAATTTTCCAATCTTTCTGCAGTAATTGTACTATTTTTCTAAACTGCAAATTTTAGTTAAAAAAAAATTAGACCATTTTAAAATTCAAAATTCTTTTAAATATACCCAAAAAATGAAAAAAAATCATTAAAATGGTAAAAATTTCCAATTTAATTGCCAAAAATTTCCTAAAAATTCCATTAACATTTTTACTTATTTTTGGCATATTTTCTAAGCTATTAAAATACTTCATTAAACACCTAAATTTTTTTTAAAAATCATTTTTCTTTCAAAACACACACTAACAATTCTAGAAAAAAATCCAGATACCTTTTTGGAATTGAGAAGTGCGCATTCATTGCATTCACATACACCCACTACCAGGTTTTTTTCCTTTTATTTTTTTTATTTTTTTTCGCTACCCAAAATCCACAGTTAATTTTTTAAAATGAACCCTCAACACCACCATGGCACACGCATTCGCACTAAACACACCATTTTTTTTAATAAAAATAAACCACCGTTCACTTAGCACGCGCTAAGTGCGCTTAAGAGGCACTTTAATATTTTTAATAAAAATGAACCAACCCCGTCACAAGAGCACGCGCTGTGGCAAAAAAGCGTTCCACATCACCTTAATTTTTAATAAGTGAACTTGCATTTAGAGACCCAGTCTGGGTATCGAAGTCCAGGATTCGGATTAATGCACCGCTCTAACCTAATAATTGGTTATTAAATTTTTAAGAAGGAACCGTCGTTTTCTTGATAAGGTTTATCACTTAATAAAAATTCACCCATTTATTAATAATTTATTAAAATAAACCTTTCATTAAATTAATTCCCCCTCACTGCACTTATTTTCCCTTTTTAATGAATTCGTTTCATGGGATGGGTATGCGAAGTCTTCGGAGTTCTCTCCATGGTCAAACCTAATTATCAAAGTTGTGGTCTTGATATGTGTGGGTTGTTGTTATGTTTTGGTTCAGTTTCTTTGTTACGGTTAAGGGTACGGTGTGTAGTTTTTTCTTTATTGCCTGATTGCATTCACGCTTACTGCTTCCGTGAACATAGTAGCTAAATAATCCCATCTTGTGACATATGGAAGATATTGCAAAATCGTTCGGTTTTCAGCAATTTTTTCCATCCCTCTGTGTAAATAACCTACCACCGGTTCGCAACGGGGATTGGGGTGTTTGCATGTTGCATAGCATGAAGCTTTCGGTCGCATGTGTGTAGAGGTCATGTCGAATTTTTTCCAGACTGTGGTTTGCTTGGGGATAGTTGGTCAAGTCACGTTTTACCATTTTGGTTGATATCTTATCCTTGGTTTTTGTCTGTTGCTTTGCAGGCATTCTCTTTGTTTGTCTGTGTTTGTGGTGTGTGTGTAACCATCTGAATGGCGCCTCACACTCCTCTCCCTATCCAGTATGTCCCACTAGTTAGTAGGGATTACTCTTCCCTACTCACTTTTGAGCCTCTCACGAAGGCGGGACTCACACCTTTCGTGGTTGCCTCCTTTCCATTGCTTCCAGAGGATCCATCGATGTGTGACGAGTTTCTGGCCTCCTACAGCAAGAAGTCGGGACTGGTCCAAGGTACTTCCATGACTTTGACACCTCGAGGCCTCGGGAAGGCTCTGTCTCTTCCCTCCAAAGGTGAACCCTTTGTTACAATTCGTCAGCTTTTCTCTAACGAAGAGATTTTGAAGCTGTTACAAAAACAGACCGGGGAAATTTTGGATGTTAAGAAGGTGATCAACTCTTCAGGAGTTTCCTTTTCCATGATCACTGATCCTGTGTGGAAGTTGGTCTGTCAGTTTCTCCAAGACAGGTTTATGCCTGCAAAAACGTCATTCCATTACTTGTCCAAAGAGCTCTTTGCAACTTCAAGGATGGTGCTAAAAGGAGTAGATATTGATTGGAGCACTTACCTACTCACTAAGATGGATCAACATTTCGTCAAAGTCACCAGGGGCAATGTTACCAATGTCACCTATGGATCGTACTTGTCTGCCTTCTTGACCTACTCAGGTTTACAGAAGAGTGTGTCTCCACCTCCTCCATCTATTCCCGTACCTCCTTCTCCACCTTCCCATGAGTCAGAACTAATTGATATAGAGGATTTGGATTCTCCGCCTCCCCTGGTCATACAGCGCAAACGCTTGAAGCGGGTAGCAGATAAAGCTCCTTCAGTTCTTCCTTTAGTGCCCATTCCTGCTACCTCTGGCAGTGATCTCCCTGGTTATCTCACATGTAATAACCTGTTCAAAGCACATCGAGAAGGTTTGTTGGATATATCAGTCCCCTTACTGAACAGTCTAGTCTCGGGAGATGCCATTCCTTTCCCATGTAAAGACATTCAGAGTTCTATCGAATTGTCAGTAATGACAGCCTATGTTCAACAGCTGTACGCTTCCTTTTATGCAGAACTGATGCAGTCTAAGGACCAGTTGCATAAGGCAACATCCGAGTTAGCCTCTGCCAAGGATACCCTAGCAAATTTGTTTAAGCAGATGGAGAAACAAACCCACCTAATTCAAACCCAAAGAGATGAGATATCTTCTTTAAAGATTCAGTTTTAATAGAGGCTCAATCAGAGGTTACTAGCCTCTCAGAGGAGAAGGAGAGGATGTCCAAAGAAGTGCAAGAGTTCCAAACTCTTTTAGATGTCAAACTTTCAGCCTTACAGACTGCTAATGACACAGTGGAATCACAAGCTTCCCAAATCAAGCAATTGCAAGATCAATTGGCAAAGTCACGGTCTGTTCCTCCAAGCCCTCATGTTCCCTTGATCCCTTCTCTCTCACAGCAAGACTTGGTAGCTCTTCAGAGACATGCTACCTTATGTCCCTTATTCCAAGATAAAGTGGAAAGATTGCAGTCCAGGATGGATCTATTATGGTCTACATTTGAGCAATTCCAGGAATATGTTCTTCCGGACCATTCTTTCTTTGTCCACTATCAATTATAGAAGTTGGCCTCTTACATGAAGCTTTCCACAATGGATTCACCTCTTCCAGAGGATGGTTGGAGTGGGGCTTGGTCTCCTGAGTTGCTGACAGAGGTGGTCCGTATGGTGTTTGAAGATTCTGTCATGACCGACACCATGTTGATGTCATATATATATCTACGAGGAGACTTGTTGATTCCAGATGAAGTGGATATGGCTTGGTATGTGGGAGATGTGGTTTTACAAGCTGTTTTGTATGTCAACCATTTGGAGTTGTGAATCGATGACATGTTTCAGAGTTACTCCTCCAAAGTGGCTACTTGCCCTGATAATTCCTAGCATACCATGATTGATTCTGTGATCCTAAATCAAAGACAGAATACAGCCCCTACCTATGTCTAGAGCACTAATCAACTGAGGGTGGATCTCTTAGCTTATCTTTCCAAACATAATCCATTTGATTCTACCTTTTTTTATGCCTATCAGAGAATATCTATCTTAGGTCCTTCTGTTCCTACCCTACTGTATTACCAACAAATGGCTCACCGTTATGATATATATCTTTCTCTCTATCAAACCAATTCCACAACCATCTTACCCCTTCTTTTCCAACCTCAATCTTTTCCTCAAATTCCCACATTTACATACTATTCTCTTATCGAGGATAGAGTATTTTCCCCTTCTCCACCATGCCCTTCTCCATCCATCCATGTACCTTCTACCTTTCCTATTTATCAGTTAACACCCTTCCTAAGTGATTCCCTAACATTTTCAGCCACTCCATTAAATTATTCTTCCTTTTATGATTTTGCCTACCCATCTCTTCATCCACTTATCCTTATTCCACTTCCATCTCCTGCCACTTCTATATCTCAACCACCTCAGTTGGTTAGTGACTATGACGGGTTTGATCATCAGATTTCCAAAAGAAGGGGATGGAGCTCGAATGATTCTCTTACAGGACCTCAGATAAACTGGCCATTAATTCCAGGAGATTGGACAACTACTAGTCAAGCATACCAGAACTATATGCATTTTGCTCACCAATATTCACAGTCTCTGGATCCTTCGGTGAGATTGACAGCTCATTTTGCTTGGTATCTGGCGTATATGCATAGGCATTCACATAATGATCAAAAGGCCATTCCAAAACTTTGTATGAATGTCAATGTGAGCATTGATTCCTAGCAACTGGATGTCCTATACTTTCATGACCTTTGTTTGCCTAGCAGATACCTTGTCCTCTTGGAAAGGATGTACTGCCGTCAGTTTTTTCAGAATCCTCCCAAGACATTTGTAGATGAATCTTTATCTATGGATCGTTTTTGAAATCACCAATCTTTCAAGAGGGATCATCTTCATTGATACCTTTGCCATGTATGGTGGACGATTTTTAATGATAAAATCTCTCTTTTTGGAAGAGTCATTCAGATGGTTGTGTTGTGTGTAGTGTTTGTGTTGTGGATTAATTTATGTAATAAGATCATGGTGGTTGCCTATTCGATTGGCTTTCGTGCAAGATACATTTTGGAGAATTGTGGTGATGGTATTGCTGGTTGGATACTTGAAGATGCTGATGCAGAAGAAGAAGAAACCTCTTATATCCTTTACAAGTTTGTTCCAGTTTGATAAGAAGTATTAATGTATAAAGGGTTTTCCTTTCATTGTATTTTTATATCAGATACAGGTAATAAGTTGGGGTCGTGGTTGGATGGACTGTTTTTGAAGATATATTGAAGATCAAAGTTGAGCTTTTGAATGAACTTGTATTCCCTTTTTCCTGGGTCACAAGGACGCTTCCTTATTAAGTGTGGGGATATGTTGATTGTTGAAATGACCTGTTTTTTGGGTGATTTTTTTTGTTTTTGAGAGCTAAATGGTTGATTTTATGAGATGATTGATTGGTTTGGAAGTGTTTTGAGAGTGTTTTGGATGATATTGATTATGTTTTGGAAGTTCATGATGTTTATTAGTAGAGATGTGAAGTTCTGTGATGTTCTGATAGGTTTTGATTGGTTCTGTATAGCTTCTGTTTTGTTCTGATTGTCTTCTGTATGAAGCATGGATTGATGATTAATGAAGATTGAGATCTTGTGGAAACTTATTGAATAGTTTTTGAGAGTTTGGAATGGTTTGAGTATGAGTTATGAGGTTTTGATTACCTTCTGTAACCTTCTGTAGATCTTCTGTCTCTGTACTGTAGTTGTTCTAGTACTGTACTGTGACTATTCTGTATGCTTCTGTATGTGTTCTGATGGATGAGAGTGTAGCTTGGGAAAGTTTTCTAGCCTTGGAAAGAGGTGAATACAAGTGCAAAAGAGCTAAAATAAGTGAAAGAAGTAGCTGCTGAAGACTCAAGTAAAGACTGGAGTGAAGTGACAGTGGTGAGCTATGAAAGGACACTATAGTGGCTCTGGTGACTCTTCATATCAGACACACCTCTTGGGAGGGGTATCCACGACCTAAGAAGGATTATTGTGAGTGATTATGAGAGATTGTAGTGAGGATATGATGTATTATTGATGGAGAGAGAGAGAGAGAGAGTTAGAGATGGTCAATTCTACTAAAACAGAGTGATTGTATATGAGAGATTGAGAGAGAAGACTATGAAGATATTGAAGATGAATACTATGTGATGTATTTCCATTCAAAGATGGTGTATTCCTTTGCTTTCTTTGTTCTATTGATGGATTTTGTGAAGATATTGAAGAATATGGTTGATTCTATCAAATCCTGGGAGATCTACATGATGCTGCATGAAGATTTGTTGTGCCTGGTGTTCTTTTCTTTATTGTGATCATATAAAACCTAATAAAAAAGCTTGTTGATGTTACAAGATAGATTTTCTTGCAAGAGAATTCCATTTTCCTTGGTATTCCTCTCAGGGCTCCATGCTTCCTACCAACAAAGCATTCAGATGACCCCTTTTCAAGCATTGTATGGGCACGATTGTTGTACCCCTTTAAGCTTTTCAAATCCAACCTTGAGGGTTGAAGCTTCAAAGCAGATGTTGGAAGACATGGATAACCAAATCAAGTCAATAAGACAGGACATCCAAGCCGCCAAGGATAGACAGAAGGCCTACGCAAACTTGAAACGTCAAGATAGATCCTTCATTGAAGGTGACATGGTCTTCATTCGCGTACATCCAAAGAAGAGTTCCCTATCCTTGGGTGAATGTAAAAAGCTAAGTCCAAGGTATTGTGGACCCTACAAGATTCTCAAGTTCCTAAGGCCTAATGCTTACAGACTGCAACTCCCTGAAAATCTAAAAGTTCATAATGTATTCCATATCAGTCTATTGAAAAAGTATGTGCCTAACCCTAGTCACATGCTTGATGATCAACAAGTTGTAATGCCTAGCCAAGGAGTCCTTGAGCTACGGCCTGACAGGATCTTAGATGTTAGGGAGAGGAATTTGAGATCCAGGACCTTGAGAGAATACCTCATCCAATGGAAAGATTATCCCGAAGAGAATGCCACTTGGATGGATGAAAGTACTCTCAACCAACAATACCCCTAGTTCTTCTCGAGATGAGGACATCTCGATTCCTCTAAGGGGGAGAGAATGTAATATTTTTGCACGAAATATTAATGACCTTAGACCCCGCACACCCCGCGCAAGAGCAATTTCAAGTGACCTCCCTGTGACAAAAAGATCATGGGCTAAGTGCTCCCTACGCGTGCACTAGCAAACCCCAACTCCGTGACGTGCATAAGAGGTCGTGGCTCAAAAGCCGTAGGCCTACACGGGAACACCCCTTCAAGGGGGGGGAAAGGGATAATGGGCAAATTTTTGAAAAAAAAAATTATAATAACCCCCTCCCCTTCAGCCGATGCATGGCGGGGAGAGGGAGTGTGAGAAGGAGCTTGAGTTAAGTAGTGGAGGAGCATGGGGGAGGGAATCATATACCCGCCACTTGGTGGCTATCCCCCCCCCCCCCTTAAGCTTGAGGGGAGGGGAGAGGGATCGTGGAGCCTGCCCGTTCCATTGCTACTGTTGCCATGCTGCCTTCATATCGCCAGGGCTGCCACCACGGTGCCACCTCCATCCTCACCACCATCATCATCATAATCAACTGCCTCCGTCCTCACCACCATCATCATCATAATCATCATCGTCACCGTCTTCCCCTCCATCCTCATCATTTACCCAATCATCATCTTCTCTCTCCACGTCATCTGTGGGACAGAAGCTTAGAAGCTTCTTTAGAAGCCTTTATTAAAGGCCTCCATAAGCCTTATTCACCCGTGCTTTTTAGGTTTTCCTTAAAACCGTATCTGCAAGGGCCATGTCCTACGCGGAGGAGAAGATCTCAAACAGAGAGGATTCAAAACGCGAAGGTAACCCAAGGGAGAGTTCCTGAAACAAAATTACTATGTCAATGGCTCCTAAACAAAAGGCGAGAGGAGAACACACAGGAGCTTCCACCCCGAGCACATGTGTGGGCATCGCTCTGAATCTTAATGCTCAGGTTCTAATTGTATTCTCGCATGAAAAGAATGCATTAAGCATGTCATTAACTCTCGTAGGTAAGTTTGAACACATTGGAAAATTCATACACTCGCATCAAATTACCATGTTGCATGACGAGCACTTGCATGCTCAAGAGTAGCTGCAAATTTCAAATGCATGATGCATAAGTTATACTTCGAAATTGTGCAAAGGCATCCTTGTGGCATCTCGCAAGGGATAGGACATATAACTCGTAACGCATTTATGTAATTAGAATCTTGGTTGTGTCTCGCAATTAAGGTAATCATAGACGGACATTAAATGATGTCCGAGTAGTTGCAATGCAGGAAAGGATTTATGTACCTTGCAAATTGCATGCGATGATGGTTACATTCTAGGTTGGGTTAAGGCCTAAAAGAAGGATTAAATCAATAATGGTCTCATGGCATTCGCTCATGCATGGAATTCTTTTATTGAAGTTTGTATTTAGGAAAGGATGCATCTTCATATTAAATCTTGAATTCAATGCATTAAATGTAGGCATCATAAGCATAGTTCTAAATGTAAATCAACGTCACATAAGGCAAGGGAAAGAAAAGATCACTAAGATCCCTTAGTTACAAAAAGGTCTACGATCTTGAATTTGCATACTCATATGGAACGATGCATCCCAATTCTCTTGCAGTTACTTACATCTTTTAGGGGAAAAGTGCTCGCTAAGTCGAAGAAAGTATTTGCATCTTTAACATGAAGATTATTTTTACTCGCGGGTTGGTTGGATCAACTAAGTAATCCGCATATAGATGAGTAGTTTTACGTGGAAATCATAAAGGTAAGTATATGACAATCACCTCAAAGTGCTAGGTAGGGTTAAGTTACGTTAAAATTCTACCTAGTATCACACTTTGGATGCCAATTTGAGACTTTCGATCCTAAAGGTCCTACCCACATTCATGGAATGTTAGGGTTAGCTAAACACTTATGCAAGAACGATCTAGGGTCCTCACCCTAAGGATCAAATGACCAAATGCTAGATTTCCGCAAGGAAATTAGGAACCCTAGGGCCAAAGCATTATCGGCCTAGTAGAATTAGGGATTGGATTGGGTCAAGAGGACTCCCAAACCCTACATCTTGACCAAAGGTATCTTGACCAAGGAATACCGTGTGATGGGAGAAATAATCCCACAAGTTAGGTGCGACACTTATCTCGTGCAACAAGTTGCAAACGTCGCATGGTTTTGTGTTTAAATCACAAAATAGATTTTGCCACTCCTTAGAATAAGGTTGGCGAGTTCTAAGTACAAGTCTAATTTTTCTAGAAGATGTACAGTCATCCTGCTACATCACCCTTCCTTGGGGCTGATTTGCCAAGTTAGGGTAATTATCAATTGCCTAGCAAGCAATTGACCAATCAAGTGAGGACAACGGGGTTGTCCAGGATGTATTGACCTTAATTTAAGGAAACCTAAGGTATTGACAAATTGGGTCAACAAGGTATAAACCCTAACCCAAGGATAAAAGGGTAAGCAAGCAACTTAGCTTACGAAACCCTTGGGATCTTGCCAAGTCGCAACTGATCCCAGATCGAATGCTAGATGTATTCGGAGAAAAGGATTCACACCTTAGCAGTTGGCCATACAAACAACCACTGGAACGATTGTGATTGTATACTTAGGAGCATTGTTTGTACTTCTTTGCTCAAGGAACTAATGTCGAAAATATAACTAATTCTTTAGGTTGAAAGCCTGGAGGGAGAGGCAGTATCAATCATCCCCGACTGTCTACCTGACCCTATCCAAGGGGGTTGTTAGCCGCGCCGGGTACGTGGACCGAACCCGCCGTGAGAGGTCTCTCCGTGGGTGCTACTTGGAGCAGGAGGACACTTGGGTGCCAGCATGGGGGGCTTTGGTCATAAATCCCTTGCCTCCGGGTCCTAAATAAGAGGCCAACGTGACTCGAGATGGGATCTCGAGGCCCGCATACTAGTCAACGGGTGAAAACTTGGAATAGCGATCCCTGAGGATTGTTGGAATAGCCTTCGAGCGGATTATGGTATAGCCTTCGGGCTGGATTATATGATGTATTCCAAAGACTGATAAATCAAGATCAAATGTTGAAAAGGAACTTGTTGGACATTGTTTTTCTATGTCATTGCCTAAGTTACGTGAAGGAACCGGTGATTAATTGGCTAATTAAGGAAGTTGTTTTTGTGTGTCAAACTAAATGTGATAGGTAATTAGATAACTAAAGCAACCTAAGGAAAGTGCAGTGGATGTGACCATGGGTCCGTCCTCAGAAGGGTGGTCCCTGTTGGCCGAGAACTTTTCTCAATGGAATTGACAGCAAGGTAACAGTGACCTAAAATCTAGGAAGCTAGAGTCCCGATTTATGCTATTGTAGGGAAACGGAATGGGACTATGCCTTATGGGCAAAGAGGTTGAGCTTCGCATCCCTCTTGTTTTCCATTCTCCTTGAACCAAGTGCAATATAAATCCTCTTTCAACCCTGATATTTCTGCGTAAAGTAGTTCGACGCTAGTTACCTCCGAGGAACTTGACCATTAAGGAAACCTTGATTCAGGTCGATCCTAAGTGGGAACGGTCGGAATGCTTCCGCTTCGTGGCAGACTCAGGAATACATAGATCGCAAACCCCTTGTCATTCCGTGTGAGTTCCGGGTGGCACTGTCTGGACTCTCTTCTTGATGGGCTGCTAAGACGTGTCCTACAAGTGGACAGGTGGACACATTACAGAGAAAGATCATTTATGGTCTTAAGTAGCTACCTAGGGAATGGTATCATAAGTTTGATGCAGGTATGCAATCGTAGTCTTATTCCTGCAGTGATATGAATTTGTGTCTCTACATGAAGAAGGCTCGTGATGGTAGTCTTATTATATTGTACTTTATATGGATGATATGTTGATTGCTAGAAGAGCTCATGGTGAGCTAGATGCTTTAAAAATTCAACTCAAAAAGAGCTTTGAAATGATGAAGGACATGGGGCATGGCTCATATAATCTTGGGATGATGCACATCATGTATAATCTCTCTTAGGGGCTCCTTTACTTGTCACTGAAGGAGTACATATAGAATGTCCTTGAGCACTTTCATATGCAAAATGTTAAGCCTAATGATTTTCCTTTACCTTCCCATGTGAAGGTCAATCAAGAAAATTGTCTCGAGTCAGATGGGTAAAAGGCTAAGATAGCTGAAATTCCTTATACATCTGCAATGTGAGTTGTGGCATGTTATATGGCTACACCTAGCTAGTGATAGTGGGATGCCATGAAGGGTATCATGAGGTACTTGAAAGGCACCGTAGATATGAGCATTTTCTATGGTTACACTGACTCCGAGTATACAAGATATGTAGATCATATGAAGTTTATGTCTAGGTATGTTTTCATTTTTTGTAGAGGTGTTTTTCTTTAGATGTCCAAGGTGATGGCCTTATCTACTACTAAGGTAGACTATGTTGTAGCCACCACTGAGGCTTGCAAGGAAGTGGCAAACCTTAGTATTACTGTTGCTTCTACACTTCATTTGAATTCTATGAGTACTATTCAATTGGCCAAGCATCCGGTCTTCCATGCGAAGACAAAGCACATTGAGGTGTGCTATCACTTCATCAGGGAGGTGGTAGAGAGACAATTCTGTTGAGCTTCAAGATCTCAATTAACAAGAATCCTACATATCTACTTACTAGAAGTCTCTCAATGGAACATTTTGCCTTTCTTAAGAAGATGATGGGTGTAGAATGAGATGAAAGTCTATTCCTCATCCTATTATACTTTCTGTGCATTTGTACTTTGTCATTTTTGCTTATTCTCTCCTCACTAGAGACACATTCTCTTTTAAGTGGGAGGTTGTTGGGGTAAAGGTGTATCTGCCTATGCCACTCTATATTTACTTCACACACCATGACTACACATATGTACATTACATGTGATAGGTTCCCATCAATATCACTTTATTCTTTATTCTTTCAATGACTATTGAATAAGGAAAGTTCAGTCACATATTGTGATTGTTGGAGCTCCCATATATGCTCTCTCTCTCTCTCTCTCTCTCTCTCTCTCTCTCTCTCTCTCTCTCTCTCTCTCTCTCTCTCTCTCTCTCTCTCTCTCTCTCTCTCTCTCTCTCTCTCTCTCTCTGTGTGTGTGTGTGTGTGTGTGTGTGTGTGTGTGTGTGTGTGTGTGTGTGTGTGTGTGTGTGTGTGTGTGTGTGTGTGTGTGTGTGTGTGTGTGTGTGTGTGTGTGTGTGTGTGTGTGTGTGTGTGTGTGTGTGTGTGTGTGTGTGTGTGTGTGTGTGTGTGTGTGTGTGTGTGTGCGCCATAGCTCTTACTTCCACTTATGTGCTTCCACTCAAGTTCTACCTTTCACAAGCAAGGCAAATCTTCTAGGGCCCTCCAAAGTGGAATCTATTGCTAGAAGGATCCTTGAATCTCGCATGGCCTACTAATCCCATCGAGGTAATAGGTCTTGCTAAGAGGGCCTATCAGTAGAAGAATCTATGAGTGGGTCAATAATGGGTACCAAACCCAACTCAAATGCCACTATCTCCAATGGAATGTCTTGAGGAATCAACTTAGAGTCTGATGCAAAAGATTTCACAATGTCCTTATCATCAAAAACCACATGTCTCTGAACAATCACCTTTTCATCCTAGGATCAAACAAGTGATAAGTTTTTCCCTCAGAGGAATATTCGAAAAAATCAAGAGATTAGATTGGGCAATGAGCTTTTCTATCCTATCGTTAGGAGTGTGTATGTACAGAGGACATCCAAAAATACTAAAGTGTGAGATTATAGGACTAGAGCCAAAAAATGTCTCATACAGAGTCTTTGGACAGACCCTTACCATAGTCAAGAGGCACCAGTTGAGGATGTCTACTATAGTCTTAATGGCCTTGCTCTAAAGGTACTTAGGGAACTCTATTGCAAACACCATAGAGTATGCCATGTTCATCACACTCTATGACTCCATTCTAAGAAGGCAACTTGGTAGAGATGCACTAGCAAGAAATGTCGTGCTCCTGTAGAAACTCAATGAACTCATGGGAAGTAAACTCGCCACCATTCTCACTCCTCATACATCCTACACAACAACCCATCTAGCTATGCATCAAATATGCTTACAAGTAGGTGAATGCATTAGATTTGTGCTTTAGAAAATACACCACATGTCATCCACTATCAAAAAGAAGTATATCATATCATTCAAGGTGAGAATGGAAATGCATTAGATTTGTGCTTTAGAAAATACACCACATTTCATCCACTATAAAAAAGAATTACATCACATCAAAGGTGAGAATGGATGTCGATCCACAAATATCAATCTGAATTAACCTCAATGGCACCTAAAATTTATGTGTAGTTTGCAGAGGGAATGAAATGCAATGATGTTTCTCGAGCTGAGTGGATTTGTAGACGTCCTTGACAATTTGAGGTAGGGAAGGCCCTCAACCATTTGCTGATGTGACAACTCATAAAGAGAGTCAGATGTCCTAAGCAATAATGCCATGGATGCTCGTTGTTTGTAGGCTCCCATTTGGTGGCTAAATCCTAGAAGTAGTGGAACCTTGGGCCCTCCACTACTATCGACTAAGAAAGAAAGTGAGTCATTATGTAGAGGCCACTAGGTTGTACTTCACTCATGAGCAATTAGTAAACTAGTTTGAGAGTCTAGGACCTTGACTATGATTGCTATGAAGAAAATTTCTCACCCCAACTAGCAAAGATGTCAAAGGGATAAAAGGTTCACCCCAAGCTAGGGTACATAGTACACATCCTTCAACATAGCAAGATCCGCACCCATCTCAATAGAAAAACTGATGCAACCTTGAGCCTAAATATTGACCAAGGAGTTGTTTTTGACCCAAAGATGCCTAGCTATAAGGGTTCAAGTAAGATAAATGTCATGGATGGAGGTCATGTGAGATGTGGCTCCATTATCCACAATCCAAGCAAGAGAAGATGTTCTAGCCTGAGAAGAGTGGGCCCCTGTAGTTACCTTATCTAGACATAACTGACAAATATATATGAGGCTTGCATCCTCACAAAACTCTAAAAAGATGAGATGGGCCTTGGCAGACCATTCAGACATTCCCTCTAGAGTTGAGAATGATCTTGATTGTGATGGCTGACTAGTTGCAATGTGGGTCTGGTCTCACCACAGTCCCTAATTTTGGTTGCCACCACCCTATCTCCCCTATTAGAAGTTACCTAACTATGAAGCAAGGGTCTACTTCTTAGGTTTAGGCTATGTGCCTCTCACCTCTTATCAACACTCATTGTCAAAATGGCCAATCTTTTGACAATGTTGACAATATCTATTTTTCTTAAGTGCATTCTACCACTCTAGTTTTAGGGTTGACTAGGAGTCTCTTGTGACTCACTAGCTTGATTTTGAGCTTGACTTGAGTTTTGAGGGGAATTTTGAGGCTTATTTCCTTTCTCTTGCTAACCCATATGAGAAGAAGCAAGAAGATTTCCCTCTATGGAGGACATTTTATGAAGCCAATTGAAGAGCCAAGTGTGATGCAATAGCTAACCCTCAAGTTCATAGAACATGGGCATAGTGAGGTGTGGGATCGCTTGCTATACAAAATGAAAGTATTTTTCTAGACAGCTTGTTCAGAAATAAAGTGGCTTGGATGTTAGAGGACTTAGGATCCCCCCTAGTGGAGAATTCAGCAAGACGTCACTAATATTCAGTCAAGTTGACCTTAAGGTCGTCCAAATCAATGATTTTGAGATTTTGAAACTCATGGTTGATGTTTGACAAGTCATATCTCAAGCCATATAGTGGTCAATCAAGTGTGCCCATCGATGCTAAGTCAAAGTCTTATATCTATGAATGAAATTTAGGGAGAAGACATTGCATCAACTCGACTATGGTGGAGGCATTCCTAGCATTCCATGAGTAGACAACATTGTGCAAAATGAGTCAAGGATTATTCTAGGGTTCCAACCCTTGGACAAGGTCCCACAAGTTCCATCAGTCAAGAACATACCTCATCAAATTTGACCAAGGGGTATAATTAGATGTGTTAAAATGAGTCTTGTTAGTAAAAGCATGCCTAGAAAATGAGGAAGATAAACCATGAGGTGTCCAAGTAGGTAGGGTAAGAAGGATAAGGGGGATAGGAAGGGAGAGAAAGACAAAGAAGGTGGAGACCGATAGGAAAAAATGGGTTGTAAGAGTCCATATGGTGCCAATAAGGTGGCACTCAAGCATGTGTGTTTCCATAAGGTGCCAATGTAGGAGGCACTTAAACATTGTAGCCCTATCTAAATGTCAACTAGGGCATACCAAAATGACCATTAGGTCCACTAGGTAATGGCATGGAGGCAAATTATTGTACTAGTTAGTCCACAATTGGAAGTGGTTGGGAGGGTCTCCCAACCTAGGAAAATCGTGAAAGTTATGGGAATTGGATGGCAAGCCTCCATCATAAGTGTATCTACAACACTCAATTGAGCGAAAGAAGAGGTCCTAAAATCTATATGTGAGGAATTGCCTTGTGTGGCATGAGAAGACACATGGGATGCATGAAATGAAAATGTGAATGATGATGTAATAGAAGGAGAGGAAGGGAATGGTGGGTTTGGAAATGAATTTGTAGATGAATGTGCTTTCTCTTGATCATTAGATGGATGGAATTGAAATGAAGAATGAGATGATCCACAAACTTCAAATTGACCTTGAGGGAAAAAAGCTAAAGGAAAGAAATATGAAGGAAAACTCATAGCTTGTGGTAACAACTTTTTCATTTCCTCGCCGTGTTTTGTGTTCATAGAAAGATACCTATCTTCTTCATGTTGACTGAAGAACCAATATTTTCTAAAGTTCTTTCTTTCTAAGAGTCACCCAAATCTTTTCCAAAGGAGGAAGTATTTGCAAAAGATTAAGAAGTAAATGATTGCATACCTAGCATTAGAGTAGGTCTAGGAGGCAAAAGACATGGTAGGTTTATACTCTGTACTAGCTTCTATCCTTCTTGCAAAATCAATAGATTTTTGCATTGAATCTAAAGGAGAAAACTCAGATTTACCTTCAATTTGTTGTTGAGCCTAATGCATGAGGATGAGGTTGTACTCAGCTCATATGATTTCATGAGGTCTATAGACTCCATGGTAGTCTGATGTCTCTCTAGCCGTGTTGGATCTTTGTGGAGTAAATTGGGAGGCCCACTTCTTCTCATTTCTTGATGTATTTGTCTTGCAAGTCTAAAGAAATAAAAAATTGATTCAAAGTCATCTTCCCTTCTATAGTTCTTGCTTCTAAGAAGAGCTTTCCAATTGAGGGCCTAGGTTTCTTCAAAAAGTATCTAGCTCTAATACCATATAAAGAAATGCTCTAACACAAAAAACACAACACTATCATACAACAAACACACAAAGTGATAAAGAAATGGAATTAGGGTTAGGGTAACTTAGAGTCAATGAACACAATGAATGAATATTGAATATAATATAATACTTAATGTAGCAAATATACTATGCATTGAAGTTCAAAACTCCCCTACCTCAAGGACTAGGGCAAAAAGAATGAGTTGGAGAGTGTGTCATACTCAAACGGATCCCAAAATGCAATAGGAAACCTCCAAAGGCATGTGCCAGTAAAAACACAATAATATGATGCCAATTCTATGATGGATAGTCGAATGTAGAAAACCTAAAAACACATGTAGCAAGGATGACATAGTAGTTGTATCGATGGGTTTGGCAGCAAGACACATATCTATAACACTCATCTTGGGTAGGGTGATAGTAGTCTAGTCAAAACACAACAATAGGATTGACATTAACAAAGTTGGGTAAGCTATAGAGCAACTCTAAAAGGTATGTAGGTAGTAAATAGAAGTTATTCCAACCTTTGACAGTAATCACCAAGTTCAAAAAGGTGATGATCATGCTAAGAAACCTCGAAAAATAACAATAGGGACTAGGCAACAAGTGCCTAGTGGTAGACAACAGTGATGGATAGCTTCACCTTAGATATCCTCCGCAAAAGGGGATGTGGAAATAATAGAAATGGCACCTACAAACTACAAAAATGACATTGAAGCTAGATGGTGGATAGCATGCCTATTTATAGAAAGTTTGGGTCCTCCCAATAGGGATTCTGCTTATGGGACACATATACTCTCTAGGAACGTATTTCTTTTTACTAAAAAAAGTTTAATCCATTAATTAATATTATTTTGGGGTTATGTTAAATAAGTCAAATATATTTTTAGCTCAATATCCCCCACCCCACTCATTTTAGGCATGGTGGGGGCACCCAAGCCCCCCCCAACCATCCACCATGAGTAGATAGTCTTGAGGGATGCATGCCCCCCCTTGGAACAATGGAGGTGCACCTAAGCCTTTCCAAATCATTGTTGAATGTGGCCCCCTTGGCCCCACCTATTATAGTGGGATGGGGGATGAGTCCCCTACTTCCTAATCAAATGAGCATATAAGGGGAAGCATATGAGCCCTCCCCCAACCCCACTCCTAGATACAGCACTCCCCCAACCCCACTCCTAGATACAGCAACTCCCAAGCCCCACCTATTATAGTGGGATGGGGGATGAGTCCCCTACTTCCCAATCAAATGAGCATATAAGGGGAAGCATATGAAGCCTCCCCCAACCCTACTCCTAGATATAGCAACTCCCAAGCCCCCCCCCAAACTATTTCCATGCATAAATGGTCTCGAGGGGTTGCAGGTCCCCCAACCACACCTATTACAATGGGGGTGTGGGGAGGGCCATGCATATTACTTGTGGGGATTGTGGGCCTCTTAACTACCCCTATTATGGTGGGGGTGCGGGCCCCCTGACCACACCTATTATGGTTGGCCCCTAGAATGTCTACACACACGTAGTCAGTCTAGGGGGGCCTAGGCACCCCCCTTTTCTAATAGATTAAGTATATAAGGGGAGGAGGGAGAAGGGAGGAGAGGTGGAAAATGGAGGGTGCAAATGGTCTCAAGGGTGTGTGCCTCTTGGGATGATGGGAGCAATGAAGTGCTCCCAAACTGTTTGCACACATGGAGACTATCCTAGTGGGGGGATGGACCACCCCGATCATGCTTATAATCATTAGGGGAAATATGGACACAAAAAGGGCCCTTTAATTTAAGAGTTAATGACTCTCCTAATTACAAGAGATTTGAGGTGGACCAATGGGAGAGGGGGTGGTGTGCACATTTTATCCACTCCCTTTTTTCCCTTGGGCCCACCAAAAGTAGGCTTGTCCCCTATCTCCACTTTTGTCCTCCCTTAACTTTTACCTTTGACAACATTTTCCCCCATCCTAGGTGGGCCCTACAAGGTGTCCAAAAGTGGGAGGAAAACTAGAAAATTTTCCCTCCTCTCCCAAAATGCCCCTTCTCACTCAAAAACTTATTTTATGTTATGTATAGCCCAAAAAAAGCTTCTTTGGTGTGTTTCTTTGAGAACTACTACTTCTTTTGGCATTCTTCCTCTCCATTCCACTAATCCATTCATCAAATATTTCCACTACCTCCTTCCTTTCATAGCCACAAGGTCACCATTATCTATTGGTACTCAAGATCCACCATTTCTCCCTTTCTTGCAATCAACTACTTGTTTTCCTCGTAAGAACTACAAGTTCCTTGGTGAATCATTATAATGGAATCTACAAGTCATCACTGATATCCTCAAGATTCCGTCAAGGTTATCTATGTTCATAATACAAAGGATGAGCATGGACAATGGATAGGAGCAACATTCAAAAAAGACTCATATGTGTACATCCAACCAAGAACAACGAGACCTCATCGAGTAAGACATCGTGATTTACTAAAGAATCACTAGAAAGGTAGATTGCTCGAGTTTAAGGAGGTTCTAGAGGGAGGTTTAGTTGCAATAGTGCAATGTTTACACTACAAAGGATTTGAAACTTGGCCCCCCCATTTTGCATCATATCTTCCTATCTAATTATAAGTCTTCATAATATTACCCTTTTTCTTGGTGTAGTTGCTTTGTAGTCATGAATTTTATCTACTTACATGCATACTCTCTCCTTGCAATTATTTATCCATCAAATCTAATAGAGGAACAACCTTTGAGGAGCCTAATCAAAACATATGAAGCTTTGCATGTTGATGTAAAAAAAATCTTGTATGAGTATAAATCTTTGGTGCCTACATCTCTGAATCTATACGGTGCTCTTGAACTTCTTCCTTGCTTACCATGTGAATTGTTCGAGTGGCCAATCCCGTTGATGGTCCATGCCGCTTCTTCTGGCAACAAAATTGCTAAATGATATTCATAGCTTCATGAAGTTCTCTAAAAAGTATCAAGATCTATGGGACTCTCTTGGTTTTTGCCAATTCATTTTTTTGTGCATATTTTCAAGACTACTAATCCACATCATTGTCCTTCTATGCACATTTTCAAAGGTATAGATATCTATGTTCATCAGAGAAGGTTGGGATAACATGGACGATGTGCATAGAGGTGATGTATACCCATGTCGAGTTCATAGCAATAGTATTGCGTTCAATATTTGATTGCACATTCTTCCTTATATCTTCGTGTTGAGGATTGATATGATTGTGTTTTTGGCTATTTTTTGTTGGATTTTTGGGTGATTTTTGTATCATTTGAATGATAATTGATTGGTTTGGAAGTGTTTTAGAGAGTTTTGGATAAGGTTGAATAGGTTTGAGAAGCTCATGATGTTTTTTAGTGGAGATATGATGTGCTGAAAGGTTCTATTGAGTGCTTGATAAGTTCTAATTGGTTATATTTAGCTTCTATTTTGCTCTAACTTCTTTCTGAAAGAGAGGTTGGAATAATGATTGATGGATTTTAAGAGTATTTTGAAGCTTATTGAATGATTGTTGATGGTTTTGAATGGTTTTAGTTGAGCTAAATGCTTTCTAATGACCTTTTGTATGGTACTGTAGAGCCTTTGTCTCTATTTTATTTTTCTTCTATATGCCTCTATAGGTAGCTTGGGGAAGTTTTCTAATCTTGGGAAGAGATGAATACAACTTCAAAATAGCTCAAAGAAGTGGAATAAGTAGATGTTGAAGACTCAAGTGAAGACTAAAGTGACAATGACACTATTGAGCTACGAAAGGACACTGTAGTGGCTTTTGTGACCCTTCATATCTCAGACATACCTCTTGGGAGGGGTATCCATGACCAAAGAGAGATTATGTATGATTATTTTTCATTATTCCAATGTACTATTGAGAGATAGCATGTGTGAGAGAGATAGAGAGTGAGAGAGAGTAAGTTTTCTATGAGAAACATTGTATCTGTATGAGAGAGACTATGAAGATTATGATGCTATTGAAGATGAATACTATGTGATGATTCCCATTAAAAGTAGAGCATTCCTTTGTGTTCTCTTGCTTGTTTGATGAAGAATATGAAGAATGTGTTAAGTTTTGTTGTGATAAATCCATGGGAGAATTGTTATATGATGATGCGTAAAGATTTGAGAAGATTGGTGTTGTTTTTCTTCTTGCGGTTGATTAAAAGATGCAAAACATGCTTTTTTATGATACAATATAGATTTTCTCATAGTATGTTCCCCATTTTCTTGGTGTTTCTCTTGGAGCTCCATGTTTTTGGTGTGCAGCCAAGGAAAACTGCCATCGATAAGCACCAATAGAGGAGGCTAAAAATGGAAAAAGTGGCACTATTGAAAAGGAAGAAAAGAATAGAAGATTGGAGAATCCCTACAACTGTGAAGAATTGGAGATCTTCATTGCCCAAGCCACTTTCTACAAGAAGTGCATCCCTCAATGGTAGAAGCATGTTACTATCTTGATATGAGCTCTATGTGACAGACTGATTCCATTGTCCTCTAAAGCTATAGAAAGTTGTATCACAATATCCAATTGTTTCCCACAAAACTGAAAATAGGAGCAGAAACAAAGAAAATGAGCATCAATGGGAGATTTAGTCTTTGTTAAAGAATTTCTAAACATCATCAAGTGGGAGATCGTGAAGAAGCTTCAGGAGTCATGGTCAATTGAACTTCACAAAAACAAGAAGGAGAAGAGTTGGAATCTATTCATGGGATGCTCAGTGCACTGACAATCTTTTGTTTGTCCAATTTGCAGCCTACTAGAAGCTAGTAGACAAAGTGTTCTTCACAACCTATGCTATTGAAACCCTCCAAAGTTGATATTATCAAGACAGTGGCACTACGATGATCCTCAAAAGAATGAGTCTTGATACCTTTAGAACTGAATATCTTCCCCTCTATAAGTGGAATGAAAGTTGAATTCAGAGACGTTGAAAAGAAGGAAGTAGAAGAAATATTGGCAAGAGAGTCCTCCAGAGACTGAAGCCCTTTTGATTCTATTTTGTTGAGTACAAACAAATTGGATGGAGCTAACTCCCTGATGGATGACATGATCAAGAGGCAAGTAGTAGAACAAGTCTAGAGATATGTGAGAAGAGAGAAATAAAAAATCAAAGCTAAGAACAAGCTAGCAGCAGAAGCCTCTTTTGACACCCTTTTGGCAACTCAAGGTCCCCTTTCTAGTCAAATCCATCCTAAAAATATTTATGAGACTAGCCATCGTTGCCCATATTTAAGGGGAGAGTACAATGAAGACCATAATCTTCATGTAGCTGAGTTCATGGTAGCATGTGTAGCCAACAATGCTAGAACCCCCGAGCATTGGTTGGCAATATTCCCTGCCACTTCAAAGGTGTGACATTTTAGTGGTATGAGAGACAAGCAACAAGAAACTTTTGGCACATGGGATGACCTAAAGTTGGCCTTCCTCACTACATTTAGGCATGAAGGTTTCGAAGAGTGGATGCAATAGGAGTTCATGAACTTAAGTCAGTCTCTTGGTGATGGGTGAAAGCATATGTCTCTAGAATGGAGTCCATATTAAAGAGATGGACCAACCATCACTTGGATGAAGGCATCAAGAAGGGAGTTTTTCTTAGAGGTCTACAACCAGAAGTTCGTAAGTTTGTGGAATTGAGAAGACCAGTCAACTTGTAAGCTACAGTGGAAGATGCAAGACTGTATGATGAAGTTGAAGCAAGGCTGTTAATGACCTCAAGAAGAGGAGTTTTACCTCCTCCCATACCAAGAATGGTATACCCACCAAATGCAGCCCTAGGAACTATTTCCTACCCCTACCCTCAGTAGATGCAACCAATTCAGTAGTACAGTGTATCAAATTCACAGTGGGGCCGCCACAAACAAAAGTACCTCTCAACCACAACAATAGTGGCCTTGAACAGTTCTCCCAATGGCAACTTAACAACAACAGTGGAACCCTACCAACCAGAACCAACAACTGCCACTCTCAATAGAAGCTCTAAATTAGAATTAGAACAAAGGACCCTTTGGATCAATCCAACCAATCTATGCAATGATTAGGAAGAATTCGCAAAAAACACTACAAGTACTCCAGGAGGAGAAATTTTGAAGGACTATTTGTCCAATTCAGTCATCAGCAACAAGAAAGAGATGATGGATGTGATTATAAAACAGCTACAGATGATAATGAATGTGAATACCACCAACATACCTAGTCTTACAGTAAGTGGGAGAGATGTGATGTGATCCAATACATAATGTGGAAAGTGCCATCAAGCAGGACATTTAGCCATTGAATGTACCAAAAAACCAACTATCCCCGGAGCCTTCTATTCGTACTATTTAAGAAAGAACCATACAGAAGATATTTTCTCATTGAAGGAGATGCATGAAAGAAGGAAGAAAGATGAAGAATCAAGATTCAACTTGTTGAAATCCAAGATGACCACCCATGATATCGAACCAAAGCCTAGAGAGTTCAGTCCTAATTTTGGCCTAGGGAGGTTTCCCTCTCAGAGTTAAGAGGACAATAGTCTGGCGATGGCCAGAGATCAAAAGGGGAGTGTTACAGATTTGGAGAAAAGGGACATATCTCCTCAAATTTTCCAAACCCTAGAAGGTCCATGGACTACAAACCCTTATGCAGTCTTCAAAGGAGAAGGCCACACTACAAAAGTCTATCCTAATTCAACTCTTGTGAGAGCTACCCCTGATATCCAACAAAAGACCCAAGAACATGCCTCCAACATGGTAGAATATGAAGTTGCCACAATAACACATGCCAAAAAAAGAGAACCCACAGTTCCAAAAGAGAACATTCCCTCTGCCAAAATGGTGAAGTTCAATCTTCCAAAGGAGAAACAAAACAATAAAGAACTGAGTGGTATAGTATAGAGCAATCCAGTAGTACAAAAGGATATAGAGGCAGTTATAGAGATAGGACTAGAGGTCCAAGAGATAGAGGACACCAAAGTACCTCAAGTGATAGAAGAAGTGCATATGTTGCTACTTTTAGAGGAAATAGAAAAGATAAAAGTGGGTGTTGCCCAATTTCCTAACCAATTGGAGAAGCCCATGGATCCTATTAAAGAGTATGACTTGGTGAAAGACCTAGACACCTTCAAACCAAACCTAATATTCTGATAGTTGTTGATGCTATCTCCCAATTATCAAAAAACATTCAAAAGCATACTAACAAGAAGATGAGGCCTAAGGATTGCTCCCACAACTACCCTCAAGTCCAATAAAAAGCCTTAGAACCTATGAAAGAAGTGGATGTGACTAATGCCTTTCTGGATCTTGGTACTCTAGAGATTGTTGTGTGGATTGAAGGATGTCTTATAGTAGATGCATTGATTGATAGAGGTTGGTCTGGTGAATATAATGATGGATGTGACAATGAAGGGTCTAGGCTTGCAAGGTATGTAGCCTACAAAATGGCTTATCATACTGATAGATCAAAGTAGAATTAAACCTTTGGGCATTCTCCCATATGTAAAGACAACCCTCGTAGGGAGATATTATTGGCTAACCTATTTGGTGGTAAAACAAAATTCCTACGAGACCTCATACCCTCTACTTTTGGGAAGATCGTTGATTTTTGAAGCAAAAGCATGGACGGATTGGTTCAAGGGAACTCTAACCCTAGGCAGAAGACCCAACAAAGTGGTGCTGAAGTTGTATGGTTTACAAAAAGGTAATGGATCCACCTCCATCGAAGTCTTAACAGACTCCTCCAATGAAGTAACAGATGGCATATTAGGAGACAAAGAGGCTATCAAACAGATCTTTCCCAAGAAAACAGAGGCACAGTCCCTAATAGTGGGCATTGTAAGCCAACTCTCAAAAGAAGCAAAGTCCTTGTCAATGGGCGAATATCTCCTACTTGAACTAGGAATGACTTCTGAAATCACCTCTAACAGTGAGATAGAGAGGCCTTGATGATTGTTCTCCATATTACATGGCCGTAGCAGAGCCAAAGACAAAAGCAAAGGCAGAGACAGACACAGGAGCAGAGTCAGATGTAAAAGCAAAAGTAGAGGATACAATAGAGAATCTATTCTTCTCTTATAAAGCCCCTACTACAAAGGCAAAGATAGAGTTTGAAGAGAACGATGATGATAATATAGAAGAAATTATGAAAGCAAATTGGAAGACTCTATCTAGTCTAAAGGGGATACAAATGAGTGTGAAGTCCTAGAGGTTCCAGAAAGTTGAAGATCCCATGCTATCAAACGGAATGACTCTGGTACCCTTTAGATTGGTTGATGAATTGCATTATATGCAAAATATCCATAAGAAATGGATTAAGCATAAGAAACCTTCCTTCAAGGCTCTCGTCACCCGAATTTACTCTTCTCAAGAGAGGATGATGATGATGTACCTTGCCAACAACCACCAGTCCTGCAGCTTAAGCAGAACTTAGATGGTTTTTGTTGTGTGATGTTCCTGGAGGCATCCTCGAAGGACGAGTCCTCGAGCCAAGAAGTAACTAATTCCCAAACCAAATCGAAAATAGCCATGATACCATTTCAGCACCCCAAGGAGCAAGTTGAGTCCTCATGAAAAGAGGAAATTGCTTCTAGCATAGCATCTGATGAGGAGGCCACTCCCTTGAAGGAGTCGGATCTATACCCAAAAGCAGTCCGTGGGACCTTCATACACAAAGTGGAAGGTGAAAAGTAATTAACTTTTGTGGATGTTGATGGTACTAAATGCCACTTGAAGGTGGATACCGGTTTTCCAGAAGAGAAACTATTAATCTTACATGACCTTTTGAAGGAGAATTTGGATGTGTTTGCATAGTCCTACAAAGATCTAAAGGGGATTGATCCCACTGTGTGTGTTAGCATCACATTGACCTAGAGCTTAATGCCAAGTCTATGAGGCAAAGATAGAGGCACATGAATTCAAATTACTTTGCCCTAATGAAAGTTGAATTGTTGAAGCTCCTTGAAGCTACGTTTATCTATAAACTGGCCAATAGTGAATGGGTCTCACCCATCGTGATAGTACCCAAGAAGAATGGAAAGCTGTGAATATGTGTGGACTTCCAAAAATTGAACTCCAAGACAAAGAAAGACCATTTTTCTATCTTTTTCACAAACCAATTGTTGGACACAATGGCTGGACATGATCTCTATTCCCTCTTGGAAAGATTCAATGAATACAATGAAGTCTAGATCATAGAAGAATATCAATCCAAAACAACTTTCACAATAGAATCGGAAACCTATGCTTACAAAGTGATACAATTTGGACTCTATGATTCTCTTGCCACCTTTCAAAGAGTGATGATGGCTGCATTCCAAAATTATCTACATGATTTCATTGAGGTATACCTAGATGACTTTTGTATCTATAGCTTAATTTGTGAGCATTCGGGACACCTCAAGTAGTGCTTGACAGATGTTGAGAGTGTGGGATTTCTCTCAACCCCAACAAATGCTTCTTTAGAGTCTCTCTAGGAGTTTTATTGGGCCACATTGTCTCTGCACAAGGGATAACAATAGATCTTGCCATTATTGAGAAGATTATAGGTCTAACAGTGCCAACCAACCTCAAATAGTTGAGGGCATTCCTCAGCCATGTGGGCTATTATAGACAGTTCATTGCACACTTTGTGACAAAGGAAAACCCCTTGCATAAGCTCCTAAGGAAAGATGTAGAGTTTACATGGACTGTTGATTGTGACGAAGTATTCAACACTTTGAAGTAGTGTCTATTTTAAGCGCCTATCTTGCAACCTCCTGATTGGATGAAGGAATTCCATGTGCACACTGATGCATTTTCGAAGGGTTAGGTACAATCTTATGTAAAAAATACTCCTCAAAGTTAGATCAACCTATCTATTTATGGAAGCCAAAAAGTAACTAATTAAGAAAGAAACTACATAG
Source organism: Lygodium microphyllum (assembly GCF_053477565.2). Classification (NCBI taxonomy): domain Eukaryota; kingdom Viridiplantae; phylum Streptophyta; class Polypodiopsida; order Schizaeales; family Lygodiaceae; genus Lygodium; species Lygodium microphyllum. Next base: position 148,022,033 of record NC_141145.1, read on the forward strand.
TGATAGAGCTCAAATGCCTTGCAACAATGGTGTTTGCCTTCTTGGAGAAGTTTCAACACTACCCACTGTCAATGCATTTCAAATTATGTGGATCATGAGGCCCTATCCTTCCTTATGAATAAGGCAGATGTGAAGGCCGAATGATGAGATAGCTCCTTTTGTTCTAAGAGTTCAACTTTGAAGTGGTTGCCAAGCCTAGTCCCATGTCCTAGTTGATCATCTGTCGTGAATCCCTTGGAGCGACAAAGAGGAGCAAGATGATCTAAACCTTCTTGATGCCTCCCTCTTTCTAGTTGCAATTGTAACCCCATTGTACACTAATATAGTCAACATCTTGGCAACTCAATAGTATCCTCCTGGTATCTCTAGCCATAAGAAGAAGAAGATTATATTGGAATCAACCCCCTACACTCTATTAGATGGCACTCTGTACAAGAGAGGCAAGGATAAAGTACTACACAGATATGTTGCAGAAGTCAAGATTAGAATAGTGTTGAAAGCATACCATGACGAGCCTTGTGGAGGACACTTTGCAGGAGAAGCAACTGCGAGAAAGGCTCTACTCATAGGAACTATTGGATGACCCTCCACAAAGATGCTTACGATTACTACGAATGATATTATGCTTGTTTGGATGGAAAAGTGCACCAAAATCAACACTATACACCTAAAGCCCATCCTTCCCCTAAAGCATTCAAGAAATGGAGAATCAACTTTGTTGGCCCCATCATTCCGCCAACCAGAAGGAAGTAGAACATATACATTTTGGTATGTGTAGGTTATGTCACAAAGTGGTGTGAAGCCAAATCTCTGAGGCAGGATGATGGCAACAATATGGCTCTGTTCTTGTATGAGAACATCATCACTCGCTTTGACAGACCCTTAGAGCTTGTTAGTGACAAAGGTACTCACTTCCTCAACAAGATTATGGAAGAATTGATAGAGCTATACAAGATCCGCCATTGCAAGTACACATCCAACCATCCTAGAGCCAACAACCAAGTCAAAGTTATCAATCGCATCCTCTACTTGATCCTAATAAGGGTGACTACAACACATCACCGTGATTAGGATGATCGACTTACAGAGGCCCGGTGGGTGTACAAAATCTTCCATAGTGCTGCTACTACAAGACAAACACCTTTTCAGTTGGTGTATGGTATAGAAGTCGTAGAGCTACCCTCTCTATGTGTGGCTATCACAGAATGCCTAGGTGATAATAAGTCCTTGCAATGCCATCTACTACACTTGGAATGTCTGGAGACGAGACTCGTACGATGGCCCAACAGTGTATGGAAGCCACACATGCGTGATGAAAGGCCTATCACAACAACTTCATCAAGCATGAGAAATTTAAGAAAGGTGACTTAGTCTTGGCCTACGATTCAAGATTCAGCAAGTTTCCAGGAAAACCACAATAGTGTTGAATAGACCCCTATAAGGCACTTGCTGTCAACCCTAACGGCTCTATTTAGATAAGGATGTCAATGCTTCTAATGATTCCTTTCAAATTAATGGCTATCACCTCAAGAAGTATTACCTCTCCCTAGGAATCTTGACAATCACTATCGATCAATCCTTTTCCTTTTGGGCATCACACTGTAATCCTTCTCATGCTACTATTGATGTCCATCCTTCCCATCATCCTGATGAGGTGGCCTTGTTATTCTAGCCCCTCACAGCCACCTCCCACCCCTACTTTGCTCCCTTCTCATCTAATCTAATAGAGGTGGAAAGGATGGTTCTAATACATAGTGTTCCTGCCATTCTCCTCTTGGATATATTACACACACACACACACACACACACACACACACACATGATCATGAGAGAAAAGGACTTCGGTCCCTGTCTTGCCAACCTATTCTTCAAGAAAAGGTGGGAACACCCTCGGGAGTAGGAAAAAAGAAGAAAGAAAAAAAAACATTGCTATGGAAGAAAAGAAAGAAATTCCCTATCATAACAGGCCTCGCTCCAAGAAAAGGTAGCAAACACCCTTGGACAGGAAGCTGGCTATGAAAAAGGTGGTGACACCCCATAGTCCGAATCAATTGATTCCTCATTCGACCTTCCAAGATGTAGTTCCAAAGTCGAGGTATGCTATATCCTACTATTATTCAAGCACCTGCATATTCTGAGTGTAGAATTGCTTCCCACACTTGTTCATTGTCTTGTGATCACTCTCTCTATCTCTTTCTCCATTTCCAACAAAGACTACATTTGAATAAGAGAAGACTATCAAAGGAGCCCAAGAAAAGTCCTGAATGAAGAAGGAGAAAGAGAAGAAAATGCAAAAAGAGAAAGATGAGGAGCTCAAATTAAAAAATGAAAGAATTAACCCTAGCCCATTAGAGCTACCTACTTCTCAAAAGTCAAGGAGATTGTTGACCTACCACCACCAATAAACTGCAACAGAGCTCAATGCTTTCTTAGCCATATAGAGTATTATCAACAATTTGTGTTAAAGTATGTGAATCACTTGACCATTATATAAGTTTTTGATGATCATTCAATGGATTGCAAAATGCCAACATGTTTATGAGACACTAAAAAATGAGGTCCAAATTAGAATATACCTTCCATGTGCACATTGATACTTCAAAATTTGCCATGGGAGCAATATTGTGCAAGCTTAGAGAGCATAATCTAGATTATCTAGTGAGCTTTGCAATTCACCAGCTCATAGTTACCGAAATAAATTGCTTCACTATTGAGAGAGAGGATTTATAGCAATTGTATTTACCATGAAAAGTTTCACTATTATTTACTAAGTTCTTTGTTGATGTTCTTTGTTGATCATTAGGTCTTGCTTTACTAAGTGACACCAGTCACATTATTTATTGATCATTAAGTCCTGCTTTATTTAGTAAATAAACCCTTGGCAAGGGTATGCATAGCCCTATGTTTACTACTTTTTCTTGAATTCAAATTCTTGGTAGTTGTGAGAAAAGGAACCAATATTATATGGCTAATCATCTATGAAATCACTACCTAACATAGTAAAAGGTAGAGCCCAAGTGGAAGCACACAAGAAAAATGTGCCTTTACCCCCCAAAAATCTTAGACTTAAAGGCAAATGTGGCTCTAATAAGGAGAGAACAAGAAAAATAACAAAGTACACATGTATATAAAGTACAAAAGGATGAGGAATAAATGTCATCTCATCTTATGCCCATCATCTCATAAGGAAACAAAATATTTTGCTAAGAAACTTTTAGTGAGCATATCTATAGAATTCTCACTCAATTCTCATTAGTTGAGATCATGATGTGCTCAATAGACTTGTCATCTACCACCTTCATGATGAAGTGATAGTGTAGCTTAATGTGGTTTGTCTTTGCATCAAAGACTAGGCTGATTCTTGGCCAACCAAATAGCACTCATAGAATCCAAATACAACATAGGAGTAATAGTATGACTAAGGTCTATCACCAAATAGCCTAACCATAGGGCCTCTTTCCAAGCTTTAATGCTTGCAACATACTCTAAGTAGTAGATAAGGTTGTCCATTTCTATATCCTAGACATCCAAGAGACAGCATCTCCAAGAAAAGTAGACATACCAAGAGGTGAACTTACTACTATCTGCATGTCTTACATAGTTAGAGTCAAGTAACATACAACTGTAGTATCCTAACCACCATAGCCAAAAGTGAACTTTTTACTATCTGCATGTCCTACATAGCCAAATTCAAGTAACATATGATTCTAGTATCCTATCCACCATAGCAAATGCTCATATCTACATTGCCTTTCAAGTACTCATGATACCCTTCACAGCGTTCTAATGTTGTTGTGACCAAGTGTAGCCATATAGTGTGCCACAACTCCCATTGCAAATGCTATGTCTAGATGAATGGCTATCATGGTATACATCAAATTACGCACTATAGATGCATAAGGAATATTGGCCATCTCAACGTCCTACTCATATGAATGGGGATAATCTACTTGACTAAACTTCACACGGGAAGGTAAAGGATTGCCAATAGGCTTAACATCCTATATATAGAAGTGCTCAATGATCTTTTGTGTGTACTTCTTCAATGGCAAGTAAAGAATTCCCTTAAAGCAATCATGCATGATGTGTATCCCAAGAATATGTGATGCATGTGTTCTGCAACACCATTCTAGGGTGGGTGTAAGGGGTGGTCAATTGATGCTTAATACCCTACCCATTGCAAAATTGCTCAAATTCTTTAGAGATATATTCACCTCCATTATCTAACCTTAGGCATTTTAGCCTATATGTAGACTAGTTCTCAACAAGAGTAAGCCAAAGATGAAAGGTAGCCAATATATCCAATTTGCACTTTATGGCATATGCCCAGACCTTATGCAAAAAATCATCAATGAAAGTCATAAAGTACTTCATACCACCTAGTGATTGACAAGGTATGGAACCATATATATCACAATGAACAAGAGTTGGAGGCTCACCCATGCATATAATGTCGGATTTCTTATGAAAACTACATGTCCACCTACTCTATAAAGACAATGATCACATGAATCATAACATTTATAGTCAAGGGGGCAAAAGATATTGCAAATGGGAAAACATTTTCATTCATTTTAAAAACATGTACCCAAGGTCACAATACCATAAAGATACATATGATATATCAGCTCACAGCCAAAACATAGTCAATAGACCCAGATACAAGTAAGGTTAGAGGCTACTAGCCTTGGCACCTCGAGCAAAGACAAGATCCCACAGGTAATCTTCCATGCAGAATTACCAAAAGATACATGATATCCTGCATCATCCAACTATCCAACAAAGGCTTTTGGTCAAGCTGGAACATGGTGTATATTATGCAAAACAAAAGTGTTGCCTAAAGCAAATTGTAGCCTAATATCACCAATACCAATAATATCCAATGCCAAGTCATTTCCTGGTCTCACAGAACCTATCATACTACGATAGGAATGAAATCAATTCTTATACAAGATAACATGGAAAGAAGCCCCTGAATGAAGCAGTCAACACTAAGAGAAAGTGGACAAGATATCAACTAACTAATTAACATCAAGAAAAGAAGCTACAAAGATGTAATCATCATCGAACTCGAGCTCTAAGGCATTTATCTTCTCAAATTTCATGCTAGACTTACTAGGAATAATGCAAATACCAAAGTATAGAGCTTCCACCATCAACAAGTAATAGACTACCAAAATACAATGTCTGCTCTCCAAGACAATGCTAAAAGTCATACTTATAGTAATGCTAAAATAAAGATAGTAGTAACTTCAAATGCAACTCTACAAAAGTAATGCCAAAGGACCTAGAGAATCTCAATCATCTAAAAAAAATTTGAGTCCATCTTCTTGCAGAAATGGTTATCTCTATGTGTAATGTAAAACGGTCAACTATGAAATAATTATCAATGTTGAATAGCATTGCACCTTCAAGTCAAATGAATATGACTCGATCTACATCACCTCTATGTCATTTCATGTATTTTCTTTGACTTGGAACCAAATGCCTAGAAGATAATATAATGCTTTGCCCATATCTAGACCAGATTTTAAGTGAGGAAGGGCATCATATGGCCAACAGAATAGGCTCAAGATACTTCCTAAATAATGTCCATACCTACATCACTCATGTCAAGATATATCCCTATGGCATAGATCACTATGCAATTCTTGAATATAGCCCTCACTTTACAATTAGTTCCTACAAGAATAGTTATGTATCATACTATCTTCTATTTAAATAAGTGCCTAAGAAGTCAATAGGATCTAAGGTCCAAATTTTATTGCTTTAATAGAAGAATTTTTTCCCATTGATGAAATCATCTCACCAGCATGTGCTATGTTTAGGTCCTTTGAAATGGTAGGAGTATGAGAGAAAGTTGTTCATGATGAGAACGTAAGCAAACCCTAGCTATCCTTCATGAAGGAGGAGTAGGCAAGATACAACTGCAAGATAGAGATCTAGAAGTATCGTCCTCTCAAATAACAAAAAATCCAAAGCCTCACCGAGGTGATGGCTGAAGAACTAGAAGCAAAGGAGCTACTGGATAGATGTAGCTTGCAAGCATACATTGAAATATTTAAAGGTGCATTGGACTGCAATAGATGTACTAAATTCCTTACTTTAAAGGTACTAGTGCAACCTGATCTATGAACAAAGCTTTGAACCTACCACAGAAGAAATAAAAGGTGCTAAAAATAAAAATGGATGCCCTTATCATGTTAGTTATGGATTTAAAAAAGTTGAACACAAAGGATGGAGTGAGCATAGAAGACATTTGGAAACATGCCCTCTAAAGGTCTTAGCAAAGCTACTCCATTCACTTTTTTCTAGCACTAGATGAATAGAATCCATGTGGAAATGTTAGAAAACTTGGTGACAAGAAATGTGGACAAGTAAAACTTTAGTTCATATGTTAGGGAAATTATCCATGTAGCAATCAAGACTCTAGGTGAAAGAGCATAAGGACCTGAAGCGTCTAGACATGTAGTAGCTATGAGTGAGAGTGCAGATAGGAAGAAAGCACTACGAAAGCCACATTGGTAGAATTTGAGGATATCTTGACAACAATCATATAGGAAGCTATGGAGGATCCACAAGCAAGAAAAGCACTAGCATTTGCAAAAAACACATTGTGTATGAGTGCATGACATGTCATCAACATTAGAGGAAGTGACAAGGCAAGACCCTACTAAGGAAGAAATGGATGAAGAAGTACTAAAGCTTCAAAAAGAGGTGGAGTAAACAATGAGGAGGCTAGAAAAGATGCAAAGGATGCTCAAGGAATGAGAGGAGGCAAGCAAGAAAGCATCCATTGAAGCTTTCAAACAAATCCCACCCATGGATGATGAAGTGAATTAACCAGTACACATAGCAAAGGGCACTCCATTTTTCATTGACACAAGAACAGTTAGTCAAGAAGACAAGGAAAATAGTTGAAAACACACAAAGAGCTAAACTTAAAACTCTGTAGTAGCAAGAAGCAACATAGCTAGAATAACAAAAGACAAAGGCCTCTCACAAGGGTGGGAAGAAGAAAATCATCACCAAGAAAGGAACAAGGAAATAGAAGATTGCATTTGAAGAAGAGAAGATTGTACAAAGGGCCAAGGAAGAGTTTCATACCTTGCATGAAAAAAAATGGAAGACTTAGCCCTAGCCATTAGGAGATCAGTGGAGCAACCAACTAAGTCAAAGAATGAGCATGGTCATGGGTTCTAGTTTTAGAATCCTAATGAAAGCAAGATTCTAAAGCCACTAGGAGAATCAAATCCATGGATAAACTAGTGAGGGTAAGGCACCATAGGAAGCTCTAATGCCACCAATCATGACAATCACTCCCTCTATTTCAATAGCCATAGTAGAAACAATGCAAATAGGAGACTAGAGGGAATAGGGTGCATAAATTAGAAACATAGGTTGCAGCCCTCTCTCAAGTCAAATTAGAGAATATCATAGCTAGAGCTACCAAAAAAGTAGCAATCACAAATGCAAAGTTAGAGTAGAGAGCATCAAAGGTTCCTATGATCAAAGGATCATCTACCTCTATGCCTCTTCTCGCTTATGGTCCCTCATAGGGATTTTATGAGCTATTGAGAGATTTAGAGGAACCATAGAGCCTGCTAGAAGAGGGACAAAAAACTACCCTAGCCATGCTTGAGAGGATAAAGATGTTATTCCACCTATTAGAAAAAATCAATCAAGGATCTGTATAGCTTATAGAAGAGTTAACAATGCTAAAAGTAGGATAGAACGTAGGAAGAAAGTATCAAGAGTTACAAGAACAATGCAATTATGTGGAAAGGGAGAATAAAGTAAAACTAGAGAGCTAATATGCAAATGCCATTGAGGATAAATCTCAAAATGAAGGAGAGATAAACAAACCAATACAACTACAAGAACGGATGACAACAGAGCTAGAGAAAGTAAATAAATCCAAAGAAGAAGTAGATTAGGGAGATAGAAAAATCATGGAGCTAGCTAATGAAGTGGCAAAGACATTGCACAATTATGAGCTACTCTAAAAATTGCTAGGTCATGAAGTGCAGAGCAAAGATCAAAATTGAGCCAAGCCTAGAATAATTAGCTTGCAATGTTGAAGATTCTAACAAAGTGGCAAAACAAAGGATTAGAGCAAGTAAAGGAAAAGATTGGCCAATTGGAAGAAAAGAATGCAAATATCATCATTGACCTCGCCACAAGGTTGGCTCAATCAAAATGTGAGTGAAACAAGGCAAAGGAAAGAACTAGAGTAGTTGAGAAAATATTGCAAATACAATAGCAAGGCTTTGCCAATACCCTACTAGAAGTGTCAAAACCTTACAAAGGAGATTCAATCGAGGATATGAAGAAAAAGTTATGTCTCACTAGAAAAACACTTAAGCAAAGCCTAGAGGTGAATCTACCTTTCAACCGAAATATAAGACAATAAAGGGATGAATGTACAACATGGTTAAGGAAATCAAGCTTACAACAAAAGACTTGAAAATAATTGGCATCTTAACCACAGAAGAATTGCCAGCCTCACCACCATCCTTTTTTAAGGAGAACAAACAATGATAGATATTAGACAAAGATGAAGGGAGAACGTGGACAGAATTCAGAGGGGGATTGTAGCCTCACCCTAGCATGTGTCAAATCTGTCCTTTCCTCAAAAGCAGAATACCAACCTCATTAGCTAGACCATGAGATTGCTATATCAAAGCATTTGGAGTCCCATTTTACATCCATGCAATTCACCATTTATCTTTCACGGGGACTCAAGAAAGAACTACTTCATGAGATATACAATATAATTAAAGTGGACACATAGCTAGGAAAAAGGTGGCTCAAGCATAAATCCTAAGATCCTAGATTCTAGCAATAAGAGAAATTTGACTACTAGTATGACAAGGTGTTTGAAGTTCCCAAAATAATATGGGGATATGAGGCCAACCAGGATGGGGGAGAAACACCTAGATATCAATATCCAAGCCTAGATGGAATTTTACAATAACATGCCCTTAAAATGAGAAGATCCTACCTACATGCCTTACCCACAAAGGCATGGGATTGATTATGATCTAAGAAACATGGAAGTATGGCTTCCCCCTCATCTTCAATATCACTGTTCACTAGGAGGAGGATAGCCTCAAGTCCAAATAATAAGATTTGGTGCCCTCTTTCAAGTGATTTGTGACAAATTTCTTAGATTTTCCAAACTTTTACTTTGTCATCACATGTAATTGCCCCTCGCTCTACTAAGCCAGCCACCCGCATTCAACATTCTTAGTTTGGGGGCCATTCCCGATCTTCTTCTCTTTTAGGCGTGATTCCCACAAGACTTCAATAGCTCCTTGGTAAAATAGCGGGGGCCAATTGGGGGAAAATTTGAGCTTGTGGGGTGGAGGACAATCTCGCGAGGAAGGGGAAAAGATAGGTGTGTGTGGCCACCCTCTTAAGAGGGGATGAGAAGAAGAACCTTGGAATATTTCTCATTTCCCTCTCTCGCCCTCTCTCTCCCTCTCTCTCTCTCTTAGCCATGCAAGGGCATTTCGTTCCCCCCTCCTCTCCTTACGATTGGGGGGGAAGGGGGGGGGGTTTTAATGGCAGGGAGGTGGGGTGGAGTGGTGGTGGTGTTCGCCACCTATTGCCATCTGCATGGCGGACTGGTTGAGAGCCAAGGGGTAGTACTAATTGTTATGCCCAAAGGGGGGGGGGGGGGGGGGGGGGGGGGGGGATGGTAGGCCACGTGGCCTCCCCCTCCATCATTGCCATCACATGTCTCCTTCTTCATCGCATCATCCACTCCCTCTCTCTAATTGGTGTCATCTTCTTCCTTCCCCCCCGCCACCTGTTCGGCGACGACGGAGGGGAAATGTAAAAATTTTTAAATTATTTTTAATAAAAAGGGGGGGTGGTTCTTAGGCGGAGGAGCAGAGGGTTATTGCATCCTCTCCCTCTTAGAGAACTCGAGATGTCCTCATCTTGAAATAAACTAGGGATTTCGTTCTGGAACCTATGGGGTAGGACCCATCACACATTCATTGCTCAGTCATAAGCATATGGTCTTTTACAACAACAACTTATTGTATTTTATATATCCAAGTCTGGATTACAAGAGAAAATTTTGTTGCAACTACATCTCATGGATATCTTCTAGGTTGTTCCTATGTATCGGATAATTTCCTGGTTGGTTCTAGATCACTTGTACAACTTCATTTCTTGTATGTTCAAGTTCTCTTTGAGTCCTATTGGGACAATTAACATGGATATGTCCAATGTTGTGGCACTAAGAGCATCAGTGTTTAGGGTGCTTTGGACATTCCCTTTTGAAATGACCTAATTCCTTGCAATAGAAACAGTGTGGAGCTTTATTACTTGGGGTCACAAGATTCTTGGTTGTCCTTGGCAAGAGTTTCTTATTTAGGCCAAATTGTCCTAGGATCCTTAGTGAACCAAAGTGGTCCTTTATCTCAAAAACTCTGTTTCCAAATTGTCCTCTTTTTAGATCTGGACTAAGATCCATGGACAATTAGCTTTGCTTGTAATACTAAGGAATACTCCCAAGCTTCAACATTCTGGTAAGACCCAATCTATATTAGCTGAGAAGAAACAACTTAAGAGAAATTCATTGTAAATTATAACTATCATTCCTTGTTAGAATATCTCTAATCACTTGTAGGTTCTAGGCTCAAAATTGATGCAACTCATATTACTCGCGTCAACTATAGTTACGAGAGGAAGGTTTATTCCAATACAAATTGTATTACATGTCATTAAAATTTTTAAGATTTCTAATCATCTTGAAGAGGTATAGAAGGTTCTAAGTTTTCATCTTCATCTGATTCCTCTATATATCCGAGGATTGCACTTGTGTAGCTTCGTTTTCTTGGAGGCTCGCTATCTTTTGGACTTGAGTTAGGGCATTCTGCTTGGACGTGTCCTAGCTCATTGCAATGGTAGCATCGATGGTTGGGACATCTCCTACGGATGTGCCCTATCTCTCCACATGTGTGGCATCTCTTGTTCTGACCTGGGGAATCATCTTTGTCACAATTGCCCGATTTAAGCTCCTGGATAATTGGCCTTGCTTGAAGTAATGCATCTGGCAAGTCTATTGGATGCATTGCTTCAAGACGGTGATTCAAAGGAGTGTTCAAGCCATGGTAAAACTTGGATACTTGCTATGCAATATCCATAGGTGGTTCATATTTTAGTAAGGTTACAAACCTTGAGTAGTAGGCTTCCAAGGTTAATTCCAGCTAATACCTTAATCTTTGCACCATTGCTTCCACCATATCCGAGCCTCGTCAACTAACTTAAGCTTGGCTATCATTGCTTGATTGGTAGAAGCAGCTCCTGTAGCAGAGAAATAATCATTCATTGACTCAATCCATATCTCTACCTCTGTTGCGGCGTCTGTCCCTTTTCCACCAAACTCGGGTGCCTTAATTTCCTTGAAAATGAATTTCTTCTCTTACATGTTAATATTCGTGGGTGCAGAAGGTGTGTGACAATCAAGTCATACCACTTAGGTTATTCTGTTTAGGATATATCTATGAGCCATACATTAATCAATCACATGCCATTACGAAAATTTGCTCTGATACCAACTGTAATGTGTCCGCCTATTGGCTGTCTAGGCACATTTTTAGTGGTCCTTCAAGAGACAAATCTAAGTGACGCCGCCTGGCACTCCCATGGAATGTTACAAGGTTTGTTGCCCAGGGTCTCTTGAGTCCACTTCGCAATGGAACGTTCGCGGCCGAACCCACTAGGATTGACCTGAAATCTGGGTTCCTAGTGGTCAAGGTCTACTAACAGCATTCTAGCATGGTCCTAGACATCCTGCTTTACGCAGAGATACCCAAGCCAAAGCAAATCAATGCCACACTTGGTTCAAAGAGAATGGGAAATGAGAGGGATGTGCCACTCAACCTCTCCACCCGTAGGGTATAGTCCCATTCCGGTCCCTAAAATAGTATGAATCAGGGTTCTAAGTGTAACAATTCCTAAGGGTCGAAACCTTGTGAGAAGCCTCCCAGTTCTCTAGGACACCTTGCCATAGGACAAACCCATTGGGGATTCCACCCACCCGCTTCCTTCAATAGGTGTTCTTTAGTTATCTAATTAGGTCCTATCACATTTATGTGTGACATTTAAAATCAACTTCCTCAATTAAGCCTTTTAGGGAACAAGGTTCATTCATGTAACTTATAGCACTGACATGAAAACAGAGCAAGCAGTCCTTTTAACTTATAGCAGTGACATGAAAACAAAGCAAGCACTTCTTTTAATAAAGAAGTTTCTTAACTTATCTCCAAGTTAATCTTTGTCTCCTGCCCATATAGATGAAATTATATGTCCCTTCTACCTTGCAGAAGTAGTTGGTCCAAATCACATGGCACCACAATTTCTGTCCTTTATCTAGAATAGGATCTCCCAATGCCATAGACGTTGGGGCCACAGATGTCCTCAACTCCATTTCGAACTTTGCAAGGGGTGTCCACATGACCCACAAGCTGCCTAGGAGTGAAACACTATTCCCGTGGTTGGTCTTTTCACCACTCGACCTTCGGCCCGTGAATTGAGAAGTGCCCTTTTCGAGTTAATCCGCGATGCGATCTTGGAGATGATCCACCTGTGCAAAGAACCTTTCCTTAATTTAATCATTTAAGAATCAATCACAAACAAGGCATTCAGTCCTAATATCACCTTTGAGAAAACATTCCTTCATCCCCATGGCAACTTGTCATCACAGACCCTTGCCATGAATTTACCATAAATCACAAGCACTTGGGAATAATCATCCAAACGACAATTCAACAATCAACTGAATGTAAAAACATGTTTGAACAACCAATAAAACCAATTGTATTTTTCCAAACAATGCAAGAATAGACGCGATAACATTTCCATCGCATATTCACTCTCCCCCTTGGGATCTAAGAGTGATACCATGCAAAATTTTATTTAGCACCTCGGCTAAGGCATAAGTTAGGCTCTTATTCAACTATACAAGATGCAATTTTTGTTGATCGTCAACCCAACATTCTTTCCAACAAGTATAAAAGTATCAGTCTTTCCTTTAACTTAGGGTTTCCTAATCCTTGAGCTCTCCACTTGCCTTTGAGGCCTGGAGTTGTTGTTTGTACCTAGCCTAACCCTGAATTAGATTGATAAACATAGTAGTTATCCGACGGATCTCAAGGCATCTTAGTTTTAATTCTTATGACCATTGTTGTACTAACTACGCACATCACCAAGATCCCAAACTATCAAACATGAGCTATCAGCTCATGATATTAGCAAGAGCTTAGGCAAACTTATTAATTAGTTTCTTAGATATAAAGTCATCCAAACTTCAATTATCATGAAATATGCTAGTTTCAAGATCTTTCATATAATCTTTCACGCAAAGAAGAGCATGCATGGAAATAGTTTAGTGTTTTTGAACTTGATGGTTTAATTGTTGACTTCAAAGTAGTTGTGCAATACTTTAGAACTCATTTTTTGCATCATGAGCATATGATACAACATTGACAAGAGAAGAAGGCTAGAGCATGTTATGTTTTGCCTAGATAACTTGTTGAAAACCATTTTTCATATTTTCTTATGAAGCAAATCTTCAGGAACTTTTTCTACCATTCTCCATCAAAGAAGTCTTTGGCAAAATCTCTCAAGATAGCCTGCCATGGTGTCACCATCTTGTTAATAAAGTTGGCCCAAATGCACCTTACATGTAGATGAAATGAGGGGGCAAGAAAGATTCTTTTACATTGTCTCGAAACTCATTCCAAGTGCTAGGATGGTTGGAGCTAACTAAAGCACATTCCAACAAAGCAAAGGCTTATCCATCATGTAGTTTGTTACACACTTGATTTCATCCTTCTCAAATAATGGTCCTTCAATGAAATCCTAATTAGACCAACTTAATCAACACAAACATGTTTCCCATACTTTTTGCCAAATATAGTGAATTGGGAAGATGTATGACTTATATTTTGATCTTTCTTCACTTGTTAAGAATCGAACACTCCTTGTAGTATGTGGATGATGTGATCGTCTTCTTCTTGGGATGTCTAGGATTAGTGACCTTATTCTTGAAGTGCTTTGGTAACTTTGGCCAAATTATGTCTTTAAAAAACTTGTTGCTATAGAAAGACTCGGGTAAAGGAAATTCATTATTGAGGTTGTTAGCATAGGCAGGACCCAACATAATGGATGGATCATGTCATAAGGCCCACAAACAACTCATTCTTGCCTCAAGGAGAATTTGTAGCCTGAAAAATAGAACAAGAGTTGTTGGTAGGCTTCTTAGTATTGATTTGACTCCTAATGTGTTCAAGGATGAAAAGGGTAGTAGGAATGGGCTCTTAGGCCTTAAAATAAAGCATAAGGTAAGGTTTTTTAAAGAAATAATAATGTGGTTTGAAGATATATTATCAAGAAGGGTAAAATATATACAAAGCCACAAGCAGGGCATTCTCAAGTTGGGTTCTTATGCCTTAGATAAAGCTTTGAAGAAAACCTTGAAGGTCTTATCCAACAAAACACATCCACAAAGAGCTAGCAAAGTTTCTCTCCTAGTCCTTTCCCATAATTCACTGACCATACCATCCTATTGCATCTACCAAAGGCAAGCTCATTCTTAAGTTTCCAGACATGTTGGAGTGTCACAGATCTCACCACATTCCAAAGTTTGAGGGTTGTTCATCCTTGTTCTCACGGTCAACAATAAGATTTGGTTCAAAATCTCACTACTCATTGAAGCTCGCCTTTGTCTTACTCCCCAAATTTCCCTCACCTCCCAACACTCCCACATGAGGTGCCTAGCGGACTTGGTTGCACGCGTGCACAAGACACAAAGTGGTGAAATGCTTATTCACTTACTCAACCTCTCCCTTATGTGGGGAGCTTGTTCATAACCACCCTCCATAGGAAGAAATTCAACCTCCTAGAGGGTGTGGCTTTCCTAGTTCTGAGCACTTGGCAAACCCAAGTTTTCCATCTTGCATGAGGGTGCCACTTTCTTCGATTATCTGCAGTACACAAGACGTGTGAAGGGTCTTTCTTGGCTAGGTCCCGGTTATTTTTGCATCTAGCCTAGTCGTTTGCCTTTCTAGGAGGCCATAAAATTGGTAATGTTACCCTCTCCCACCTTCTTGGATGTTGGCCACATTTGCTTGAGTCTTCCCATAATGCTTGCCATGAATTCCTTTTCTAGTTTAGTTAAGCCATATTTATTGGCCATCTCCTTCTAGTTTATGAAGCCCATTGTAGTTGAATCCCATAAGTCTCTCTGCTGAAGGATGTCTCTATAGGCTAGCCTTCTTTCCATCTCATGCTTATCTTATAGAGGCCTATATGGTGAATCATAGGCATCTTTAAAGGTCTAGATGACCTACTTGAGGGACCCATCTACTCTTCTTTCCTAGGCCCCTGTCCACCTAGCCTTGGACAATATGTTGTGCTAGATCAAAACCAACCCTTGCATTGCTCAGGACTATGAGATGCCTATTTTCCTACCAACCAGTCAAACGTCTCACCACTCCATGTTGGGAATCCACAATGTGCTCTGACCAAAACTACACCAACCAATGCTGAGTGAGTGCCATCCAAGGCTACAAGCCATCCATCCTTTTGAGCAAGCCTAGAAATAAGGTTTGGGCCTTGTTGGCTAATCTAGGGAGTTTAAGGCCTCCATCTGGGATACCTTTGCTATGATTAGCAACCAGGCTATCGGCCTCCACCCTCGGCAGCCCTGGTCTTTATCCTAGAGGACCCCAATAAATATCATTTTAATCCTTCCCTAGGCATCTTTACTAGAGTGTAGCATCATTGCAAGAACAGTCATAAATGCCACTAGTAGTGTCTTGACCACCAGTACCCTTCTCAAGAATGAGAGTTTCCTTCCTTTCTAGCACTCAGCCTTCACTCTGACTTTGGCTTTCATCCAATCAACCTTCTATTTTGTGGTCACTCCAACTCCAAGAGGATAGCCTAAGTACGTGAATACCTAGCCATGTTTAGTCCTCTTGAAGGCAAGGTCTAATAGCCACCCTGATGGGTCTCCGTATTCCAAGAACCCTAATTATGTCTTTGTCTTTCTCACCTAGGATCTAGATAAGTTTGAAAAGGCATCATATACCTCAAAGAGACCGTTGATCAATTGTTGGTCAATATCGACCATATTTGAGTTATCATTTGTAAAGAATTGTGAACAAAATGGCCACCTCCCAGTACAATGAGCTAGCCATGTTTAGTCCTCTTGAAAGCAAGGTCTAATAACCACCCTGATGGGTCTCCATATTCCAAGAACACTAATTTTGTCTTTATCTTGCTCACCTAGGATCTAGATAAGTTCGAAAAGGCATCATATACCTCAAAGAGACCGTTGATCAATTGTTGGTCAATATTGACCATATTGAGTTATCATTTGTAAAGAATTGTGAACAAAATGGCTACCTCCTAGTACAACAAGGGCTCTAATAGCACCTTGTTGCACTCTTAACTCCATGTTCCACATGATAGGGTTGGTTATGATGGTAAACAAAAGAGGGCCAAGGGGCAACCCTAACCTATTGATCTTTTAATGCAAAAAGGGGCTGATGGGATTCCATTTACTTAGACCACAGTAGTCATATTAGTGAACAGGGCCTTGGTCATTTACAGAAAAACTGTCTAAAGCCCATTATCTTTAGTACCTCCATAATAAATCTCCAGCCTATTCTATCATATGCCTTGTGATAATTTATATTTACAAGCAATTAAGAGCATGATCTGTAGCTAGTATTAGGTTTAAGATTACATCTTGGATGTGCCTCCCATATGCACAAACCCATGTTGCTTGGGATGAAGGATTCTACCCATTAAATGGTTTATACTGCAAGCCAGTGCTTTAGCATACACCTTGTATGCCACTCCTAGCATGATGAGGGGTCTCCAACTGCTCATCTTGGCCCCATATAAGGCCTTTGGGACTAATATTATCAATCCCATGTTCAATGTAGTAGGGAAGATCCCCTCCCTTCTGATTTGGTTCATTAACATGCACAAATCTCCCCCCCACACACTCCATAAAGATTGGATTACTTTTATAGGAATTCCATCAATGCCTGGTGATTTCCCCTTGGCCATCTTATCTACCACATTTTAATTCTTCTATTGAGAAGGGGCGACCAACCATGGAAATTTCACCTCTATTGATAAGGTCTTTACTAAGTTGCGGAAAGCTTACAAGCTTTATTTTAGCATTCTAGGGCATCTCGACTTCCATAGCTACCATGATCGATGGGTGGTTGGTGAAAGCCCTTGCAATGTCTTCACTTTTCGTGACTATCCTGCCATCACCTTGATCAATCATGGTGATTAAGCTCTCTCTACCCCTTGGCCTTCAAGGCTTTAAAACAAATTACATTAGGAGCATCCCCAAACACATACCAAGAACTACATAATTGCACCTTGGCTGCCTTTGCCCTCTGATTCTGCAATACTTGTAAGAAGCCTTGAATGCTTTTGAATCACTTGGCACCATCTACCGCACCTTCATCATGTCTTCCCTAGAATATTTATTGTTTCCATATCTTTTTGTCTATGCACAACCTGTTCTTTGCCATGACATTTGCCTTTTTGGTAATAGCAACAATCCCTTTTAGCCATCCATAGATGAGGCATCCAATAGAGGCCTTCATCTCTCTCCACCACTCCTTGATCTCCTCATCATAGAAGGATCTTTCTGTAGGAAGGACATGTTGAATTTGAAGAGAGGAGGTCATCCCCTAGTCTCTGGTCCCTAGCCATCCTCAATGTATAGAGCATAGGTATATGATCCAAGTAGGTCACTTTAGACAAGGTTCTAATCCACACATTAGGAATCTCCCACCAAACCCCCCTGTTGAGGTAGATCATATCTAGTCTTGTAGCCCACATGTGGTCTCCAACTTGCTCATTGTGCCACGTGAGGAACAATTGGCACTCCCCATAAAGGCAATGGATGCATTGACGAGCTCTACCTTGATCTGCAAGTTTCTCCATTCCTCTCTCTCATGGAGCAACATTGCTCCTTAACCATGTGATCAATCCCCATACAACATGTTCCAATCCCCAAGAAAGACTGCTTTCATGTTTGTACTGATGCCTTTCTCAAGAGCATCCATAAGGCAATCCTTTTTGTAGAGACATTAGGGCCATACACATATATGATCATAATTCTTTCTCCTCCTAAGTCAATAGAGACAGCAAGCATATAGACATCTCCTCCAACAACAACTTCCTTCCCCTACATCCTTTCTTGCATAAATCTCCCAATATGTGGTACCCCTTAAAGGATAGGATCTTCATCTAGATGACCCCCACCTTCACTTCTTGTAATACAATCACATCAAGTTTCCTTTGTTGGAGAAGGTAGCAAACCACACTCCTTTTGGGGCCTCCTCCTAGACGCCATACGTTTCTTGTGATAGTAGTGAATCTCAATACCATTTTCCTCATAGATGGTGATCTCAATGTCCTCCTGTCCATCCTTGTCATCTAGGAGAGCAAAAATATTCCTGTCCACTAGTGGTTTGCGCGCAAGTTGTCATTAGGGGGAATATGGACTCAAAAGGGCCTTGTAAAGTAATTGATTAGGAACCCTTAATATTGGATTAGTCCCTATTCAATGGTCATCATTACATGCCTTTTTGTCCCTTTTCCCCATACATTCCTAAGCTCCACCCACTTTTTGTGGTGGATCATACATGGAAAGGAGAGGGATCTCCCTTTCTTTTCACCCTCATAACTAGCCCTTTTCATCCTCCAAGTAGGGACCACCACTCTTCCAAAAGTGCCACATTAGTAAGTCATATTTATTTTTGCCCCAAAAAATGACTTTTTTTAAAAAGTCACAAAATTTGGTTTTATTTTCTTAAAACAGTACCCAATCATATTGCAAGTTGAAATCATCATTTTTTGTATACTTTTTTGTACTAAAGGCCCTCTAAATTAGTTCATTTTCCAATAAGGGACCAGCACTCTTCCAAAAGTGCCACATGCTGGAGGCCAAGGTGAGGGTCAAAAAATAGAGCTTCTAAAGGCATTCTTAAAATGTAAGCATCTAATTGGAATTTTGGGAGATCCTCGACATCAAGCCCTTCATCTTGCTACTTTAAATGAGGTTCTTACAAATGTTCTTAACAGTTTATCCATGGAAAAAGTTCAAATAGCATGTAATATAGGCAGGATTAGTTGACAAGTCTATGAGGCCATATACAATATGATAGTAGCTACATTAGCTCACAGAAAAATAAAGCACGTGATTTTGCCTCATCCATTTCGATTGAGAGCTATAAGATGAGCACAAAATATATCCATTGTTGATTTAATATGAGATTTTTTTTTTATCATTGGCAAAATGGAAGTGGAGGAAAATAAATCTAGAAAGATTTTTTATGATGATGATAACTTCAAAAATATTTTTGTTAACCTAGTTAAGTTGCAATGTGCCACAACTCATTTCTACAAGGTACAATGCTCGAAAGATATTGACTTGTCCTAATCTAACATTTTGTTGACCTAGTTAAGTTGCAATGTGCCATGGCTCACTTCTACAAGGTGCAATGCTCGAAAGAGATTGAGTTGTCCTAATCTAACATTATGGATTCGATATATTATACTTGTTTCTACTAAGTTCCTACCAACTATGATTGCCAGGTTTTGTTTCAACATTGGAATTTGTTATCAAGCTTGACGAATGCCAAATCGTAAAGGGATTCAAGTTGGAGAGGGTGAGCATTACATTGATGAATTATACTATAGCCTATGCAAAAGATAGCATGCTTGTCCAACCATTTAGTGTGTAGTTAAAAAAGAAAATTTAGTGGGCTAGTAGTAGCCAAAGTGCCTAAGGAGACCCATATGCTCTCTCTTGGATCTTCCAACGTACTCCATAGCCGGATATCATTTCCAAGCAAACAAATGGTGATAAGCTCTACATGGAAGGAGTCAGAGAATTCAATGTTAATTAGCACTTGGGTGGTGATCTCAAGACTCTAAACTATATGTTCAATTGCAACACTAAGGCATCAACATCATTGCCTTGTCCATTTTCCATAAAAGCAAATAATTATTATGAGACCATGGATAAGGTTATGTGGAAAGGAGAAGCATTAGCCTGCAATAGAAAGGCACCACCAAATAGGTCACATTTGAATTGGAAAGTCATATTTCCAAGTAACATTGAGAATGTCCATTTTTGTACTTTGCATGCCTCATGCACATGTTTGACAAGTTACTAAAGTTGCATATCAATAATATATACATAATGAAGCCTCCCTCTAGATGTGAAGCAACTATTGAGAAAGTCAAGGAGCTACTAAATTCCTTAGGTGTACATGGAGGCAAGGCAAGATTAAAAAGGACCAAAAAAATCATGCCTAACTTATGACTTAGCACAAAAAATATCAAAGAGTGGAACAAAGGTGAAGAGATTCTTGAGCAATATGATTAGCATCCCATCAATGTTAAAGTGGAAGCTATAGAAAGATTTATGCAAATGCGGTATATATTTGGAAAGAGACCCTAGTCTTAAGAATAGCCAGGCGTTCTTTTGATAAGCTAGTGTGTATAATGCTAAAACCATCAACAGATTGTTCCACTCAAGTTGAATTTCATAAAGTGGTCAATGATTTTAAAAAGCTAGTTGTTAATACATGGGAGAAACAAACATCACCCTATACCATCAACTCTACTACTTGCATGTCTTTCATTTTTGGATACTTCAATGTTCCAAATATGATGTTAATGCTCCATACATTTATATCATATATTATATGCTCATGGATTATACTTTTGGAGAAAAATGGATTTTTGGAAATGTAGAGCACCCAAGGTATGAAAAAGTCTAATTACCATGCTTGTGGTGCATATTTCAGTGTAACGTCCAATCGCGAACGTAGAAGCCCCTACCCCCCTATTATCAAAAATAATAATAGTATAATTGGAAAAAAATTCTTCCCCCCCCCCCCCCCTCGTCGTCGCCGATAGGTGGCGAGGGGGGGGAGAAAGAGGAGGGCGATGTCGACAAGGGAGGAGGAGCTGCAAAAAATGCGGAGACCGAACGTGACAATGTGGGTGGAGGAAGAAGTTGATCATAATGAGGGAGGAAGGGTAGACTGCATGGTGGTAGCCATCACACTAGCTACCCAAGTTGAGGATAAGGGGCCCCGTGTCACACCCCCCTCCTAATATACTCCCCCACCATAATAACCCCCCCCCCCCCCCCCCCCCCCCAATCGTAATAAAGAGAGGGATAGGAAGCCTTGGAGGGCTGGACCTACTGCTGGTCAAGAGAAGGAGAGAGAGAGGAGAAGAAGAAGAAGAAGAAGAAGAGAGGGAGAGAGAGGGGGAAGGAGAGAAGAAGAGGAGGGAGAGAGGAGGAGAAGAAGAAAAGAAGAAAAGAAGAAGAAGAAGAAGAGAATAAGAGTAAGAGAGAGGGAGAGAGAGGAAAGAAGAAGAAGAAGAAGAAGAAGAGTAAGAGAGAGAGAGAGAGAGAGAGAGAGAGAGAGAGAGAGAGAGAGAGAGAGAGAGAGAGAGAGAGAGAGAGAGAGAGAGAGAGAGAGAGGAAAGAAGAAGAGAAGGAGGAGAAGAAGAAGGGAAGAATAAGAAGAAGAGGGAAAAAGAGAGAGAGATAGAGAGAGAGAGAGAGAGAGGGAGGGAGAGAGATTATTTCCCTTCCCTCCGAAGAGGGTGGCCACACACTCTGTCTCTTTCCTGCAAATTATTCCCTTTCCCTGCAAATTGAGCCCCATCACAATCAAGGGAAGTCACCTCGGCACATCATCTCTCCGACGAGTGATAGAGAGAGGGGGAGATACATAAGCCAAAGTATAGCACCCAAATGGAGGGAGACACGCACCAATGGTAATCTCGTACCCAACAATGGAGCCACTGGCCAAGGCATTTCTGCAAATATGAATACCACGTCGAGTATGAATAATTCATATCCGAACATCCAGGTACAAATTGCCATCTCCTCTATTCATTGAGGCATAGGTATGCGCATGAATTCAATTCAACAAGTAGCTTGAATTTAACTTTTTTGACAATTAACGAACTCATAGGGGACCATAGGTTAATTCTCTCCACAACCATAGATGGCCTTGCATAAATTTATGCATATGGTGCATTGAGGTTCGCACAACACATGTGCTCAAATACTTTGCACCCCCGTGCTATGTGATAAAGTCATATGTGGCATACAAGAGCATATAAGGTTACTTAAGAGTTATGCACATAGACAATGCATGCATAAAGACACTATGAAACATGCAATGATGGTACACAAATTGATCTTGCATTAAAGCCTTGCTAATATCTCGAACTATTAGTTCATTGGAATCTTGAAGTCATGCTTAGCTAGTACAAATAACAATCACTAGGATTAAGACTACGATGCCTTGAGATTCGCCGATAGTGACTATGTTTATCAATCCTATTCGGAGTTGGGTTAGATGCAATAACAACTCTAGGGCAAGCGAAGCGAAGGCTCAAGGATTAGGAAACCCTAACTCAAAGGAAAGACCGATGCTTTTGTACTCGTTAGGAAGAAGGTTCGGTTATCAATCAAAGTAAGGGATTATTAGAACTCATGTCTTGAGCAATGTCCTAGCTGAATGGAGGAAGTGTTAAGTAATTTTTGCATGGAATCAATTAGATCCCAAGAGGGAGAGAAAACACGTGATGG
This sequence comes from Lygodium microphyllum, assembly GCF_053477565.2. Taxonomy (NCBI): domain Eukaryota; kingdom Viridiplantae; phylum Streptophyta; class Polypodiopsida; order Schizaeales; family Lygodiaceae; genus Lygodium; species Lygodium microphyllum. The sequence goes on from NC_141145.1 coordinate 148,044,720, forward strand.
AAGGTTATCGCGACTATTCCTGCAATGTTTGGAAAAGGATACCATTGTTTTATGGATTGATTAGATAACTCCTAAATGCTTTTGCATTAAACTGATTGTGGGATGTGAATTGGATGATTATTCCAAGTGCTTGTGTTTGATGGTAAATGCATGGCAAGGGTCTGTAACAACAAGTTGCCATGGGAATACAGGATTGTTCTTCTTGGAATAGAATATTAGGCTGATTGCCTTGATTGTGCTTGATTTTTAATTGGATTAATTAAGGAAGGATATTTGCACGCATGGATCATCTCCAAGATTGCACCACGGATTACCCCAAGAGGGCACTGCTCAATTCACAAGCCGAAGGTCGAGTGGTGAAAGGCCAACCATGAAAGTTGTGTATCTCACTCCTAGGTCGCTTAGGGTCAGTGGAAGGACACCCCTTGCCTAGATCAGAATGGAATTGTAGAGTGTCGTGAGCCCCAAAGTCTAGGGCGTTGGAAGATCCTATTCTAGATAAAGGATGGAAATTATGGTGCCATGTGATTTGGACTGAGTACTTCTGTTGGACAAAAGGGATACATAATTCTCGTGTATGGGTAGGAGACAAAGATTAACTTGAGGATAAGTTAAGGAACTTGTTTGTCAAAAGGATTGCTTGTTTTGTTTTCGTGTCTGTGATGTAAATTACACGAATGAACCCTGTTCCCTAAAGGGCTTAATTAATGAAGCTGATTTTAAATGTCACACATAAATGTGGTAGGACCTAATTAGAAAACTAAAGCTATCAAGGGAAGCGGGTGGACGAAATCCCCAACGAGTCCATCCTGGGGGGCTTCTCACAAGGATTTATCACCATTTGACTTTAGGTATTGTTAAGTTAGAACCTGATTCATGCTGTTTTAGGGGATTGGAATGGGACTATGCCCTACGGGCAGAGAGGTTGAGTGGCACATCCCTCTCATTTCCCATTCTCTTTGAACCAAGTGTTGTATGGATATGCTTCGGATTGGGTATCTTTGCATACAGTAGGATGTCCAACCCAACGCTAGAATGTTGTTAGGAAACCTTGGCCCTAGAAACTCAGATTTCAAGTCGATCCTAGTGGGTTCATCCATGGGCGTTCCGTTGCAAGGCAGACTCGGGAAACCCTAGGCAACAAATCCCGTGACATTCCATGGGAGTACCAGGAAGTGTCGCTTAGACTCGTCTCTAGATGGACCGCTAAAAGCGTGCACGGAGACAGCCGATATGCGGGCATGTTACATTCAATAACACTTGTCATAAAGGTGGTCACATCAAGAAAAGCTACCTTGTAGAAATGTTTGATTGGTTTTATAGATGCACCTTTGATCACTCCATCACATTGGAAAATGCTAAGGCTACTGCATTGGCTAAATCTCTCAGGTAACAAATCCAAGTGTGTAATAAGGAAAAGTGGCAAAACACATCTACAATGTATACATATGCAACATGGTGCATGGCAAGGCAAAGGGAAGGGTCAAAATGGGCACCCATGTAAAATTGTGTGTGAACCCCCCTTAAGCCATGATACTAGGTTTCATATAAATAGAGCTCTTTAACCTCATTTCTTATTCATACTTTTATTTTTATATTCTCTTTTAATCCACCTCATGGCCCATACCAAGTAAACTACACGACAACATCCACTATCAAGCCAAGGCCAAGTACAAGTTTTCACTTCTCTAGTGTGGCAAGGCAAAGAGATCCCCAATTTCAACCAAGGGAATGACTCTAATAGTAGTACAACCTCGTCATCTCCATGTCTCCCCGCCCCCCCCCCCCCCCCCCCCGCCAAAAGGGTCCATCCAAATGGTTGAAGACCCTCCATAAATTGGTCTTGGAGACTTTGAAAAGAGCTCACAAGCAAGAAGACTCTTCCAAAGAGGAAGAAGAAAGTGAGGATATGGAAGTTGATAACAACATGTAAGAGAACAATAAGGGTTGGTGATGCTTCTATAGATGAGAAAGATGGAAACAATGATGACAAGGGCAACATTGATGACAACATCAATAGGCCCTAGGATAGGATAGAATGGCTAGAGGCTAGTGGAGATGCAACCAAGGGGCACTTAATAGGTGGTAAGGGTCCCATGCGGTGCCCCAAGCTAAAAATGAAGTGAGCCAGACAACTTCCTCCTCCTCCAATACCCCTCCTCCCCGCTCCAAAACTAGTCCTTCTAAAGCAACCTACACTCAAGCCCTGATCCCAAGCTCAACAAGCATAAGGACGGAAACCACAGCAAGGTCCTTGAATCCTAGGTTAAAGGCTAAAGCGAAGGAAGAACTATCACCTAGCAGCTGTTAGTGAGATCTGCAAGTACTAGAAGAGCACAAACTCTCTAATCAAGAAAGTGTCCTATGTATGCTTTACTAAAGGAAATCTACTCTTATGGATATCAACTTCGCATACAAGGGATTGTAGTGAGGGTATCTAGGAAGCCACAGAACCATACCTTGTCACCCTTTTTGAAGGCATTTGATAAAAATCAACCTGCCACAAGAAGAGCCATGGAGTTCAACTCTCACTAGAACCAAGCTATCTATGCATGTTGAGTAGCCCTCCATAACTCTTCATGTGGCATGTTAGTTTCTATCAAATGTCTTTGAAGAGATATTTGATAAAAATTTGGACCATTTCTCAATTTCTGCATGTTATCCTTGTGTAGGGGCCATGTGGATGCATATCTATACATGATTCATGCCAAGTGAGTGACCATCATGTAGAGAGACATGCAATTAGCTAGGTAGATATGAGGGGAGAGATATTAGAGCTACCAAGGACCTAGAAATTTTGTAACACACTGCAATATAATATACTTTGTGAACTTCGACATGTGATGAAAAACCTTTGCTTTTTACTATGCCTTGCATGCCTCATATTGTTTTTGTGTATGACAATACAATGATTAAATTTGCAATGTCAATTGAAAACTCAATGATTAAGTAGAGCAAGTAATTGATTTTCGAGGCAACAATCTAGTTAATCTTTCTACTTTCCCAAGTGACAAGTTAGCATACATCATACAAGTGATGAAGTATAATGATTTTTTTTAAAAAAAATTAAAAATTTGTGATTTGATAGGCCAAAGTGCTTCATTTTGCCTCAAAAAGTCCAAAAATGCCAAACTGTATGGGAATGGACAGGATGATAGTGTCATCTTGCCCATTCATGTGTTGTGGCATCTAGGGCATCCTGCGCAACTTAGATCACCTTTTTTTTTTTGGCATCTTTGGACCTTTTGAGGAAAAACTAAGCACTTTGGTCAGTCAAATGTTAAAAAAATTTACTAACAAATTTTTAATTGTGTTTTTTACATGTGTCGTACTCTAAAAATATTAACACCAATATCATGTAACGTTTTTTCATAAAATACTTCAATCTTATCACAATTGAACCAAATACAAGTTTTAGGCCATTTTTAGGTGCTTGATTTTCTCATGGACTTACTTGCATTTCTTTTTGGCCTCTGGCAACAACCCTACCTTGATGCTCTCCTACATTGCAGCCTAGCTAGCTCCTATGGCTTTGCCAATCCCCATGGCGTGTAGTATCCTTCCTCATAGGCATGTAACAAAAATGCATTTCACAAACTCCTCTTTAATAGGAATGATCTTGTGCACATTTGAGGTGATGGTGGATGCACACATCACTTTTAACAAAGCCTCCAAGATAGAGAGTTGAGCTTATTCATCTAGGGTGAATGTGGCATGGACAATGGCTATGTCACCTATGGGCATCCAATCAATGTAGCGCCCTATCAAGCCATCATTCTTGAATGCTCCCTCATCCTCTTAGCAACTTGTAAAATCATCAATATCAAGCATGATCTACATTGGCATGAAGTTAGCTCAAAATAGTATGCATAGTAAAACAAAGTGTTTAGACAAAATATTGATACACTTACTTCCCACAACATTAGGGGTATCCTCTGAGGGTTCTGTCAAGTCCACACTTGACCTGGACTCATCAATCGTTAGGAGGGGGAGGGGGGTCAATTTGTTGCTCTTCCAAGAACACCTATCCTACCACCAAGCTGTCTTGCACTGCCTCAAACTCTTGAGTGCCAACCATGGCCTGCTCCACCAAGTCCACAACATCTCAAAGAGCTATGAGTATGTCATCTATGTTTTCCAACTTTGGGTTACCATACTCTACATGAAAATTATCAAACATAAGAGGGAAGTCATTGGTGATTTCCAACATCGGCAACACCTCATCCTCCCTCACTCTAAAAAATTTATCCACATCTTGGAGAAACATAAATTCATCGTTGTCAATGAAGACTTTGTTGCTCATGCTATCTATGCGATAGTCTACATCAAAGATAGAGGGTTTGATCTCCTACTCACCTAAGCCACCTCCTAAGGTGCTATCCATAGCAACTATAGCTCTATCGACCATAAGGTCTAGAGCTTTTACATCTTCTATAGCCTCTACTTTCTCTATGGCATTGTCCACTGATGAAGGCTTTGGATTAGGAACATTCTTCAGTAAGCCTCTCATGTGCTCTTCAGCATCTACTGTGATTGTAAGGGGATCCTCACCTTCATTGAATTTAAAAAAAAAAGTGATAGTCAGTGAGAGGTAGTTAGTGCCATACTAGTCAACATAGTATTCCTTGCCCTGCTAATGAGTGAGGTGCTTGAAGCAACTGGGGGTGAGATTTGCACAAGAACTATCTAGTCCTTTGTGAAATGCCTCCATTCCATTGATGTACTTCATCAAAATCCTTTAATCCAATGGTACATTCTCGTAGATATGTATTCATATACTGATAGGATATTTCAGGCTTGGACCATGCCACAATGCCATATCATAGTACTTGATATTCGGACAAAAGATATTGTAAAGATTTTATCTCCCCGTGAATTTCGTGGCCTGAAGGAATTGTATGAAGCTATTAAGAGTGCAATCCATTGTGGAAGAAGGGGTATAGGAGACAAGTGCAAGGGTGCTTTTTGGGAGAGGATAAGTGGACTGAGAGTTGGAAAATGAAAATAAGGCCAAGTAAATGGTTTTTGTAGGCCATGGACTTAAAGTTTTAGTTTTAAAAAAGTCATCAAAAATTTTAATAGAGTTTTGAAAAGTAAAAAATTTCAAATCATAATATAATGCAAAATATAAAATTTAAAAAATATATAAAGAATTTAAATATACATCATTTTATACACAAATTTTGACTTGTTACAAAGCACTTGATAACATATAATTCTTCTCCATTCTTTTACCCATCTAAAAGAAAATAAACCAAATAACATTCAAAATATTGTGTACCCACATCCACATGCAAAGATTTATATGTCCCAAATAAGCTTCCCAATGGCTAATCCTCAATAAGATTCAAAGGGAAAATGTCTGATATAGGAGAGAAGAAGTAAAAACCTAAAAAACATACGATAAATTAAGAACATTAAAAAATGACTTATAATTTTAGGAGAAGAATGGTCAAGTAGTCCCAAGAGGTAGCTTCAAGTCCTTTACACCATATACATGTTGAACTGATGCAACAAGGCCACCATCTCAAGCCTTCTGAAATCCAAGTACTCTACCCTTCCAATGATTTTGTAGTACACCACGATGACGACGAACTCGATGAGGCTCTATTGTTGAAGGTTGCATGTAGACCTATGCACTTTTCCCTTCCAATGATTTTTGTCGTACACCATGATGACGAACTCGATGAGGCCCTATTGCTGAAGGCTACCTATAGACCCATGAATCCTTCTTGAATAATGCCCCTTCCCATTTGCCATATTCATCACTTGTATTATGTGTATAGACATCATATATGAAATCACATGGTTACCTTTGGTGACATGTAAATGCCATTGGAATGGTAATGAAAGTAAGGAGGGCTATGTGGCTATGGCTGTGTGAGCACAAAAAGATGAGAAAATTTGTGGAATGGAAGAAATAAATTTACCATGGAAGAAAGAGAGAAGTTGGGTGCTGGGTGACTATGGCTAGGAGAATATGGGGGCTGTGTGGCTATGGATATGCTTAGAAGAAAGAGAGACAAGGTGTTATGTATTGAGCTTTGCTGAGTGGGTTATGCATTTAGCACTTCTCTTCTCTTTACCTTGAGATCTCCTATGTGCATGCTGTCTATGCCTATTGTGTATATGGTTAGTGACACACTGTAGTTGTGACAACTTTCAATGCCCATTGTTCCTATTCTTTCTTTCTTGGTTGCTCACAATTGGTTGTTGGCATACCACAGTAGTTTATTACAATAGCCTATCATTTATATTTTATGCATTTTATCTGAGGACAATCATTTGTATTTGACTGTTACTTGATTATAATTTGTGGATAACTCACTATTTTGGCAGCTCCTCTTGCTTAACCCTTGATTTGGTTGTGATTTTGGGATTTTTTTGCTATCATTTACAATAGTCTATTTGTCTTGGATTATGCTTTCATCTCTTGCACTATGGTTGGTGGATCGAATGATATTACTATCTTTAACATTGAGAAGTTGGATGGCACAAATTACAGCTACTAGAAGGTATAAATCTGGTAGGTTCTAGTGCAGAAATTGCAAATCAAGCCATTGAGACATGAGGGTGTAAAGCTTGAATGCTTTGATGTAGAGGATTGGATTGAACTAGATGAGTTATGTAAATCTATAATCATTTTTTCACTCTCTAAGCAAGTCTATTCTAATGGGTAGACCGCCTAGTAGTTATGGGATAAGATTCATAATGTGTATGATAAGTAGAGCCATGCCTCTCAAATGTACTTGTTGAAGCAACTCATGACCTTCATATGAAGGAGGGGATCTCCATGCCCACTCACTTAAACGAGTTTTATTCTATTTTTAGCCACTTTTCTTTGCAAGGGATTGAATTTAAGGAAAATCTTCCTCCCTTATTGTTCTTGCTGGTTACATTGCTTAAATCATGGGACACATTCCATACTACTATGTGTGCAAATAGACATGTTGATGGGCTAAATTAATAGGATGTAGAGGGTGTACTCTTGAATGAAGAGGTTAACAAAAATAATTTAGATGCTTCTCACACCTTTCATGCTTTGACAATAAGAGGCAATAATGGTAGGAGCAATAATGACCATCATGGGAGAGACTGTTAGAAGTATCATTCTCAATCACATGGATGGTCTCGCAATAAGTCCTGTGGCTATAAGTTTGCATTGGCTTGTTACTATTGTGAGAAGTAGGATTATATTCGGCCACCATGACATAAAATGAGTGATGAAAAGTGTAAAGAAAAGGGCAAGGATAAAGTGCTGAAAAGAATGATGATCACAACATTGTGCGTAACAAGTCTAGTGTTAAGATTGAAGAGGTTAATGTCGTAAAAATTGATTCTGACTACATATTTGCGGCTTTTTCTCTTTAAGTTTTGCAATTGACTGATGCCTTGTCTACCTATACTCAATGTTGGCTACTTATTTCAGGGGCTTTATTTCATGTCACCTCTCATTAAGATTGATTCCACTCCTGTTGCAACATGAGAGTTTTATTAGATTGGGTAATGACTTGGCATTGGATATTGTTGGTATTGGAGATGTCTACTAGTTGCAATTTCCTTCAAGTAGTATGTTTACTTTGCATGATGTAAACCATGTTCCAACTTTGATTAAAAGTCTACTTTCAGCTAGATAGTTGGATGATGCAAGTTATACTATCTCTTTTGGTGATTCCTCATGGAAGCTTACCCATGGAAATTGTGTCCTAGCATGAGGTGCTAAGTATGGCACTCTTTACCCCTTACTTGTATCTAGGTCTATTGACCATGTTTTGGCAATGGCTATAGTACTGTATGTATCATTATGGCATCGCCACCTTGGACATATGTCATTAAAGGGAATGGAAATGATTACCCATTTGCAGTATCTTTTGCCCCTTGATTATAAGTGTTTTGATTCTTGTGATCATTGTCTTTATGGCATGCGGACTTGTAATTCCCATAAGAAGTCTAGCACTACACGCATGGGTGAGCCTCTGGCTCTTATTCATTCTAATCTTTATGGACCTATGCCTTATAAGTCTTTAGGTGGTGTGAAGTATGTTGTTACTTTCATCGATGATTACTCCCATAAGGTTTGGGCATACCCCATAAAGCACAAATCGAAAGTCTTGGCTAAATTTCAGCATCGGCTTGCTTTTGTTGAAACTAGTCTAGGTATAGGTTGAAATGCCTATGATTTGACAATGGGGGTGAGTATGTATCTAAAGCCTTTAAGTAGTTTTATGATGAGAGGGATATTAAGCGTCAATTGCAAGAGCGAGCTTATAGAATGTTTAGCTAGGCATGCTTACCACAATACTTTTGGACTAAGGCAATTACTATTGCCATACATTTGATTAATTGATCTCTATGAATTGCTTTTGACTATGAAGTTACAGAGGAGGTATGGTTTGGAAAACCTCCATTATATACTCCTTTGCATGTCTTTGGTTTTGAGGCTTTCTGCCATGTTCCCAAGGAAGCACAATAAGATGGATCCAAAGACCATAAAATGCATCTTTCTTGGTTGTGGGAATGTAGGTGAGATGGGCTATCACCTATGGGATCCACAACCTTGGAAGGTCATTCGTAGCCATGATGTTACTTTCCATGAGGAGAAAAAGCACAAGCAGCCTGAGCAAGTTGTTGAGATACATAGGGTGATGTTTCAAGAGGAGCCTCCTATTACTATACATTTGTATAGATAGCTTGCAGCATAGTTGATGCTTCAATGGCCGAGGACCATGATGTTAGATAGGATGTGCAAGTTCCACAGCTTGTTTTGCAGTGGTCTTCTGGAGATAGGTATTAGCTTGATCGGTTTCCATCCTCCATGGATTATGTTATGGTGATAGATGTTGGTGAGCCTCTTACCTATGATGAGGCCATGCATAGAGGCAATCATCACTCTTGGGAGGGGGCCCTACTTACAATTAAAGTATATCTCACTATGGAAAAATCATAAGTGGAATTTGGTTTCTTTGCCTAGTGGAAAATGTGCTTTGCCATACACGGGTGTACAAGTTGAAGAGTAACTCTGGATGCTCCAAGCCAACTTATAAGGCCATATTGGTTGCTAAGGGTTTTAAGGAGCATGGTATTGACCTTGATGAGGTCTTCTCTCATATCATCAAGATGGCTACCCTACATTTGGTTTTGGCTTTGGTTGCACAGCTCGATCTAGATCTCTATCTGATTGATGTCAATATAGTTTTCTTACATGGAGACTTGCATGATGACATTTATATGTAATGGCCTAAGGGCTTTGAAGAGAAAGGCAGAGAATACATAGTATGCAAGTTGAGAAAGAGTCTTTATGGCCTTAAGTAGGCACCTAGGAAATGATACCATGAGTTCAACGCTTTCATGCATTCACAAGGATATACCTATAGTGATATGGATCTGTGTTTATATACAAAAAAGGCCTGTGATGGTAGCCTTATGATTTTTGTACTCTATGTGGATGATATACTAATTGTTGTGAGTGCTCACATGAGAAGCTGGAGGCCTTGAAAGGTCAGCTCAAGAAGAGCTTTGAGATGAAGGACATGGGAGAGGCTTGGCATATTCTTGGGATGTGCATCACATGTGATTACTCTTAGGGACTTCTTTACTTGTCACAAAAGAAGTACATCTAGAAGGTCCTTGTGCAATTTCATACGCAAGATGTTAAGCCTATTGGATATCCTTAACCTTCACACGTGAAGGTTAGTTAGACTGATTGTCCAAAGTTTGATGAGCAGAAGGCCAAGATGGCCAATATCCCTTATGCATCTGTAGTGGACACTTTGATGTATGCCATGATAGCCACTCATCCTAACATAGCGTTTGCAGTAGGAATTGTGGCACACTATATGTCTATACCTGGTAGGCAACATTGGGATGTCGTAAAAAAGGGTATCCTAAAGTATTGATGCCAGGAGGCATATTCCATGGTGGATTCCGTGAGACTACGGTGGATTCTTAAGGTTTTGCAGTGGATTCCGTAAAACTATATTTATTTGTAGTGGCTTGTACACAAGCTAGATTCCTTGTGTGAGAAGTTGATGGGGACGCCTATCCTTTTCGAACGTCAGATTAATTTAATGTGCATGTGGGTGATTTCGCAAAATACATATTTAAATTAATGGACATTTATGAGTTTAGATTGCACTTGTATTAAATTAAGGTTAGGACAGAGTTTCAGCCTATTTATTTATTTTGTAGTTCAAGACTACTAGGTATTCACTTTTATCGATTTAATTTTATTATTTTCTAATTGTGAATGCTTTAGTTGATGTGTAGAGCAAGTGGCGATGGCGTTGGGAAGCACTAGGCGACGGCGTGTATTCAAATTACCTAGAAAAAATTATCAATTTTGATGGGTGCACGTCTTATCATTAAAGACATTATGCTAATATTTATTTAGACGCTCTTATTTATTGAAACACTTGAAAAATATTTATTATTTTGTATGCGCATAGGGCTCGGTTTAAATATTTCATTATTGGACATTATATTTGGACACAAATCAACTTTGGGGATGCCCAACAGCTTTATTCTTTATTTGGGTAAAAGCAAACACAAAGCCAAAGCATGCTAATTATAAATTGGGCTATAATTTTTTAGCTTGGAGATCAATAAATTTATAAATACATGCCTTGTGGAGTGCTCACACAAGGCATGGGGGGAGATTGTACCCAATTTGTATGTTTGGCTTCATGTCGTGCAACTCTCTTCTTGCTTTTATGAAGTTTATATAGAGTTCTTTGTTCTTGGGGACCTTATGGTGCTCACTACGTACGCATCCAACATCCGATTTGTGCACCAGTGGTATCAGAGTGAAGCTGAGATCAAGGGCTTCTAATCGCTTACAATCTCGTGCGAAGGCGAAGCTCATGGAACGAACGAGCTCTATATGTAGTCTCACGACCAACCATCAATACCAGCATGTTCCTGGCGGTGAAGAACCCCCTGCTGTGCTGTCAGATCACGAAGGACCTCTCCCAAGAAGCAGAAGACCACCTCTGAAGATCCTTTGTAAGTCTCTTTGGTTAACAGAGAACAGAGAAAAAAAACTTCATTAAGGTTGAGCTTAGCTTTACAAAACCTAAGAAAAGCTTAACTTTCTCAAATTCAATACATTACAACGGCAACATGTACTGGTCATCGCCGATTATGATGACGACATGCCACAATCCTGATTGTTTAGTTAAATTCCATTGAGCTTTTCTAAAGCTTAAGGCTTTCAAGCTTACTAAAGCTTAAATATTTCAATTCTAAACTCCCTCCATAGTGGAAGTTCACACACAGCCAATCCTGAACCTGCTTTGCAACTTCGACAAGCCTTTGTTCACACCTGCGCTGTGATAGAGTTGATTTCCAACAAGAAGATTGTCATATACAAACTATACGAAAGACGTATTTGCTTGGAAGAAGACCATCATCAATTGTCGTACCCGCAAAAGAAGAAAGATTGCAAAAAGCCATATATATATATATATTATGCAAGCCTTGTAAACCCAAATTTGAGCTACACTCATCCCTCTAACAGGATTTCGAGTGTGTGAGGTTGTTTGAGATTTTGCAGGATGTCCGATCAAACCATGGAAGATTTAATAGCCTAATGTGATTTATTGGAACCAACGATGAAGCAAAAATTGGACCTAATCATGATGCAACTTCAAGAGGAACGAAGAGCATATCAAACCTTGCAAGCTCAGCTGGCTACTCTTCAATGATCCACTGTTAATCAAGACAGAGTGCAACTTGAAGATGTTATACGACATACGATTGACGCAATACTCAAAGCACAATCTCTCAGGAAAGAATACAAGATAAGTAAAAGAAATTTCAAATTCAATACTTTTAATGGGCAACGTGATGGAGAATTTTTTTTTTTGCTTTTATCAGTCAATTTGAAATTATTTCCATGAAGAGTAGTATGCTGAAAAAGATAAACTCAAATATGTCACTAACCATCTAGTGGATAGAGCATCATTATGGTGGACTATTGTCCGCAAGAGTATTGATTGTCCTACGACTTGGGAGGCCTTTCAAAATAAATTTTTATAGAAATTTCTTCTACCTCAATTCCATGAAAAAGCAAACAAACAGTGGAATCTTCTGCAACAAAGAGATTGTGAATCCATTCCGCAATACATTGAGCGTTTCTAGAGTGCCTTACTACAACTTCGAATGCTTGAAGATGTTCCTGAGGCGATCCACAAGCGCAAGTATATGTCCGGTTTGCTTGGTCACTTCTATGTGGAAGTGAACATGTTTAAGCCAAAGACTTTGGAGGATGCGATTTCTTTAGCCCATGATATTGAAGACAAAATTCATGGACGAGAGTAGGAGCAAAAGCAGAAGCAGCAGGAGTAATAGAAGCAACAATAGCAGTAATAGGAGGAACAACAATTTCCAACTAATGATAACTTTGGTACAAAGCAATTCAATTCTAACTTTTGAAGATTCAATCAAAATCGCTTCGATCCTTCTTCTTTTTGTAAACTTTGGACACGACCCCCTGCTTTACCATCAAACACAAATTCAAATCCTAAGCCTTCGCTCGAGCTAAATCCCAATATACCTAAACTTCCAACCATTACCAATAATGTTTCCAAAGAAAAGTCTATAGTTTGCCACAAGTATCAACGACCTGGACACTTAGCAGTAAACTGTCAAACTAAGAAGCCAACTGTTCACATCAACTACTTGGGAGCATATGATTTCATATATTTTACCAGGTATACCAAATCCTTATTCATTATTAACAATGAAATGTCTTTTGCATGGTCATGAAAAGATTGTTTTGCATGATTATGAGATTACACATGATTTTATTTCTGCAAATTTAGTAAAAGAATTGAATTTACATACTATTTAGGCACTAGATAAAATAGTACACAAGAAGTTCATGATTTGGAAATTAAAATTGGTGATTATGTTGTGCGCAAAAAATTCTTGGTTATGCCTTTGCAAGCTAGTAACATTATTTTAAGAATGCCTTGGTATCACAAATATAATCCCGATATAGATTATTCCACACATTCAATGAAATTTCATTCTAACGGAAGATAAATCACATTACGTGGAATGCACACCTTTGATAGTTCTCCATTGCTTAGTCACACACAAGCTAAATGTGCATTAATAAAATGTAGTAAATCATACTTAGTACGGGTGAATAAAATTGAAGCTAAGGAAAATCAGATGTATCCTAGGCATGCATCAATTTCTTTCACAATTTAAAGATTGTTTTGCTGCTAATTTATACCCTGGTTTACCACCTACACGACCTGAAGATCATAAAATAGATTTAATCCCAGGTTCTCAACCACTATGTAAAGCACCTTATAGACATAATTAGATTGAATAGAAAGAAATTCAGGCCTAAGTCGAAGAACTGTTAACTCGAGGACTTATTAAGCCCAGTAGTTCTTCTTTTGGTGCATCTGTGCTATTAGTTAAGAAGAAAAATAATACCTATAGGATGTGCATTGATTATCGTGCCCTAAATAATATCATTGTCAAGAATAGATGTACAATCCCTAGGGTAGACGACCTCATGGATAAACTACAAGGAGCCACTATTTTTAGCAAGATAGATCGCAAATTTGGATATCATCAAGTATGATTGGATACACCTAACATTTTCAAAACTACATTTAGAACTCAAATTGGTCATTATGAATTCCTCGTTATGCCTTTTGGTTTGACTAATGCACAAACTACATTCAGTCGTATGATAAATCGAATATTTTTAAAATATTAGCATTATGTAATTGTTTTCTTTGATAATATATTGGTTTTCAGTAAGAATGAGAATGAGCATTATAAACATTTATATTTGGTTTTCAAAATATAAAAAGAGAATCAATTATATGCTAGCCCTAAAAAGAGTGAATTTTTCCAAACCCACATTGAATACTTATTAGGACATATTGTTTCTTTTGATGGTATTCAAGTTGATCCTAAAAAGATAGAAGCAAATTTGAATTGGTCGATCCCTAAAAATGTGCATGAGTTACGATCTTTCCTAGGTCTTACTAGCTTTTACAAAAAATTTGTGAGAAAATTTTCATTGCTTGCATTACCTTTGACAAAATTATTAAATAAATGTGTTATATATCATTGGTCTGATAATCAACAAAAGTCTTTGATTTATTGAAACATGCCTTAACACATGCACCTGTTTTGTAATTACCTGATTTTAATCGACCATTCTTTCTAGTAGTCACTGATGCTAGAGGATTAGGAATAGAAGCTGTCCTTATGCAAAATTCACATCCCATAGCCTATTCTAGTTGCAAACTTAAATCCTCTGAGTTGAAGTATTCTACCTATGATAAGGAATTGTTAGTTGTAGTACAAGCTTTATGTCAATGGAAACACTATCTAATGGGATGTGAATTCATGATCAAAACTGACCAACTAAGTATTAAACATCTCCTTAGCTAGCCACAAATCTCTAACCATCATATTAAATGGACTACTTTTATTCAAAGCTTTCATCCACTTATCCAATATCAACCTGAAAAATAGAATGTTGTTGTCGATGCATTAAGTAGAAGACCAAGTATCCATAATATTTTCACTTTATTATTTGATTTTCTTATTCCTATGAACGATACTTATGACCATGATCCCATCTTTCAAGTTGATTGGAATAAATTAGTTGCTAATAGCTGGATTCCAATTGATTCTTTGTCTTATTCTGATGGATTTATGTTTTATGAGAAAAGATTGTGTGCCACTGTTCCATTTAGATCATTTGTGTTGCACAAAATTCATTGTTCCCCATATCAAGGCCATAGAGGTATTATTTCTACTTTACATACATTGATTGAAGATTTTTATTGGCCACAAATGAAATTTGATGTTTCGAACTTTGTTTTTGAATGTTTAATTTGTCAAAGAGTCAAGCAACACCGTGGTAAGCAATATGGTTTATTAATGCCTTTACCAATTCCTGAACGACCATGGAAACATATTTTAATAGATTTTATACCTTGTTTGCCTAACACATAAGCTAATTATGATATGTTTTGGACTATTGTTGATCGATTTAGCAAACAAGCATATTTTCTACAATGTAAGAAAACATTAACTGCATCTCAAGCTGTATAATTATTTTTAAAGACTATTTTCACTAACCATGGTTTGCTAAAAGTTATTATTTCTGATCGTCGTGATTCTAGATTTTGTAATAACTTTTGGGCTACTTTTTTTTGCTAATTTAGGTACTAAAATTGATTTCTCATATGCATTTCATCATGAAACCAATGGGCAAACATAAGCTACTAACAGTATCATTTTAGATATTTTGCATACATACACAATTTTAAAACCACAAACATGGGATACACATTTGCATTTACTTCAATTTGCATACAATAATACACCACATATAGCTACACAAAAAGCACATTTTGAAATCATTTAAGGACATAGATTGCCTACACATGTTACATCATTGTCAAACAAAGTTAAAGCTACTGATGATATTGCCAATATACATGCTACTATTTTTGTTGAAGTTAAAGACATGATTGCAAAAGCCCAGCAATCATACACTAAACAAGTTAATAAGAAAAGAAAAGCTATGAGTTTCAAAGTTGATGATTATGTTTGGTTATGCATTGAAAAGAGAAGATTGCAAAGTGTTGAGAAACACCCTGTTGTTAAATTAACCCCTAGATTTTATGGACCTTTCATTCACAAAATCAATGACAATGCATTTAAATTAGAACTATCCCAATACTGGAAAATTCATAATACTTTTCATATCAGTTTACTACGACCTTTTAGAGGCCAATCACATGTCCACCCTGTCTATGAAAACCCTCCTTTGTTAGAAAAAGAAACTAAAATACTTGAATCTTGAACTATTCTAGATACATACTTTATGACCACTAGAACTGGCTGTAGATATTCTAGATATTTGGTTAAGTTTAAAAATCATCAAGTTGAAGAAGCCCAATGAATGCACACCCGCGACCTAAGTGCTTACCCCTCACTGATGGCTCCACATTGAGCTAATAGCAATTGAGGACAATTGCTATCCCGCCTCGGGGGTATGATGCCAGGAGGCATATTCCACATTGGATTCCGTGAAACCACGGTGAATTCTGTGAGATTTTGCAGTGGAGTCCATAAAACTATATTTATTTGCAAGGGCTCGTACACAAGGTGGATTCCTTGTGCAAGAAGTTGACGAGGACGCCTGTCCTTTTCGGACGTCATATTAATTTAATGTGCACATGGGTGATTCCGTAAAATACATATTTAAATTAATGGATGTTTATGAGTTTAGAGTGCACTCGTATTAAATTAAGGTTATGACAAAGTTCTAGTCTATTTATTTATTTTGTATCTGAAGACTGCTAGGTATTCACTTTTGTCGATTTAATTTTATTATTTTTAAACAATTATGAATGCTTCGGTTGATGTGTAAAGCAGGCCATTGTGGCGTTGGGAAGTACCGAGTGATGGTGTGTATTCAATTTACCTAGAAAATATTATCAATTTTGATGGGCGCACGTCTTATCATTAAAGACGTGGCGCTAATATTCATTTAGGCACACTTATTTATTGAAGCGCTTGACAAATATTTATTATTTTGTATACGCATAGGCGTTCGGTTTAAATATTTCATTATTGGACATTGCATTTGGGCACAACCCGATTTTGGGAATGCCCAATAGCTTTATTCTTTATTTGGGCAAAAGCAAACACAAAAGCCAAAGCATGCTAATTGTATATTGGGCTATTTTTTAGCTTGGAGATTAATAAATTTACAAATACATGCCTTGTGGAGCACTCACACAACGCATGGGGGGAGATTGTACCCAATTTGTCTTTTTGGCTTCATGTCGTGCAACTCTCTTCTTGCTTTTATGAAGTTTTTGTAGAGTTCTTTGTTCTTGGGGACCTTCTGGCGCTCACTACGTGCGCATCCAACATCCGATTTGCGCACCGGGTACCATAAGGATATTGCAAATATGGGCATATGTTATAATAGCCATGATACAAGAGTCATGGGGTACATTGACTTTGATTATATAGGGCATGCAGATACTGGGAAGTCCATCTCTAGCTATGCCTTTACCTTTGTTGGAGGTGCTGCTTCTTTGATATCTAAGGTGCAAAAATGCATGTTATTATCTACTACAGAGGCAGAGTATGTTGCAACCATTGAGGCTTGCAAGAAGGGTCTTTGGTTAGGCCGTCTGGTGTACTAGACCTTGGTATTACTAATGTGGTCTCTATACTGCATTCGGATTCTATGAGTGCCACTCAATTGGCCAATAATCCAATCTTCCATGCAAATACAAAGCACATTGAGGTGTGCTATCACTTCATTAGGGAGGTGGTAGAGGAGAAGTCTATTGAGCTTGTTGAGATATTGATTGATGGGAATCCTACAAATCAACTCACTAAAAGTCTCTTAGCGAAATGTTTTGCCTTCTTTAGGTTAGCAGCTTTCTTTGCCACATTGAATTGGATGCAATATATGTAGCCCCTTGCATCTTCTCCTTCCTCTTTGGCTTTATCCAAAGGCAAGGCTTTTGGTTAAGCCCTTATTAAGGTGTTTTAAATGACATTACCCTACTTCTAATGAAGTGAATCAGGCATGGTATTGGTTGTTGTGGTCCGTTGATATGGCGAGTGAGGAAGGGAGGCAAGAGAGAGAACAGAAGGTAGGCTTTGGGGCTAGGGGAGGGCACCAACAACTTGACATCAACTGCCATTGCCCAATCAAGCTCTTGCAAATTTGCTAATGGTGAGAGAGAACCACTTGTTGAAGTGGTTTATGGTGGACATAAGTAGTTTTAAAGAAGGCAAGTAAGTAGTTTTGGGCTAGGGTTTTGGAGGGCCTCGAGGGCACAACCATTATGAAAGATGCTTCGTATGCCTACTTATCTACCTTAATTTTCTCTCTCTTACTTGAACCAATGATCAAGTTTATCTGAATTAGGAAATTTACTAACCTCTTGCTTATCCTCATTTGGTTGGGCAATTGAGAGGTGGACATTTGAGCAGTCCTTAACAACACCTCTAGATAACTTTGATGTTTATAGGGAAGTAGTTAAGCTATCGAATGTATGAAAATGAATATTGATTGGAATTTAGATGCATCCCTTATGGACTATCAATTTTGGCCCCACTAGTCAAAAGTTCACGTTAGCAAGATCAATGTGTTCACCCTTGTGTAATAAGACAAGAGGTCTTAGAGGCATGCCTTCTTGCACTATTTTTACAAAGCTTTTCAGATTTATCTATTGAGCTTTTCTAAACTTGAAAAGGAACCAATGACCTTGTAATGAAGACTATTTTAACTTTCACTGAAGGGTGAATGGTCACATTGTCAAATTTATGGACTTGCACTCTCAAGGCTTTGAATGAAGTCAAACAAATTTAGCACAGTGAGGATGGGTTGTGGGACATCGATCAACTTGATACAAGTACCAATCAATAACTATTGTTCAGTTATGCGAGATTGACTTCATAGAGTTTCTCGAGTAACCCTTGGATAGGAGGATATTGAATGGACTTTGTAAGGTGCATTTAGACATAGCCTTTAACTTGATTAGGTTGACTCCTAGGTCGAATTGATCTTTGTGTGGCATGGCTGTCTGTGTCGACTAACACAGTCACTATTCGAACAAGCATGAGCACATTGATATAAGAACATCCAATTTGCCAATTGGGCAAGTGAAATGGGAAAAAAAAAAGAAAAGTTACAGCAAGATAGAAGGATATTGAATGGACTTCGTTAGGTGCGGTTTGTACCCAGCCCTTCACTTGGCTAGGTTGACTCCCCGAGAACACAATGATATCCGTGTGTCGTGGCTTTGGAGACTGCCATAGTCACCATTCTAACAAGCGTGTGCACGCTAATAAAGGAACATCCAATTTGCCAATTGGGCAGGTGAAACGGGGGGGGGGAGGGAAAAAAGAAAAGGAACAGAAAGAGTAAGGACTGCGCGTTGGCTTTGAGAAACTGTCCTGTTTTCATGACAGAACAGTTTTAGGGTTCCATTCAAATTTCCACACAGCAGCTTAGCGGAGCCCTTGTTCTTCTGTATGCCTCAATTTTCCTGCGATTTCCCTCTCCTGTAGCCCCTTTTGCCCCACTTCCCCGTCCCGCATCATTGTGTCTTCCTAGTTGCAATTTGTTACCATCTTCACCCCTGCCTATTTTTCCCCTCTGCCCCTATCATGAGTAACAACCTGGACCTGCCGTTAGACGAGATCATCAAACTGAACAAGCAGAGTAAAGGAGGAGGGAGAGGAGGAGGAGGAGGAGGAGGCGGGGGCAGGCGCGGCCGGGGTGCAGGCAGAAGAGGCGGTGGAAGTTTCCGCGGCAGTGGCCGAGGATCCAGAACTTCATCCTATCTTCGTCCTAGGCGTCCATCTGCATTCCAAATTGCCAAGGCAAGCTACATAACGGCAAAAAACTGCTATTGTTTTCTTTATGTTGGCCATGGAGGGACGCGATTATAGCAGAGACATTATTTTTAAGAAAAAAAAAAGAAGGTGGTGCGGCAGGAAGAAAATTAGTGTGCTGACTTTGCCGTACTCTGATGGCATCTTGTCGTGTGGAAGCAGTCCATCGCAGCACGGCGAACTGGCCTGTTTGACGATCTAGTTGGGCCGACACTCGGACTTGGTACCAAGCTCCAGATATCAAATTTGGACTATGGCGTTTCGAATGAAGATATTAAGGTCCATGCCTTTTCTCTACTTGACAGTTTGTCGCTAGTTCATGTCTCAATAGTTGAATGTTATGACTAGGAGTGTGATTAAATAAAGACATATTAGGTTGTCTATGGCTTCATACAAATTTCATGAGCATGGAACTGTGGACAGCTCCACTGAGGACTCTTTTCCCATTCAGCCATACCTTGAGCCCTTTCGTTGTGCCGTTAGGTTTTCTGAACAGCAGTAGACAGTTGCTTGTATTCTGTGTCAGCAGGTGTCCTTTTGTCTATGTCCTTGTTAGTTTGGTTTTCTTGGGATTTGATGTTATTTATTTGCATAGGGGTATTATCATGATGTGGTTCCACTCCTATTGTCTTTGTTGTTTGCCAATAATTCTCTTTCTTGTTCTTGAACAAGCAATGATGCCTACAGCAAGGAGGACCTGTCCAAAGTGTGGAAAGGCTAAGAAGTTCCTCTCCTCTTTTCTATGAGGTTGCTCTCTAATTCTAGCCTTTTTTATTAGAAGACGAGGTGTAGTTGCTAACTTGTTAGAAAGTTAGGATGAAAGACTTGTGCATTGGCTGTAGTTATGGTGGAAAGAGAAACAGCCACCACCTTCAATTGTGTGTTGATAGTGACATGCTATAATTGAAGTTTAGAGGGAAATTTGAATGTCTATGGATTTTTCAAAGAATGCATAAATGGTTGATTGAACCTTTTTGCGGTGGTCTCCCTTTCAAGCTTCTTTAGGTTTTACACAATGAGTAGAGTTGAGCATGGGTGGTTGCAAAGGTGATCGGTCCCTATAAGTGGATTCTTGGAGCACTTGGAATTAGACATAGCAACACGCTCTTAGTTTAGTATGATAGTTTGTTAGGTCTTGGAGGTGCCATTGTTTTGTTTTGTGGCCCTCATTGTATGGCTTAATGAGTGGATTTGTGGAGCATGTGGAATTAGTCTTAATGACACATTCTTAGTTTAGCACGATTGTCAGGTCTTGGAGGCGCCATTGATTTGCTTTGTGGTCCTCATTGTATGGCTTAATGAGTGGAAGCTACATGGAAAGGCAAGATTCAGCTTGTCTTTTATTTTGAACACTTGATTATTTGGTACTCTAAGCACAAATTTATATTTTGTATGTAGTTATTTGAACACTTGGGCCGCCAAGAGGATGTGCAATTTTTGTTGCATAGCTTTAGCGTAATTATTTGTGCACATGCAAAGTGCAAGCTAATTATTCATGGTGACAGGTCCAAAATTTAAGGTATGTGGTTGGGGACATTGGCAAAGTTTGTGATGAGTTTTGGTTAGGTGCTTGTGGGTGTGTGGTATCAGTTTCAGCCTCAAGCATTAAATAGGCCTTGGGAATGACTAGTGTCATTTGGGCTAGTAAAAATTAAACATTTAGAGCTAGACCAAGGCAAAATGAAAGTTAAAATTCCAAGGGCTTAGCACATTAAATGTGGATGGACAGTGGCAACTTAATGGGAAAGAACAAGAGAATAATTAATTTTCAGCCATTAATTAATTGCTGGAAATTAGAGTGTAGAGGTTGAGATTGCATTAGAATATGCATCATTTATTAATCAAAGAGAGAACATGCTGCGCAAGTTCTTGGACAATGTGTGGGATTGGATAAGGGTAGAAGGATGGCCATTCTAGCTAAGGGGTAGCTAAGAGGGAGGTTTTGAGAAGGCAAGAGGTTGGGAGAATGAGGCAACAACAGATTGTGCATGCGTGATAGGGCGAGGGCAGCAATTTCCTTCTTCGCCTTAGTGAGAGGTGGCGACAGAAGAGGAACGCTTTCTAGTTGCACTAGAATTTTATCCCTCTTTTGAAGCTATTGGTGCAATCAAAATTGCCATTAGAGTTATCCCTTGAAAGATTCCCATTCTAGTTGATCTTTCTCTCTTGCATAATCTAATGTATGATCATATTGATATGGTTTTTGGTGACTAATGGACATGTTTCGGAATGCTGTCACTAGCCCTAGTGTTTATGGGACTTATGGAATGAATGCTTGTCATGATAATGACAAAAGGCCTTAATGAGGGTGGCAAAGCAATGAAGCTAGTGGTGTGCAAGACAAATTGGAGCAATGAAGCTAGTGGTGTGCAAGACAAATTGGAGGCTTTGACCTTTATTATGCAAATTGATGCATCATACTTGGGACAAAACTTCATTAAGTCACATTCTTGAAGGGTAATGCATTGCAATGGTGGACATCACTTCTAATGCAAGGTAGAGCACTATCAACATGGGTACAATTTAAGCAACTGTTTGCTTTTGCATGGTTGATGAGCACCTTGGAACTTGGCATAAGTTGGATGCTTCTCAATGTAAGAACTTAGAGTAATATAACAAAAAGTTTTGAGAGGTGTTGTTGCTTGTTACTTCCTATTGCGTAGTCCCCTTGTTTAGAGCAAATGGTGAAATATTATTGTGGGCTGCCAAAAGAGATTCTAGCATGTTTCAGTTGGCAGATATTACGTGTACATCAAATGCTTTATTGCATGATAACTTACTTGGCTTCAAAGGAAATGCTGAGAAGCTTGAAAAGAAAACTTTTAAGATGGAGAAGAGGGGGAGGTCTAAAATTAAGGCCGGTAAAAAGCAAACACAACAAGATGAAACATGAAAAAATGCTACCCAATGAAGAGAATTAATGGTAGCAAATAGATGCTTTGTTTGTGAACAGGAGGGGCATATGGCAAAGGAGTTGTCCTAGTGGGAAACAAGCTGGTAATACTTAAATAAAGGCGATCAAAAGTGAAAGAAGCCCAAAAGTACTGCTCATTTGATGTCTAATGTGTTTGGTAAGTATCCCAGTGATGATGCAACAAAGCTTTGTAGAGCATGGGGTAAAGCAAGGGATTAACATGCATTTTCTTTGATCTAGATGTACAAGTAAACTTTGTCTTTACAAACATGGTTGCATAGAGAGGGTGAGATGGTTTCTATGGGAGAGATTGTTAAGGCATGCAAGGGTCATGTAGAGGATATCACCCATTATTGGAAGGTTTTGGTTGCACATGTATAGATATGTGGACAATGAAGACTTTTTCATAGCAATGTTGGAGGGTTGTGATACAATGCTTGGCATGCCTTGGCAACATCATTTGTATGTTCTAATTGACAAAGTAGTCACTCTTCAACATGAGAGCAAAGCACATACTTTGAATATGAAGCTTAAAGGGAAATTAATTCTCATTTTATTTGCTCTTGCTATTATGAAAAATCACCTATCAACTCACTTGGTATTTGCAAAAGGTAAAGATAATATTAAAACTATAGATAATGTAATTTAGACAAAGATCACATGCCATTTTTGAAGGAGTATGCTGATTGCTTCTCATAGTCATTGTCAGGGCAGCTATGGCTTGAAAGGTGTGAGGTTTATGCCATGGATTTGATCCTTGGAAATGTTGCCCTAAATAAGCCACCTTACAGAGGAGTGTAGCCCGGTAGGAGGAGATTATGAGCCAAGTCAATGAGCTGTTAGAAAAGAGGTTGATGCAACCCAACTTATCTTCATATTTCTCTCTAGTGTTATTGGTATAGAAACATGATGGTTCATGGTGTACATGCATTGACTATAGAGTCTTGAATAAGATCACGGTCAAAAACCAATTTTCAACTTTTAGGATTGATGATATCATGGATAGATTGCAAGAGCTTGCAAATTTTTAAACTGTACAGATATGAAAAGTGGTTACTATTAGATAGGCTTGAGGATGTGCCTAAGGTAACTTTTGCACTTTCTTTGTCTTATATGAGTATTTGCTTATGCCTCTTAGGCTCATGAATGCTTTAGCTTCTTGAATGAAGTGGAGCATGGGAAACACTTAGCTATAGTGTTCAATGAGCTAAAGAAGCATTGGTTGATGGCATACATATGGATCTTACTAATGTTCAAGCAAAATGTTTATGGCTACACTTAATGTGTGTGAGATTGGCAGTTTCTTGGACTTTGCTCATATTGTTGAAGGTACATTCATCATTTTGCTGAAATGGCTTCTCCCTTGCATGCTTTGCAAAAGAAAGGTGTCTTTTAGATGGATAGGAGTGGAAATATTAGCATTTGACAAGGAAAAGTGGTTTCAAATCTAGTGCTTGCATTGCTAGATCTATTTGTTGTGCAGTGTGATGCATGTGATAACAACACTAGGCCTGTTTTAATGCAAGATGGACATGTAGTCAGGTATGAGAGTCTTGTTCTCCATGGTGCAAAGAAGAATTTGCAAGTTGATGAGATATAAATAATTATTTGTGGCTCAAAAATAATTTGATTGGCCAATATTTAAATTGGCTAGGCCAATTTATCATCCAAGTGATCTTGAGCACTCATTAGCTCAAAGCTGACATTAGTTAATTAATCAATGCCAATTCCATAGTATCATCCCCATTGATATTAATGGCTAATTAAATGCTCTAGGCCACATTTTCACATTGGGTAGTACCTAGTACTTGTTAGCATAACTTATTACATCTTTTGTCAATGTCACCCTTTGATCACCAAGGTTACTCAGGTCTCAGTCATTTAATTGACTTGCATTGCACATGTGTACCTTACATGTGCACAACTTAATAATGCCAAAGCTAAGCATTCTAAGCATTAAAATTACACATCCTCGTGACATACCTCCCTCTTGAAATCCTTGCAATCATCCTCGATTGCATTGCCAAGTGACAAAAGCAAACTAATATTAAACTAGAAAAGCCATGGGCATCATAGTTGAAGAACGTTAGTTGCTACTACTCTATTATGCTATTGTCCAACTCATGCTGAAATTTCCAGCCCTTATAACTAAGTCATTATTGACCAAAACGAAACTCTAATTGTTGGTAGAACCATTGTGGATGCATCCATTACTTTATCTCAAAAGTTTTTGATGAATCAACTGGAGTAAGCATAAACCATGGTTGTACTATAAGTGGGATTACTTCACATGTTGGTGTCCATAAACCCAGCTTAATACCATTGAAAACTAATGACCATTCGTTGAAAACCAGCAATTGATAATCAGCCTCTGATGGTGATGACCATACTCTAATGATCATACACTAATGAAAACTAATGATCATACATTGATGCAAAACCATATCCATCTGCATTTCAACTATAGTGATTAGTACATTGAATAGTAACCTTGCAAACATACTATTGGCAAACAATACCTTTGATGCATGGTGAATACACTTGAGATCCACTATATACTAGAGTTGTCTATTGCTAGAGGAGTGTAAGTGCTACCTTCCCTTAGCATTAGGCAATGCTTTGGACCTTCTAAGCTTTGTTGAGCTTGATTGAGCTTGATCCAAAGTAGGTTCCAATTGAAAGGCTCCTAGGTAAAGTTGTAACAACTAAAAGTGGTTTGTGTTGTCACCCTTTTCCATCCATTTGGTATCCATTGGTGAATAATTATGAAATTTCACTAAATACCTTTGGGAAGCTTTACCTCTGATCTTCCTTATTTTTAAGTATTAGCCTATTAGGACAATCCCTTGCCATGTGGCCCTCTTGTTTGCATACAAAGCATTTATTTGCAGCCATTAACTCCTTGCGTTGTGCAAGTGTTTTCCAAGTTTTCCTTTCCATTTTTGCCTCTTCTTAGCCCTATTTCCAGATTTGCTCCTTTTTTTAGCTGTTGAATGTTTCTCGAAGGGCTCATCATCATCTTGGAAGCCTGAGTCCTTTCCATGCAGCAAAGCATCGATTGTATTTGTTGTCTCTATGAGTTGTGACATGTTGGTTAAGGTGGTCTTCTAGTAAAATTCCCTAATTCCTTTAGGCAGCCCATAACAATACTTCTCCACTTGGCCCATGAGAGTGACAACTCAATAAGAAGTAAGGGGCAACAATTTATTCTAAAATATCTTATTGTATTGCTCCAAATTTTTGCATTGTGATGCATCTATCTTGTTCCAAGCAGTCGTAATATCCACTTCAAAGGTGCTTGTCAACCAATTAGAAGCAAACATTAGCTTAAATTGTGTCCATGTTGAGAATGCTCTATCTCACATTAGAAACGTGGATCACTCTTACAATGCATTTTTTTGAAGAAAATCGCTACCTTTCGAACTTTATGGGATTCGGTGGAATTGCCTTCTGAATAACCTGCATCAAATTGTTGAATGAAAGTCAGCTTTCACCTATCTTGTGCACCATTAATGGCCTCAAACCTCACCCCTTTTCCACCCTCATCATTGTGCTTTGCTGCCCCTTGGGAGCCAAATTCTCATAGATTGGTTGCTGCAAAAAGGGTGCACTTGCTACCTTTGCATCATAACCAGCACCATAAGAAGCATTTGTGTGACCAACATTCATTATTTGAGCCCCATACATACGAGGGGGTGTAGATGCATTACTATACATGCCATTGTGTGCCCCAAGTATCATGCCAATACTACCATACATGGGGTTTTACATTCCAATTGCCATACTCGAATGCATTGGGCCTTTCATTTGATGCTTTGGTTGCTATATACCATAAGGAGTTGTACCATGGTCCCCATATGCAATTCTTGATCCACCATAGCACAACATATAGCACCACCACCAAAGTATCCTCATTGGCCCATATTTGTATCATGTATTGCTATCCAAAATCTATTGCATTCGTACTATCGAGATGGCCTTGCATTTATGTGTCTTACCCCACTTGCACTAGTTGCTTTTGCTCATTGACAACATTGGGATCATCTTGAAATGGTTTTGGCATTTCCTTCGGTACATTGTGTTGTTTTGAAGCTCTAGATGATGACTTTCTCTTTTGGCCCTTGCTGTCCTTGGAAGAATTCAAAAACCGAGTAAATTGAGGATCATTTGCTAAATATGCTAACATATTAGCTGCTTTTCTCAAACGATCTTTGAATCGGTCATCAAATTCTTCATCTTGCTGATCATAAGCATTTAGTGGCCTAGAGGGACATGCTTCTTGCTCTAAACCCACATTTTCTCCTTTTTGCCCAAGCTATGTGCCTATTCCAAGATTAGGCATTGCATTTTCTCTATGTGCCTTTCAATGGTGAAGCGTCATCGTGACTTGAACCCAAATCATTGCATGATGACATGCTTGCTATAAATGCACTCAGCTGATCACAATTTCAGCAATATGCAACTTCATTGACTTGCATACATGTGCCTTGAGCCCACCTACTCAAGGGAGTTGATGGTATCCTAGCAACAAAACCATGCAACTAGCCTTCCTTCTCAAAGATGGTGGTAATGACTCGATTAATTGACAAATACAGCAAACATAAAATTCACACAAACTGAAAATGCACATGTTACCACTTAATCTTGGACAATGGATAGCTTGTTAGCCCCAAAATTGGCACCCCTTGTGGTATTTGGATGGAATACAATAAGATTCACTAAATCTCCTTTGCTCTCCAATTGCCTCTTGTTGTCATAAATGACCAACAAGCCTTCAAACCAATTTTCCCCTTGGTTTGGTTGGGGATTGGCTTTCATTTGTGCTCCTTGAGTGACAAATTGGGCCCCAAATGTTTCCTGGTTGAATTGCCACTTGAATCTCTTGAAATTACTCCAATTTTAGTGATTGAAATTCAAGTCTCTAGGCCGGCCTTCAATTTCTAAGCATGCTTCTCGAGTGATTGTCAAATCTTGATTTCTGTTGTAAATTAGGGTTTTTTGTAGAGATGAGTCAAGATTTTTGCCTCCAATGGTTGAGAGAGAATGCTAAACATGCAACGGATTTAGACTTTGCAAGAAAATGGAAGGAATCAATAGCTACCCTCCTTAGATAGCCATGAAAGCTGTCTCCACTGATAGAACACACCATATGTGATGTTGCTTGGCTGAAACAACTCTCAAACTATTGTCACCTACTATTGTGGTTTCTTTTGGGTATGTCATTGGCCCTTGGAGGGTCTCTTGTTGGTTGGAAACGGCTTGTCAACGGTTGCTGTAGCAATGGTAGCCTCTTCTCTCTCTTTCTCTCTCAACTTGCACAAGGTTGAAATGACTCTCTCTCTTGAGTGATTGTCAAATCTTGATTTCTGTTGTAAATTAGGGTTTTTTGTAGAGATGAGTCAAGATTTTTGCCTCCAATGGTTGAGAGAGAATGCTAAACATGCAACGGATTTAGACTTTGCAAGAAAATGGAAGGAATCAATAGCTACCCTCCTTAGATAGCCATGAAAGCTGTCTCCACTGATAGAACACACCATATGTGATGTTGCTTGGCTGAAACAACTCTCAAACTATTGTCACCTACTATTGTGGTCTCTTTTGGGTATGTCATTGGCCCTTGGAGGGTCTCTTGTTGGTTGGAAACGGCTTGTCAACGGTTGCTGTAGCAATGGTAGCCTCTTCTCTCTCTTTCTCTCTCAACTTGCACAAGGTTGAAATGACTCTCTCTCTTTGCTAGCCTCAAAATCGTTTTTCCCACTTGTAGTCAAGTCTTGCTAAGTGGCAGCCTTCCAAAATAATTTCCAACATTATCCAATTTTATGTAATTGATTTTCACAATATTAAATTTAAAAATTAATCTAATAGTTAGTTGTGGCTCAAAAAAATGATTTATTTGGCCAACAATTGAATTGGCTAGGCCAATGTATCACCCAAGTGATCCTAAGCACTTATTAGTTTGGGATTGGCATTAATTGATTAATTAATGCCAATTCCATAGTGTCATGACTAACACTAATGGTTAATTAAATGTTCTAGGTGAAGTTTTGACATCGGGTACGACCTAGTATCCGCCAAGCATAACTTAGTACAAATTTTGCCAACGTCACCCATTGTTCATTGGGGTTACTAAGGTCTCATCGTCACTTAATTGACTTGCATTTCACATGTGTAAGTATTCTCAACATGGTTAATAATTAGCTCTTTATTACATCCCTAAAATTTAATTTTTACCAAACTTTCCTATAGAGTGTTTGTGTCTCACAAGCCAAACCCTAATATGGGAGGATCCACTTGCCTATAAATAGTAGGCAGGCCATCAGCTCAGCCCTAATCTTGTTTACAGGTCTTCCTCTTGTGGGTGCCCACTTCTCTTGATGTCTACACCCCTCCTTGGGAGATACCTCAGTTCGCGGTAGTGATCAGCTCTCCCGAGTTATTGTTGATAGTTTGCAGCCCTCCTACCTAGTGTTTGCTGATCATTGACACTTTCCAGTTTACATTCGGCTGCTTCTAGCCATTGCCTACTGTTGGAGACTCCTTTCCAGCTTCTGTTTGCTGCTGCCAGCCCTCTAGACATTTTTCAGCTAGTCGCCAGTCTGTTAGAGGCAGCATATTGCTGCGTTTTCAGTTCCTTGTTGTTACTAGGTTCAATACTATTCATCAAGCTGTCTACTCTTCGAGCTGCTTCAGTCATGTTCAGCTTGATCTAGACTCTTTAGATCTGCATTTGTTGTTGCTGATCACATCTAGAGGTTGTTTGCTTCTTTGATTTGGGGTCTGTACAAAGTACAACATACTCTCCAACTCATATTCTTTGCCTTAGTCTTTCAGAGACACGAGAATTGGAGGTCTTGTATTCACTCTATTTTGTGTTTACTGCATTGAGCATTGTATCCATTCATCTATTATTCATTCTTTTATCTTCTTTGTTCATTGTCTTTGTGTTATCCTAACCCTATTGAGTTCTTTTGCTAGTTTGTGGTTTGTCATACGATTGTGTTCATATTTTGTGTTCAAGTATTTCTTTATAATAAGAAGGGCCAAATTGGGCAATTTTGGAAACTATCTTATTAAAGAAAGGAGATCATGTCACATTGAATGGAATTGTGCATGAGAAAAGAGAATTGTGTGATAGCTACATCTACTTGAGCCTTCCTTTGTGGGTGCCATGTAGTGAACAAATTGATTGACTCTGCTCTCATGGGCTCTCCCACTAGTAGTAGTAGTAGTAGTTGAAGACAATGCTCGGATGACATGCAGGTCTTTTGGAGCTTTGGTTTTTGATACATGTTTAATTCCTTCTCATGCGAGCATGATCCTTTGATGGTATCTTGTTGCAACCTTTGATGTTATGGCCAATGATATTGAGGCGATATACCATCACTCAATCAACACCTCCACCTCATTGATGCCATGTAAATAACTTGAAATGCCTTAGCCTTGCTATTGCATGACTCAATTACACTAACTTGTTGCCACTAGTAGTCAATTTTCATCATCTCTTTCTCTTGGCATTTCGTTTAGTTGGGCTTCCATGGTATGAGGCTGCATTGCGAGGTAGCAAGAAGGGAAGAAACACACACACACACACACACACACACACACACACACACAGATTTCAATTTTATCATTAGAAAACCCAAAGCACAATCCTACATTACTTTTGTTCTCTCTAACTTTGACTTAGCTCTCTCTTTGTGTGTCTCTCCCCATCTCTCACCTAGCGCGTGCACACTCTCAACTCTCTCAATGAGCCATGTATTGCGTGCGCGCACAGATTCTTTCTTGTGTTGTAGTTGTTTATTGCGATTTTGTAGTGCAAAGATATAACTTTTTGTTTAAGTTGTGTGGTAGGTGCCACTTGGGTTTTGGGGAGAGAGGGAGAGAGAGAGAGGGTAGATGTTGAGATAGCAAAGTCGGTAAGTGCATTGTATTAGATTATTATTTACTAGTGTTTGGGAGTCAATCTAGATAGTATAGTGACTTGTGTGCCTATAAGTAGTGAATGGGCATTATAGCACACTCACTTACTCATACATTCTTCATCATTTTCCCATTTATTCAATTTCACACTTTTAGCTTCAGCCTTCTACCACTAGTGTCCACACACCTATCTAGGTAGATATCTTAGTTCGTGATGCTGCTAGCAAATCATGGCACCATACCAGTAGACAATCTCATTATGGAGGTCATCTTCACATTGCTATCAGCTTTGGACACTCTTGATTGCTGCATTTTGAGTCTAGACAGCTTGGCGATCCATTCATCATCGTTTTCACTTTTATGATACTGGTTTTACTCCTCGGAACAGTACAACGGATTGTTCATCATTTATGTGCATTCCTAGCTCTTTTGCCACTCCAGCACCTAGGTGATATTTCCAATTTTGCATTTTCTCCTCTTTTGAAGATCTGCCTGGAAGTTGCTTGTTTGCAACCCATTTACATGGAGAGATTTTCACCAAGATTCTTGCATTTACTTCTCCAATTAGCTGCCAAGCAGTTGCCTTGATAGCAACTGTCATCTTGGAGAGATTGCAGCACGTCGTTCATCTTTGACAACTCTTGAGAATTGTATTTCACTCCCTCTATTGATGTCTTTAAGCACTTGAATTTTGGCTTGGGGATTTAAGGCCTGGAACGCAGCCTGAAACATTTCATTACATCCTGGAAAGGCCATGCCACTGAAAGGTTTGACCTGAAACATTTTGTCTTTTGAAACATGTTTTGTCCCTCTCTTCTCTCGTTTCAATTTTGGAACCTTTTCAGGCCGTTTCGTGTGACTATAGCTCATGGTGAGCTGTACAATCCTTTTTGATCTATGATGCCTACTTGTCATCAATGATGAGAAGAGTTGGTACTTTGATACTCATGCTTCAAAATAACATCAATGTGCGAGAATCTGTTGACTACATGCAATTTAGAGAGCTTGTGATGGACATATTCCTCTGTGGCATGTAGTCAACCATATTCCTGTGTGTATAGTGTGAGAAGATTGCATCAATGATTGGTGTGTTATGAGAAGGCCATGTCAGTGATTGGATGTGACTCAAGAAAGGCCATACTTGTCTTTGGTGGGATGCGAGATTGACTTGTGAGGGCTTGAATTGGTTTTGATGTGAGAAGGGCATGTCAGTGATCAGATGTGATAAAAGAAAGATAATTATCTTCGATGGGATGTGAGATTGACTTGTGAGGGCTTGAATTGGATCTGATGTAAGAAGGGCATGTCAGCGATGAGATGTGAGGGCTTGAATTGGATCTGATGTGAGAAGGGCATGTCAATGATCAGATGTGACAAAAGAAAGACACTCATCTTTGATGGGATGTGAGATTGACCTGGAAGGGCTTGATCTATGTTTAGTGATTGGACCCAAGCATGTAATATTGGACCTGAGCATGTAATATTTGTTAATTGCACAGAGTGGAACCTAATAATATGGAACCATGAGAATAGGTTTTTGGTGTGCAAACCTGAAATTTTTATTAACTCAAAATGTTCGGGTGCTTAAGGTGCTGGCTCAAGTAATACTGTTGATTTGTGGCAAAATCAATTTAAATTTCAGGTATTTGGATGTCTTAACAGATTTTTTGACAATTGCAAGCATTGAAGATTATGATGTTTGCTAGATGCTGTTAGAGGTAGAGTCATCCCCTGGAGAGGCAATCGGACACGCCAGTAGGGTATGGCAGTGCCACATTAGCATAGTACGGTAGAGGACACGTCAGCAGGTGCCACGTCAACAATGCAGTCCGCCAGTTTTCTGCAATCGGCTGCATTTAATGTAGCCAACCTAGTGTTGTTATTTATTATTTTTGGCTATTTATAGTCAGTGTGTGGCACACTCAGATTATCATTCATTCAGATATTGGTCTTGAGATATGTTGGCTGAGACAAACTGTGCTCGGGTTGACGGAGATTAAGGTCATCAAGTCGGAGACACACGCAAATATTTCCTCTGCCCTTGTGTATATTTCTGCACTCTTATACAGTATACTACATTGCAGATTTTTTGCGTTCACACTCCTCTCTCTCTCTTTGTGTTCACTCTCTCAGTCTTTGTCCTATGCTTTTGCATTGCTGCACTCTGACATGGTATCAGAGCAGTAAAGACGGACTGACTGAGCTTTGAACCTACCTGAAGAGGAGATTTCAGCGCGACACAAGGTTGCGTTTCCAGGATTCAAGGGCAAGTGAGAGGGCTGCTCATTGGATCAAGGCTGAAGCAAGCGTGGGTGTATGGGAAAGGAGTCTAACTGGCGTTCCACTACAGATTTTACCTTTTCATCGCCTCCAGCGGGTGAAGAAGGTTTGAGCAGCTGAGAAACCAGCCCTAATAGGCTGCGTTTACACAGTCAGAGGGGGCTGATTTTGCGTTTGTGCAGGCATTGCAGGTAAACATGTCTACAGAGGCTGATTTGGAGTTCCAGGCGATCATGGATAGGAAGGTGCTTGTCTTACTGGCTCTTCCATTGGATCAGAAGCTTGATGGTGACAATTACCGCATTTGGTGGGTGATGATGTTCGCCATTCTAGAGTCTTATGATCTGGAGGAGCTTGTGTTGGAGGACTTCAACTGGCCCTCGGTGCTAGATGAGTCCAAACTCTCTTCCAGTGCTCGTGCGGAGTTGACCAAGGCCCAGTCTCATTGGGACAAATTGAATGCCATGATTCGTTCTTTTCTTTTTTTGTCTTGTACTACAGTCGTGATAGCTCACATCGAGTACTTGATGGTGGCTCGCGAGATATGGTTGGAGCTTGACCAGATGTACAACTGGATGACCATGATGAAGAGGGTTTCTTTGGAGGTGCAGATGTGGACCTTGTCCGTGAATAAGTCTTCTTCGCTTTGGGAACATATCAACAAGCTTCGGCAGCTTCAGATGCAGGTTCAAACTGCGGGGAAGCCTATTTCCTCCGAAGACATGGCGATTACTTTATTGTCCCAGTTGTCGCCACGATTCGGTACCTTTTATTCCACTCCTATTGCGTCAGGACGAGAGTTGACTCTTCGGTGGGAAGAGTTGGTTCCTATGGTCTTGGACCAAGAGGAACAATTGAAGGGACAGAATGCTTCCAAATCGGAGGCTTTGGTTGGTCAAGCCTCTCAGAAGAAGAGGAAGGACTAAATGAAGGAGGACAACAAATCCAAGAAGGACAAGGAGAAGGAATCAACTTGCAATATTTGTGGTAAGACCGGTCATTGGAAGAAGGATTGCCCTAACAAAGACAAGAAAAGACACCAAGAAGAAGGACACGAAGGATTCTGGAGCAGTGGTTACACCCTCATCAATTGCTTTTCTACACTTAGCAGTCATTGAGGACTCTATATTGAAGATTTCTGATGTTGCGATGACAGCCCCCCAGACTCGTGAGTGGATCTTGGATAGTGGTGCCTCCCGGCACATGACTCCTCCCATTAATGTTGCCCATTTGCGACCGCGTGGGCAGATTTTCATTGGAGATAGCTCTTTTGTGTCTATTGCTGTGCGGGGTGAGATGCAGCTTATTCCAGATGGACGTGGTGGTACCCACACTTCCAAGGTGTTGCATGTGCCAAGATTGGGGTATCACTTACTTTCGGTTCATAAGATTTGTACTCTTAGCCTCTTGGTGAAGCTTGATAGTGATACTGTTCGAGTCTTTGATTGTGAATCAAGAAAGGTTCTCTCTGCAGTATGAGGAGGATGACATCTACAAACTAAAGTCTTATACATCGTTTACCTCTCTTCTTCTTACCTCTCAGACACAGTTCGAGCTTATGGCATGCTTGGTTTGGCCACTTGAACTATGAGTACCTTCGGAAGGTATCGCAAAGATCGTTTGTTCGAGGTTTGCTCGATATAGTGGTGAGCTATCAGCCATGTGTCTTATGGCATGCTCGGTTTGGCCACTTGAACTATGAGTACCTTCGGAAGGCATCGCAAAGATCGTTTGTTCGAGGTTTGCTCGATATAGTGGTGAGCCATCAGCCATGTGTCTTCTGCATTCGCGAGAAATTGCATCAGGATGCGATTTCCAACAAAGCTTCGAGGCGATCTACTGTACCCATGAGCTTGTATGTATGGATCTTTGTGGCCCGATGAGAACCGAGTCCCTGAAGAGGAGCTTGTACTTCATGTTGATTGTAGATGACTACAGCACGATGACTTGGGCCTATTTCTTGACTTTGAAGTTGGAGGCTTTCTCCCAGTTCAAGGATTGGCTTCTCTTTGAGGAGAACTGATCTGGCCGGCGATTTAAGACCTTGCGTTCAGACAAGGTTGGTGAATTTGTCTAATGAGTTTGCTCGTTTTTGTGCAGATAGGGGCATTCACCAGGAGTTTGCTAACACCAACACTTCTCAAGAGAATGGCATGTTGAAGCGGAAGAACAGAAGTGTGATCGAGATGGCGCGCACCATGATGGAGCAGTGGATCAAGGCCGTGGCTACCGTAGTTCATATCCTCAATCGATCTCCCACTTTGGCCGTTGACAGGATGATACCTTTTGAGGCTTAATTTGGGATGAAGCTTGATGTCTCTTATTTCAGGATCTTTGGGTGTGATGCCTATGTGCACATCTCGAAGACATAGCGTGACAAGTTTGAGGCGGCTTCTTGATGAAAGGTTTTTGTTGGCTACAACTCCCAGTCTCAAGGTTATCGTCTGTTTGATCTCGTCAAGTGGGATGTCTACATGAGCCGAGATGTACGGTTCGTGGAAGTTCCGGCCACAGAGAGGGGTGAGGAGCACCCCATCCTTGGAGATCTAGGGGAGAGTTGGGCTTCTGCGACAATTCCTTTGGAGCCAGAGCCTCTTGATGGAGATTCTTCTTCTGATTCAGAGTCTTCCCTTCCACTGGCCACCCTCGAGGAGCTTCTACTGGTGGATGTACCGGAGTCTTCAGCAGATGGAGAGCGATGGGGAGAGGTTCGTTCTCCTCCTCGTTAGGCCCATGACACACTTCGAGATTCAGGGATCGAGGGGGTCCTTGAGGAGTGGGAACCGCAGGATGGACGGTGGAGGTCACGGAGGAATCATGCACATTCTACGGAGCTTGTTTGCTCTAACTATTGTTTGATGACCCATGTTATGCAGGATCGTGAGCCCACTTCAGTGAAGGAGGCTTTGCAGTCTGACGATTTGCGGAAGGCTATGGAAGCCGAGTTGGAGGCTATTGAGAGGAATGACACTTGGTCTCTTGTGGCTCGTCTCTCTCACAAGAAGGTGATTGGCGTCAAGTGGATCTTCAAGACCAAGTACGTTAGCGATGGTTCTTTGGACAAGCACAAGGCTCACCTTGTTGCTAAAGGTTTTACTCAGCGCCCAGACATTGATTTCCATGATACGTTTGCCCCCATTGCTCGTATGGCAACTATTCGAGTTGTTCTTGCCTTGACTGGCCATAGGCGATGGCTTGTCTTTCAGTTGGATGTGAAGTTCACCTTTCTCAATGGTGATTTGCAGGAGGAGATCTATGTTAAGCTATCTCTTGGCTTTGGGTCCTCGGATGAGAAAGTCTACAAGTTGAAGAAGGCCTTGTATGGCCTTAAGCAGGCTCCGCGTGCATGGAACGAGAAGATAAACTCGTTTCTTCAGTCGAAGTTGGGATATGGGGACTCCAAGGCTAATCCGCAACTTTATGTGCACACTTCTGAGGTTGGTTGTGTGTTGTTTGTGTTATATGTTGATGATTTGATTTTGACAGGGGATTATGCACAGAAGTTCCGAAAGACCAAGGCAGCTTTACATCAGACATTCGAGATGACGGATTTGGGGCTTCTTCATTTCTTCTTGGGTCACGATATTTATTAGTCTCAGAGGGTGATTTTCATCTCTTAGCAACGATACATATAGGAGCTCTTGGTGACTTTTGAGATGGAGCCTTGTCGGCCCATTTCTACTCCTATGGATCTGAACTGGAAGGCCACTTCCCACTCAGATTCTCCCGTGACGGATGCTTCCCGCTACCGTCAGTTAATTGGATCCTTGATTTGGTTTCTCAACACTCGTATAGATCTTTGTTTTGTTGTGGGTCTTTTGATCGGGTTCATGAGTGAACCCAAACAGGTGCATTGGCAGGCTGCCTTAAGGATTCTTTGGTATTTGAGGGGGACCTTTGACGTAGGGATTTCTTATCCAGTAGGTACAGATGCTTCGGATCTTGTTCTTGCAGGTTGGAGTGACTCGGATTGGGTTGGCGATGTGGACCACAGGCGGTCTACTACAGGCTACTGTTTTACCTTGGGTACAGGTGTTATCTCTTGGAGTAGCAAGAAGCAATCGACGGTAGCTCTTTCTTCTACCGAGGTGGAGTATCGGGCTAGGTCTTTCACCACATGTGAGGTTGTGTGGCTTCGGAGATTGTTGGAGGAGCTTGGCTGCCCCAAGACTCATCCTACTCTTTTGTGGTGTGACAATGAGAGTTGCATTGCCTTGGTATGGAATCTTGTATTCCATGCTTGGACGAAGCACATTGAGAACCAGCATCACTTCATTCGGGAGAAGCTTCTGGATGGGACTATTGATGTGGAGTTCTGCAAGATGGAGGATAATCTTGTAGATTTGTTAATGAAGGTGCTTCCCCAGGCTTTACTTCGTTAGCATTCTAGATCCCTCAGTTTGATGCCTCGTCCAGGATTTGAGAGGGGGTGTTAGAGGTAGAATCATCCCTTGGACAGACAATCGGACACATCAGTAAGGTACGGCGGTGCCATGTCAGCACAATATGGCAGAGGACACGTCAGTGGGCGCCACGCCAGCAGTGCAGTCGAACAGATTTTCTGTCTGCAGTCGGCCAGTTTTCTGCAGTCGGCTGCAGACCTGGTGCTGTTATTTATTATTTTTGGCTATTTATAGCTAGTGTGTGGCACACTCCGATTATCATTCATTCAGATTCTTGTCTTGAGATCTGTTGGCTGAGATAGACTGTGGCATGTGCTCAGGCTGACGGAGATCGAGGTCATCAAGTCGGAGACACGCAGATATTTCCTCTGCCCCCGTGTATATTTCTGCACTCTTATACAGCATACTACACTGCAGATTTTCTGCGTTTACATTGTCTCCTCTCTCTCTCTCTCTGTGTTCACTCTCTCTTAGTCTTTGTCTTACGCTTCCGCATCGCTGCACTCTGACAGATGCCCCTCAGCCTGAGAATCCGAGATATATAGTCTATTTTTGATTTGACATCAGTTGGACCCAACTCTGCTGAAAAACAACGAGCAGCTACAAACGCGAGACAGATATGCTGAAATCAAAATCTGAAAAGCAGAAGCATGAAATGGCATTTCAGATCAATATTTTGCTTGAAATTTTGGACATTGACTTGGGAAGAAGATAGTTTGACTTGTAAAATCCTGGTGCAGGACACAATGATGAAGCCACTGTGTTTCTGGCACATGGCATTGCCTTTGCTTGCTCACTGGGCAATTTTAAAGGTGACAAGGTGTAGCAAAGGTAGAAATCTGGCTGCTTATAAACCCGAGGAGGAAGAGAGCAACCAATATATCTTTTTAACATGTAAGAAATGAGCTGGCTTGTAAAGGGGTGGCTAACATCTGCTACTGTGGTATTTGAAGGTTCAGTGAGTAGTTATGCTACTGGGTGATATTAATCCCAGTTAGGTTGTGTTCAGAAAGTATTTGATACCCATAATGGACGTGCTTCCTGTTCTGCAAGAATTGCGTGATCTCAACCTAAGGAGCCTCAGAAATAGTAGGTTGAAGATTCTTAGTTTGCCTTTTTGCCTTCTCAACCGACCACATAAGTCTGATCTTCAGGATAAGCAACTAACAAGAAAGCTTATTTTTGTGAAGCTATTTCTTGGTTTGTACTGTGTGAAGCTGTTTTTGTGAAGGGTGAATGATCTCAGGTTGAATATCTTATTTGTATAGGTCCTAACAGACATGGTGACCAAGATTTTCAATTTGGAAAACGTTTGATGCATGACCATTAGATTGTGTTGATTTGTATTCTGCTTAAGGATCTGTTTTGATTGGATGCAGGAGCTCTTCTCCGAAATGGGTGAACTGAAACATTGTGGTATACATTATGACAAAAGCGGGCGCTCTGAGGTATGATGTGTTTTCTCTTCCTAAAAATTGATGACCAATTGAGAAATTCAATGGCCATTGTCATGGACTTAATACTGTTTCTGGTCCCTGCCAATAGGGAACAGCAGTTGTTGTCTTTGTACGGAGATCTGATGCTCTCGCTGCTATAAAGAGATACAACAATGTACAACTTGATGGCAAGCCTATGAAGATAGAACTAGTAAGCACAAATCCAGTAAATACAGCAGGTCGTGGAGCAGCAGCAGTGGGTAGAGGTCGACCTGCTGCTAGTCTGAGGTATATAATCTGAAATTTTTTGTTGGTTGCAATTTGACAATCATAGTATATGGCTTGTTCTGTATAATGATAGATTGTGTGCTGTAATTGTTGGCAGAGGACGAGGGAGAGGGTTTGGTTTGAGAGGCTTCCGGGGCCGTGGCAGAGGACGGGGCTGGCGGGGCTCTTCTAAAGTTCCATCCGTTGCAGAGCTAGATGCTGACTTGGAAAAGTATCACAAGGATGCGATGGAAATGTGATTGACAGATGATCTTTTCGGGCTTCATGTTCTTGGAGTTGGATGGCCAGTGTTCGTTTTTTTTTGTTTTAGAATATGCTCTTACCTTGGAAGATGCTTTGTGCAGCCTTGTCAATGAATGTTTTACTTCATCTTAGAGGGCAGAACATGCCATAAAGGACAGTATTAGATTAGTTATAAAAACATCAACATTCTGTTTGCCAAGCCCCCTTTTTCTGGCCATCATCTGAGAAATTACCAGATTGATACTGCCTTGCGGGAGGGGGGGAGAGAGAGAGAGAGAGAGGGAGATGGTCATTGTTGTAGTAGCTGTATCTGGTAATAGTGTGGTAGTTTGATGAAAGACGTATGAGGGATTTAAAAAGTATAGCCTATATGGCTACTGTAATTTTGTGCAAGGCTCTCTGATCTAGCTGGGGGGATGTGATAGCTCTCTCTTGCTTTCTCCTCTGCTCTCTTTGCTGGTACTGCCTGTATGTATTCTTTACTTCCGCAGCTACCTCTGCTTAACTATGCTAACTTCTGCAGCTATTCTTTGGTGTTTGCTACTGCACGTGTTTCTTCTAGCTGAGAAGGTTGGGGTAGCGCTCACTATTGGTAATATTTCACTAGGTCTTGTAACACTTTTATTCTTGGAAATTCTTTTCTGTACCTAAAACAATGCAATAAGATTGTTAAATGCATCCTTACTTTAAGTCACTGTATCGATAGAGACGGGATGTTGCAGAATACTTACTGCTGCTGGAGCCAAAATTGCTTGTTGCATATCTATTGAACAGCAACTTGATTAAGGCTCTTGATGAATACAACTAGTCATGCTGAAAGCTGGTAATGAAATCACATAATCTGTCTGCTTAAACTTTGACAAGGAAAACATCCACTGACTGCAACTAGGAAGTCATGCAATGGTTGCAGTTATAGACAATTGTAAACCAAGTGGAATGTATGAAATGAGGCAATGCTTTTTTCCAATTGAGCAGAGCTAAGAAGTGTTGTGTAAGTGGATGATCAGAATAACTTGCACTGTATCGAAGTTGCCTGCAACAGCCTCAATTGCATTGCCATCTTTCAAGACAACATAATACATCAAATGCAAACATGGAAGTGTGTGTTGCAATATCCTTGAAATGCAAACCAGAAAGACTTGAAGCATGAGTAAGCGTGACTACTTGTACAGTACATAAAGTAAATGGGACACTCTGGTACACCCTTCCCGGCTTTTGAAAGATCTTTTCCATTTGTTACACTGTACCAGATGAAGTTATGTGTAGTCCTATTTGTTGCATTGTACTTGAGGAAGTGTGTATGTTGTCCCTTTGTGGAATGTTGATATATGGTAGAAGCATGCCTAAAAGCATGTATTGAGGCCCATGATGTGGAGAAAGTACAAATGCATAGAGTGTTTGCATCTACTTGGTCTAATGCATAAAGTGTTTGTATTTACTTGATGTAGAAGAGCTGTAACAAAATCAAGAAATAGTTATGAAACTACATGATGTAATTTATGTAAGTGATAATTTTCTTACAGAAGGGGCTAATAAAACTGTGTTTATATATTTAAGTGCATTGTGCGGAAGAACGATTCATGATGGGCTTTCACTGTCCACTCTTTGAATTGGAAAGTATGTGGGGAAGCAATGTTTGGTATGTTAAGCATGAAAATAGAAACAAACATCACCGTTTTGCCTTATAGTAGACCTTTGGATTCTTAATTGATCTCCTTGTTTATCTGCCTCACATGAATGTTTTTCATAGTTAAAACTCTGCCAGATTCCTAAACCTTGGGAAGGAAAGAGTCAAGATGAGCTTATTTTCAAACCCAAAAAGTTTGAAAACCTCATGGGGTGAGATGATCAAGATCATTTTCTTTGCTTTGGAGTTACCAAGTCAATGGTCTAAATATACTTTCTATGGGCTTGTTCTTACGTTGGTGTGGGTGTTATTGTAAGGGCATTATATTACATAAAGGGCACATCTTAAAGCTAGGTATGAGCTCAAGTGTAATCCCTCCCCTAGCCAGCATCAAAGCAATGTAAAGGGGTACATGGAGGGTTGCATTTTTTTGAAGGTTGAGGTGTATTGTAGACGTGTAATTTTTTGGGGTAGTTTTGTGGGGGGTTGGGACTATACACCTTGTCACAAGCATGCCACACCTTGGGGTGGTTGGTAAACCTCCATAGAGCACACTTGTTACATGGTTCCTTTTAGAACATGACACTAATCAATTTTATGCACTTTCTTTTGTAGAAATTAAAGAACCCTTTACTAACATAAAAACCACCAATCATACGGTAGGAAGAGGTTGAGCAAGTGTGATGCTATCTTTGCTTCCAATTTGGAAATGTGCTTGAAGGGATTATATACGATGCAAGCATGCCATACCTTGTGGTGGTTGGTAAACCTCCCAAGACATAATGGTTGTGACATGGTTCCTTTAAGCAAATGTCACTAATCAATCTAATGCACAAACATTGTTTCGTAGTAATTAAAGAACTCTTCATTAACATTAAAATGAGTTAAGGGTTTGGGATCGAGGGGTGGGGTGGGTGAGGAGGTCGACAAGCAAGTGCAACATTGTCTCTATTGTAAATGTGCCCCAAGGGATTGTATATGTTGCAAGCATGCCATACCTTGTGGTGGTAGGTAAACATCCCTAGACATAATGGTTGTTACATGGTTTCTTTAAGCAAACACAAACATTCTTTTACAGTGATTGAAGAGCTCATCATTAACATTAAAATTAGTTTAGGGTTTAAGATTGGGGGGTAGGGTGGGGTGGGGAGGTCAACAAGCAAGTGCTATGTTGTCTCTACTCTAAAGTTGTAAATGTGCCCCAAGGGATTGTATGTGTCACAAGCATGCCACACCTTGTGGTGGTTGGTAAAACTTCTCGAGCATAATGGTTGTTACATGGTTCTTTTAAGCATACGACACCAATTTAATGCACAAATGTGCTTTCATAATAATTAAAGAACTATTAAAATTGATTTAGGGTTTAAGGTTGGGGGTAGGGCGGGGTAGGGCAGGGAGGTTGAGCAAGTGTTATGTCGTCTTTGTGTTTGTAAATGTGCCCCAAGGGATTGTATACGTCGCAAGTATGCAATACCTTGTGGTGGTTGGTAAACCTCCCTAGACACAATGGTTGTTACATGGTTTCTTTAAGCACATGCCACTAATTAATTTCATGCACAAACATTCATTCATAGTAATTAAAGAACTCTTCATTAAAATTAAAACCAACAATTACATGGGTAGAACAATCAGTTAACACCTAGGACTTGATCTTCTAATTGTGTAGTTAAGTGATTACATGCCTTGTCCTAAGGTAGTTGGCAAGGCACGAGTTGATTAGTATACCCTTGATACAATTCTCAATCCTTTTACTTTTTTTGGGGGGGGGGGGGGGGGCGGGGGATTTCACACACTAGGGTTGGGCTATAATTGTTGCCTATCTTGTGCTATTGATGCTATGTGGCTTTCAATCAATGCGGCTCACTTTGAGTGACCACATGGTCAATCCCTAGTGGCCGTCCCACTCCAAGGCTAGAGGAACACCTTGAGTACATCACAATCGACCCTTAATAACAATCCTCCTCATTAACATGAGTTTCATGATTAGGAAATTACAATAAGCTCATAAATGGTTTAGGAAAATCAATAAGCGTAGGATTGCATAGAGTTTTCAAGGTAGTTGATCTTCTTGAACACATCGATGCAATGAGAGGGATGGGATGATCAATGGCCAATGCAATCTTTCTAATTTTAGTAATTGAAGAGCTCTTGAATAAGTAACCTCGATGAATTATGAGTAGGATTGTACACTTTGTTGCAAGCATGCCAAACCTTGTGGTAGTTGGTAAACCTTCCCAGACATAATGGTTGTTATATGGTTCCTTTTAGCACATGACATGAATCAATTTAATGCACAAACATTATTTCATAATAATTAAAGAACTCTTCATTAACATAAAAACCACCAATCACATGGTCAAAACAATCAGCTAGCGCGTAGGATTCAATATTCTAATAGTTTACAACCTAACTAGTTGCATGCCTCATCCTAAGGTAGGTGGCAAGGCACGAGTTGGTTAGTAAAACCTTAACACAATGCTCGATCCTTTTGCGCCTTTGGGGAGGGGATTTCACACACTAGGGTTGGGCTATAATTAGTGCCTATCCTGTTCTATTGGTGCCAGGTGGCTTTCAATCAATGCGGCTCACTCCCAGCTACTGCATGGTCTATCACTAGTGGTCAGTCGAAGGCTAGAGGGATGCCTTGAGTACATTATAATCGATCATCAATAACAATCGATTTCACACACTAGGGTTGGGCTATAATTGTTGCCTATCTTGTGCTATTGATGCTATGTGGCTTTCAATCAATGCGGCTCACTTTGAGTGACCACATGGTCGATCCCTAGTGGCCGTCCCACTCCAAGGCTAGAGGAACACCTTGAGTACATCACAATCGACCCTTAATAACAATCCTCCTCATTAACATGAGTTTCATGATTAGGAAATTACAATAAGCTCATAAATGGTTTAGGAAAATCAATAAGTGTAGGATTGCATATAGTTTTCAAGGTAGTTGATCTTCTTGAACACATTGATGCAATGAGAGGGATGGGATGATCAATGGCCAATGCAATCTTTCTAATTTTAGTAATTGAAGAGCTCTTGAATAAGTAACCTTGATGAATTATGAGTAGGATTGTACACTTTGTTGCAAGCATGCCAAACCTTGTGGTAGTTGGTAAACCTTCCCAGACAATGGTTGTTATATGGTTCCTTTTAGCACATGACATGAATCAATTTAATGCACAAACATTATTTCATAGTAATTAAAGAACTCTTCATTAACATAAAAACCACCAATCACATGGTCAAAACAATCAGCTAGCGCGTAGGATTCAAT
This sequence comes from Lygodium microphyllum, assembly GCF_053477565.2. Taxonomy (NCBI): domain Eukaryota; kingdom Viridiplantae; phylum Streptophyta; class Polypodiopsida; order Schizaeales; family Lygodiaceae; genus Lygodium; species Lygodium microphyllum. Next base: position 148,088,533 of record NC_141145.1, read on the forward strand.
ATTCTAATAGTTTACAACCTAACTAGTTGCATGCCTCATCCTAAGGTAGGTGGCAAGGCACGAGTTGGTTAGTAAAACCTTAACACAATGCTCAATCCTTTTGCGCCTTTGGGGAGGGGATTTCACACACTAGGGTTGGGCTATAATTAGTGCCTATCCTGTTCTATTGGTGATAGGTGGCTTTCAATCAATGCGGCTCACTCCCAGCTACTGCATGGTCTGTGGTCGGTCGAAGGCTAGAGGGATGCCTTGAGTACATTATAATCGATCATCAATAACAATCGATTTCACACACTAGGGTTGGGCTATAATTGTTGCCTATCTTGTGCTATTGATGCTATGTGGCTTTCAATCAATGTGGCTCACTTTGAGTGACCACATGGTCGATCCCTAGTGGCCGTCCCACTCCAAGGCTAGAGGAACACATTGAGTACATCACAATCGACCCTTAATAACAATCCTCCTCATTAACATGAGTTTCATGATTAGGAAATTACAATAAGCTCATAAATGGTTTAGGAAAATCAATAAGCGTAGGATTGCATAGAGTTTTCAAGGTAGTTGATCTTCTTGAACACATCGATGCAATGAGAGGGATGGGATGATCAATGGCCAATGCAATCTTTCTAATTTTAGTAATTGAAGAGCTCTTGAATAAGTAACCTCGATGAATTATGAGTAGGATTGTACACTTTGTTGCAAGCATGCCAAACCTTGTGGTAGTTGGTAAACCTTCCCAGACATAATGGTTGTTATATGGTTCCTTTTAGCACATGACATGAATCAATTTAATGCACAAACATTATTTCATAGTAATTAAAGAACTCTTCATTAACATAAAAACCACCAATCACATGGTCAAAACAATCAGCTAGCATGTAGGATTCAATATTCTAATAGTTTACAACCTAACTAGTTGCATGCCTCATCCTAAGGTAGGTGGCAAGGCACGAGTTGGTTAGTAAAACCTTAACACAATGCTCGATCCTTTTGTGCCTTTGGGGAGGGGATTTCACACACTAGGGTTGGGCTATAATTAGTGCCTATCCTGTTCTATTGGTGCTAGGTGGCTTTCAATCAATGCGGCTCACTCCCAGCTACTGCATGGTCTATCACTAGTGGTCAGTCGAAGGCTAGAGGGATGCCTTGAGTACATTATAATCGATCATCAATAACAATCGATTTCACACACTAGGGTTGGGCTATAATTGTTGCCTATCTTGTGCTATTGATGCTATGTGGCTTTCAATCAATGCGGCTCACTTTGAGTGACCACATGGTCGATCCCTAGTGGCCGTCCCACTCCAAGGCTAGAGGAACACCTTGAGTACATCACAATCGACCCTTAATAACAATCCTCCTCATTAACATGAGTTTCATGATTAGGAAATTACAATAAGCTCATAAATGGTTTAGGAAAATCAATAAGTGTAGGATTGCATAGTTTTCAAGGTAGTTGATCTTCTTGAACACATCGATGCAATGAGAGGGATGGGATGATCAATGGCCAATGCAATCTTTCTAATTTTAGTAATTGAAGAGCTCTTGAATAAGTAACCTCGATGAATTATGAGTAGGATTGTACACTTTGTTGCAAGCATGCCAAACCTTGTGGTAGTTGGTAAACCTTCCCAGACAATGGTTGTTATATGGTTCCTTTTAGCACATGACATGAATCAATTTAATGCACAAACATTATTTCATAGTAATTAAAGAACTCTTCATTAACATAAAAACCACCAATCACATGGTCAAAACAATCAGCTAGCGCATAGGATTCAATATTCTAATAGTTTACAACCTAACTAGTTGCATGCCTCATCCTAAGGTAGGTGGCAAGGCACGAGTTGGTTAGTAAAACCTTAACACAATGCTCAATCCTTTTGCGCCTTTGGGGGGGGGATTTCACACACTAGGGTTGGGCTATAATTAGTGCCTATCCTGTTCTATTGGTGATAGGTGGCTTTCAATCAATGCGGCTCACTCCCAGCTACTGCATGGTCTATCACTAGTGGTCGGTCGAAGGCTAGAGGGATGCCTTGAGTACATTATAATTGATCATCAATAACAATCGATTTCACACACTAGGGTTGGGCTATAATTGTTGCCTATCTTGTGCTATTGATGCTATGTGGCTTTCAATCAATGTGGCTCACTTTGAGTGACCACATGGTCGATCCCTAGTGGCTGTCCCACTCCAAGGCTAGAGGAACACATTGAGTACATCACAATCGACCCTTAATAACAATCCTCCTCATTAACATGAGTTTCATGATTAGGAAATTACAATAAGCTCATAAATGGTTTAGGAAAATCAATAAGCGTAGGATTGCATAGAGTTTTCAAGGTAGTTGATCTTCTTGAACACATCGATGCAATGAGAGGGATGGGATGATCAATGGCCAATGCAATCTTTCTAATTTTAGTAATTGAAGAGCTCTTGAATAAGTAACCTCGATGAATTATGAGTAGGATTGTACACTTTGTTGCAAGCATGCCAAACCTTGTGGTAGTTGGTAAACCTTCCCAGACATAATGGTTGTTATATGGTTCCTTTTAGCACATGACATGAATCAATTTAATGCACAAACATTATTTCATAGTAATTAAAGAACTCTTCATTAACATAAAAACCACCAATCACATGGTCAAAACAATCAGCTAGCGTGTAGGATTCAATATTCTAATAGTTTACAACCTAACTAGTTGCATGCCTCATCCTAAGGTAGGTGGCAAGGCACGAGTTGGTTAGTAAAACCTTAACACAATGCTCAATTCTTTTGCGCCTTTGGGGAGGGGATTTCACACACTAGGGTTGGGCTATAATTAGTGCCTATCCTGTTCTATTGGTGATAGGTGGCTTTCAATCAATGCGGCTCACTCCCAGCTACTGCATGGTCTATCACTAGTGGTCGGTCGAAGGCTAGAGGGATGCCTTGAGTACATTACAATCGATCATCAATATCAATCCTCCTTATCAACATTGTGGAATTAGTAGGAAGCAAAAACAAACCCATTAGTTCCTTAAGATAATTAAAAAAAGGAAATCAACAATTGCACTTTCCCTCAATATATGAGAACATCTATTTCTACAAATAAATAATCAATCTTGCTTTAATTGGACTATTATCAAACAACAATCATTCCTAACTTGGGCCTTGTTCATTTAATCCATGGGAATGAGGTTTCATAGCCTCCATTATTGTGTTTATCACACCATTTTTTATTCAGGTGCTTGTGGTGGCAAGTAGGACCCGAGCGACAACTGGTAGCCATCCTTGGTTGATGGCTTTGAACTCGTCCTTCTTGCTACCATAAGTGTCCTAATAAAAAAAAGGTATGGCAAACACCAACATGGAGGTTACTAAACTTGAGAGTCTTTGCTTGCACTAGTCCAAGTGAGTTTAAAGTTGCCAATGGATGGCTACATGACTACATGTTGCTTAGGTTCAACTTTCTACGAGAAGTGCCATAATAACAAATGGTGTGGCAAACACCAACATGGAGGTAAGAAGTGTTGGGATTTATAGTTGCTTATTCTTGGCCACCTACATTTACTTGTACTTACCGCACACTTGTATACTACCAAGTGTTGGTCACTCACGTCTCATTATTACTTCATTCTTTATTCTTTACATGACAATAGAATAATGGAAGTTAGGTCACACATTGTGACTGTGGGAGTTTCTACATACTGTCTTGCTATCTCTTGCCTCCATAGCTTTTACTTCTTTATTGCATTCGCTTATACTTTCACTCTTGCTCCATCTTTCAACTGGTATTAAAGCAAGCATTCGAGGAGCTCTACTAACATTATGTTCAACTCAAGAAGAGAGCTTGACTTATAACTTCCATGGCAAACCTATTTGAGTCCATTTGAGGTATGCATTGGCTTCTCTACCTTCAACACTTATGCCAGTCTCATTGAGGGGCTTTCAGGGCTTAGCTAGGCCTTGTTGAGTACTTATTGAGTTAAAAAGTAGCCATTCTACCCATTTTGGGTGGATATAGAGTATGCTGCAAAAGTGGTGGATAACAACTTGACAACACACTTATATTTTGGTCTAACTTTTGCATACGATATCAAATTAAGGTGTTCTATAGCTAAAAAATGAAGAATGCAAGGAGAAATATAGATTTAGGTAATCATAGAGTTAATTTTGTGTAATTTTCAGTTCTCTATTTTATTTTCTAGTTTTGACAACAATCATTCATTGTTCATATCTATGTATTGAATGCCTACATGCTATTTGGGTATGCTACATGGTTATGTTGATGCTTGGTATTGTTGTTTATGCCTAGATATGCTTATGTTGCACCCTAAAACTTGGATTTGAGCTCGATTGGTTGCATTTGGGCAATAACTATTTGTTTCTATGATTTCTACTTGTAGGCTTCAAGACTTATTGAAGGTTTATGCTTCTAGATGAGAACCAAGGTATGCCAAGAAAAATAGGGAAACACAAGAAGTGTGAAAAAGTCCTAAATCAAGGAGTGGCATACAAGAAAAAGCCCAAGTCAATACTTTTGTAAAAGAGTGCAAGGCACACCATGATTTATTTTAAGAGCGCCGTCTCTGACCTAGTACAAATTGTAAATGTAGATGGGCGGTAGGAAGGAAGCTAGGAAGATAGAAGAACAATGGAAAAAAGAGCCTAGACTATGGACGGCCATGTAAAAAGGAGATGACTGCCCAAGGGAAAGAGAGTTTTGTATATAAATTTCAAAAAGTGAATGAGAGCTCATTCTTTGGTGTGTGGCAACAAGAGATTCACATTCTTTTCTTCTTCTCTTCTCTTTGCTTGCTTGTGTGTGCTTGAGGGAAGGAGTGTGAGAGTGTGCGGGAGTGAGTGTGCGAGGGTGAGGGATTAAGAAGGTGAAGCTCTCCACCATCTCCTCTCTTCTTCTTCTTCTCTCCTCTTCTCTTCTCTTGTCTTGTCTTGCATGCGGTGATGGGGGATGGAGCTTGGAGATGGAGGCTTGAGGATGCTTGAACTCGCATCAAGAATTGTGTCAGAGTGCTTGAGAGACAAAGCAACTCAATCGGACATTAAGGTAAGCTCACTACACTCGTAGAGAGGGATGACATGTCGGCTATGTGAGATGTAGCCATTAGTGCTCACTTGAAATGCTTGAACAATAAGCGGTCCGTGGGTCTTGGCAGCGAGCTTGAGCTTGCCTCTACACCCTTACTTATGAGGAGGCTATACATAGAGGTGACAATCACTCTAGGGAGAGGGCCATGCAATTTGAGTTTGATTTCTTCTTGGTAGATGGAAAAGATGCATTACCATGCAAGTGGGTGTATAAGTTGAAGAGCACCCTTGGTCATCCCAAGTTAGCATATAAGACCCATTTGGCTGCAAAGGGTTTTAAACATGAAAAGGGATTTAATTTTGATGAGATATTCTCCCATGTGGTTAAGATGACTACCATGTGCTTGGTTTTGGACTTTGTTGCACAGTTAGATCTAGAGTTTTATTAGATAGATGAGAAAATGGCTTTCTTACATGGGGACTTGGATGAGGATATTTATATGAAGTAGCTTAAGGGTCTCATGGAAAAGGGCAGGAAACATGTAGTGTGCAAATTGAGAAAGAGTCTGTATGGACTTAAGCAAGCACCTAGGGAATGGTACCACAACATGTTTAATGATTTTATGCATGCATAGGGTTATTCTTGTATCACTATGGATCTGTGTTTTTACACAAAGAAGGCTCATGATGGTAGCCTTATCATTTTGACACTGTTAACCGTCAGACGAACAAGGTGGAAAATCTGGAAAAGCTAAAGTAGAAGACAAAGGCCAAGGCAAAGTGAAACGGAAGATGAAGGCGCGCGAAGAAAAATCTAGAAATACAAGAAGCACAGAAAAGTCCTAAATAAGGGAAAAAGGCGCACAAGGAAAAGCACAAGTCAATACTTTTGTAAAAGAGAGCAAGCACATCATGATTTAATTTAAGGAGCGCCGGGCTCTCACCTGTGCAATTTGTAAATGTAGATGGGCGGTGGAAAGGAAGCTAGGAAGATAGAAGGACAATGGGAAAAATGGCCTAGGCCACGGTCGGCCATTTAAAAAAGGGGATAAGGGGATGACCACCCAAAAGGGATTTAGGGTTTTGTATATAAAGTTGAAAAGTGAATGAGAAGCTCATTCTTGTGTGTGGCCAAAAGTGGCTATTCTATTCTTCTTCTTTTTCTTGTTCTTGCTTGCTTGAGCTTGTGCTTGAGAGAGGGAGTGTGAGAGTGGGAGGGAGTGAGTGTGTGAGGGTGAGGAACCAAGGAGGAGCTATGTAGCTTGGAGCGTGGAGCTTGAAGATGGAGCTTGCTTGAAGCTTGCACTTGGATCGTGGAGCTACCGGAGTGCGCGGGGAGGAGGTAACTCAATCGGCATGGAGGTAAGCTCACTATACCCGTAGATATGGATGGTGCGTCGGCTATGTGAGAGGTAGCTACTAATGCTCGGCTTGGAACGCTTGAAACAATAAGTGGTCCGTGGGTCTTGGCAGTTTAGCGTGAAAAATGTGCGAGCTCATGCTCAACCACCAAGACCTACGGACTGCTTATTGTTTCAAGCGTTCCAGGCCAAGCACTAATGGCTACCTCTTACATAGCCGATGCGCCATCCATATCTATGGGTGCAGTGAGCTTACCTCCATGCCGATCGAGTTACCTCCTTCCCCGCGTACTTCGATAGCTCCACGATCCAAGTGCAAGCTTCAAGCAAGCTCCATCCTCAAGCTCCACGCTCCAAGCTCCATAGTCGCAAGCAAGACAAGACAAGAGAAGAGAAGAAGAAGAAGAAGAGAGGAGAAGATGGAGAGCTTCTCCTCCTCTGTCCCTCACCCTCACACACTCACTTCCTTCCACTCTCACACTCCCTCTCTCAAGTACAAGCTCAAGCAAGCAAGAAGAAGAAGAAGAAGAAGAAGAAGACGAGAGCCACTTTTGGCCACACACAAGAATGAGCTTCTCATTCACTTTTCAACTTTATATACAAAACCCTAAATCCCTTTTGGGCGGTCATTCCCTTATCTCTTTTTTTACATGGCCGGCCGTGGCCTAGGCCCTTTTTCCCATTGTCCTTCTATCTTCCTAGCTTTCTTTCCATCACCCGTCTACATTTACAAATTGCATAGGTAAGAGCTCGACGCTCCTTAAATTAAATCATGATGCGCTTGCGCTCTTTTACAAAAGTATTGACTTGTGCTTTTCCTTGTGCGCATTTTTTCCTTATTTAGGACTTTTCTGTGCTTCTTGTGTTTCTAGATTTTTCTTGGTGCGCCTTCATCTTCCGTTTCACTTTGCCTTGGCCTTTGTCTTTTGCTTTAGCTTTTCCAGATTTTCCACCTTGTTCGTCTGACGGTTAACATTATCCCCCTCCTAGATGAGTGCCAGTCCCATGGCACTCACCGTCGTAGGTTGCAGGCTTTGGCATGCACTAAAGACGTTGGTGGCCTAGATGGCCTACCACCAGCCATCTAGGCCACCAACGTGGGCACTCGCAAGGGTGATTTTTGCTTTCGGCAGCGTGGCTTTGTTGCGACTCTTTGTGAGGTTGGTGGTCTTGTAGTGACTTGGGCATTGAACACGTTTGCATGAAGACCTGCGTCGTCCTGCATTCGCTTATCACTTCATGAGAGTATATGCAAGTCGCATGCATCAAGTACAACGAACAGATGTAATCATGTCAAGATATTACTTTATCAAAATCCTATGATGCTGATTGTGATGCATATTTCGGTGCTTGTTAAAGAATTAGCATATATTAGCAACAGGTAAGGAAAGTGTATACAGGTGGGGAGCCTACCCCTTTAACCATTTAAAGACAAAAAGTTATGACAGGATGGCCTTTGTTAAGCTACTTATATATCATAGGGGCTACTCTATTTGCACGAGGCGGGGCGAGTCGGGGTGGTCGGGCAACTGAGGCTGTGCCATTGAGGGACTCGTGTGAGGTTAGGCGAGGAAGATGTCCGCTGGGACCCAGATGGTGTAGTCCTTGGCTGCAATTGTTTCCACAATGCTTTTAAACAATGCGTCAAATTCCTACTTGTATCGAGCTGCCCTCTCCTCTTTCGAGCACCTGGTGCTCGAGCATTTGGTGGGAGCCTGCACGGCTGGTGTTGCCACACCCCATGTGCTCCCTTGAGTCCTCATCTTCTTGGCTTGGGGGGTTTTCGGCCTATGTCCTGGGCGGTGTCCTTTGGGGCCTCTTTTCGGCGGGTGCCTCTTTAGAGTAGGCACGTAGCGTTCTGGTGGGGACACTAGTACCTTATGCTCTTTCCGACGACCGAGAGCTTTCTTGCATGCCAGCTGTACTATGTGGTTCATGACTGCTACCGTAGGGGGACCTGCAAAATGCGAACCAAGGATTAGGCCTTGAGGCATGATAAAACTATTCACATGGAAGGGATTATACAATGGGTTATCAAGCGTATATGATGAGGATGGGTGAGGTAAGGCACGCAACGTTTGTTATAGAGGGACAGCCCCCTGTTGATGTTCATTTTGCCTCCAACCATTAGCAGATCTTGGCTTAATCTAAGTTGCACAGAGTGGTTGTCATGGAGTGGAGCAGGGCTCATCCCTGGAAGGATAGACTGAAAAAGGAGAAAGGTGTATAGAAAGGGACGGTGCCTCATCTACACCATCAGAGATGTTGGTCAAGGCTTCCTATGGCGATAATGAGGGTTGCATGCCCTCCAATTGGAGGTGGGAATGGTCACACGACTTCTAAATGTGTGGTGAGAGGAGGACCTGAGGAGCTTAGTCTGTCAAACCCAACTCTTCTCCCTGTGCTTGACTATCATTGCTTATGCGTGTTGATATTATCTATACAAGGTCACAAAATTCATTGTTTATTTATATACATGTTTACGAATCCATATCACTTCACGAGGATAAAAACCAATTGTAGAACTCAGAATTGTACTGGAATGTGGCACACACATCCAGTACTCGTGGCAGCCTTCTTAATAACATCAAGTATTTTGCCACGTCAAGTATCATGGTACCTTGTCGGAGTCTACTTGCAACATGTAGCTCCTCCTTAGTGAGAATCTTATCAACCAAAGAGTTCTCTTGGCTAGTTCTACCTAAGTTCGTACCCCGAATGGCAATTAGCACTCGAAAGGAAGTTGGTGCCACATAGATTGGGTCTCTTTGAGACCACCATTTGGCCAATCGCTCTTCTGAGACTATCATGATTTGGGCTCCTAGTTTGGCCATTGCAACACGGTTTTCAAACCAACGTTTCTCAAATTGACTTTGACCCTCCAATTGTCGCTTTAGTTGCTCTATCCCAAAGAGATTTGATTGGTAGAGCACATCATTGAATGTTACAATTAAGTGTAGTTTGTCGGCTTCGTCGTCACAGGTGAGTCACATGCGTCCATGTAGGAGCTTGTCATAGTGCTCGTCAAGATGTTCTTACTCTTCCCAGGATAGGAGAAATGGCAAGTATTCTTCAAGCTGCTCCTTAGGGAATGTGCCCATGTCTGCGTGGACATAGACACGTGCGAATACTTTGAGTTTAGCATCCAACTCAATTAAGCATTCTGCGACACTTCTACGTTCAACGAGGGCTTGGTCGGTTGCTATCTCATGCAAGGTTCTAGGAGTTTCCCTAGGCTTTAGCATAGCTGGGGGCTCAGGCTTAGATGAGCAAGATTGGTCAACACTAGGATTGCTTATGCTCTTGGGGATTGTGCGTTTTTCTTGAGGTTTTGCTGCTATTTTGTTATGGTTCTCCTCGGATGTGGCTGGTATAGATGTGTCACCCTGTTGTGACAGTGTTGTATCCACTCTTGATTGGTCAATGTGAGTTCTGTTGTCGGTGGATTGAGTGTTGCAAGCAACCGTTGATGGTAATGGCTGCTTTGATTTTTCAGAACACACGGATGTGTCTGAGGTTTCACTGCTATTAGGAGAGACATCAACGGGTTCATTGGTGGATGGACTCGATGCTTTATTCCTCAACTCTCCAGCGCTCTTGGTCTCAATGCTCTTAGGGTCCACAACCACCTGTAACTGCTGTTGTTTTTGCTATTTTCTCCTCTTTTTCTTGGTTAGTGAAGGTGCATAACTTAATGACCCAGGACCCTAAACTAGGTCAGTCGGTTGATGTGCTTGGTTGGGCCTCAGCTTTCCCCTTCTCTGGTGTGTCCTCATGGGATGTAGCTGCGACCTGCTTGACAGCCTTGCTAGGTTGATTGGTCAGATGCACCATCTCCTTGGCCACATCTTTGAGAGGTTTCTCCTCAAGCCTAGGCTTTAGGTGCTTTGAAAGTGCTGGAGTTGTCAAGGACACTGGTTGCGGCACCTCCTCCTCAGGTGAACTGCTAAGGATATGTTTCGTAAGGGGCGTTGTCATGGCCAAGGGCTATGACTGTTGTGATCCCTGATTGGAAGTAGTAGTAGCTAGTCCAGTGGGTTGGCTACTCTTGGTGGATTGCGGTGTCAAGTCCCTAGGCCGATCGGAAGTGGTCGTGTCTTTTGTTGCCCTTTGAGCATTCACCTGTGTAGATCGAGCATGAGTTGATCTAGTCACATTAGGTTGCACAGGCATATCCTTGGGCCAAGAGCTATAGATAGTGTCATGTCCCACCTCTTGGACATTTAGAATCTTAGATGGAGATAGAGATTGGGATTGAGCAGTCGCCCTTGACTGCTGTTGTGCTTCATGTGTCCATTTGGGAAAAGAGGGTGTAGGAGATCTAGGACTCTTAGGTGGACTTGGCACTGGCTAAATGATTTGCTCAAGGCTATTAGACGATTGTGCCATTTGCTTTGTTGAGCAATCAACCTTCTCACAAGCAGCGTTGTGCCTTTGGTTCTCATTATCCTCTTGGGAAGTCAAAAGCTCCTTGAGCACTAGTGGTCTTTGTGCACGCTCAATGGTTACATATGACATCTGCTTATTAAGCATGCTAGGCTGAGGCTCTTTCTTTCGAACACTCATGTTTGGTTTCTTGCCTCGAGATTTGGATTTTCTCTTAGATTTCCTCCTGTGCTTCGTTGCTTTTGATGCAATCTGTTCTTCAACTGATAGAGGTGGTTTAGTAGGGGATTTTGGTACCCAAATCCATCGGTTACCTACATAATACCCTTGAGCACGTAGCAACGCTTTGGATATCCATCTCGGCATTGTATTGGCTCTCCATCGATGCCTTCGTCTATAAGGCTTGGGCTTCTTTTGGGGTCTTCTATGGTATTTATAAGTCCAAAGTCCATCCTTGGCATCGTATCTTGACCTTCTTGTTTCATGCATGGCCTCACTCACTGGTTCTCGTTGTTTGACCTTTGCTTGTATCAACTCTTCCAACAAGTCCTTGCTCTCATTAGTAGGCTTGACTGTTATGTCAGCACCTTCCTTGCCTTTCCCTTGAGGTTTGATGAGGTTACCCTTGCTAAAGGTTGTGACTATCCTCACACCCGATAGTGTTAGGTGTACCCTCTATGCTACATAGTTGGCCTCACACTTGGTCGCCCTTTTGAAGGGTCTTCCTAGGAGGGTTTCCTTCCCGTAATTAGCACTATTTGGAGGAACATGAAATAGGATAGGCAAGCTTTTAGTTTCAATTGTCGCAAGGATTTTGCACTTCCTTATGAGTGCTTGTGGGTGTCCCTTGTAAGGGCTAAGAGTTGCATTAGTCGGTGTGAGCTCTGGTTGGCCTAGTAGGGTCCATGCTTCATAAGTCAAGATATTAAAATCTGCTCCTTCATCAATCAGGGCATCGATAGTGTGCTCTCTTTTCGCGGTGTGTTTGACCCTAAGATAAGCAGGCGGTACTATGTCTTCGTCTTCCGGTTCTTAGCTCGTAAATTTAAGCCTTCTGAAAAATACCCTTGAGTCCCCAACTGCACGACCAGATGTGGATTCTGCATCTATGTCTTGGATCGTTAGTGCAGTGCTATTCAAGGAGCATCTATTGTCAGGACTATCATATCTATTTATTCTCGCTGTTGTAGCTTGATGTTGTTGCTTTCCGCTTTGACTAGATGCAGTCACGCATGTGTTTTTACAGTGTGGCCTTTTTGCCCTTGTTAGCTAGATTGGCCCATTGAGGTTCTAGGGTCTCTGTTTGTCTCTGTTCGGGTATGGGGTTTTGGCTGCTCTTCTGCAAGTGAGAATCCATGCTGGTGTAGAGCCATTACTATACTAAGGTCCAATTTGCAGGACCTGTCATGGCGCGCGTTTTCTCTCCAACCTACTTGGGGGAGGTGTAGAGTGGGCAGAGCCCCCTTTGCGGGGGTCCGGGGGGGGGGGGGGGGTAATCCCCCCCGGCTTGTGCTATTACAGTAAACACCATGCACGATTTGAAGGACTGTTTATAGCCAAATTTTGAACTACTTGCTCTAAGTTTTAGCCCCATGATCGATCTATGATATGGTTTTGGCTCTATATGGTCTCTCGGTCAGTTTTAGGGTCTACAGGTTAAAATTTGAAAAAATCCAAATTCGGCCTAATAGGTCCGAATTGCAGGGGTTGAATGCCCGATTTGGCCCGTCTGAGGGCCGAATGTAATTAGTCCGAATGTCAAATTCGGCCAGTCCGAGTGTGGTTGTCGGAGGGCTGAGTATCCGAGTGGGTTGAGGGTCGAGTGGTGAATTCGACCAAGCCGAATGTCAACTTGTCCGAGTGGGGTTGGGCTGAGTCGACAAGGCAGAGGGCCGAATGGCCGAGCGGTCTGAGGGTCGATTCTGGGACTTGGCCCAGAATCGGATCACTCAAACGGGCTGAACACAACACGTTTTTTTGCCGGACTTCAGAAAATTCGTCGTGCCGAGCGATTGAGGCCGTCCTACTGGTCGAGCAGCTCTAGATCCAACCTACTCATGCAGTGGAAGGTGTGGAATTACCTGGACTGGGCAAATAACTCCCGAATGGCCAGATCGAAGCAGATCCACTCAACGAAGCTTTCTTTCTTTCTCCTGCTCTTCTGAAACCCTGCAATGCACAATGTGGCCTTTCTTGCCACTCTTGGCCCCTTATCACCTTGTCTAGGCCTGCACTCACCTTAATCTTGCTTCCCTTACTAACATTTAACCCAAAATTTCATTTCTTGCCCTTCTTTTCCTTCTTTCAGCCTATTTTATAGCAACAGAAAACCCTACTATTTGCTCCAATGTTTTTCTCCTATCCTTTCTAAATGCAAGAAAAAACTATAAGGAAAATACCTACACTACTCCATCATGCTTTCCAAGTCCAAAACAACAAAAACCTACTTGCTAAGGAGATCGAATACCTCTTCAAACTCCCTCGCTTCCTATCTATCTACCTCAAGTACCGGTTTGGGAAAAACCCTACTTCAATGCTCGATTCGAAGCGCGCAAGCACTCAAGGCTACCTCTCACATAGCCGATGCGCCATCCATATCTACAGTTGTAGTGAGCTTACCTCCATGCCGATCAATTTACCTCCTCCCCCATTCACTCTGGTAGCTCCACGATCCAAGTGTAAGCTTCAAGCAAGCTCCATCCTCAAGCTCCACGCTCCAAGCTCCATAGCCGCGAGCAAGACAAGACAAGAGAAGAGAAGAAGAAGAAGAGAGGAGAAGATGGAGAGCTTCTCCTCCTCGGTCCCTCACCCTCACACACTCACTCCTTCCCACTCTCACACTCCCTCTCTCAAGCACAAGCTCAAGCAAGCAAGAAGAAGAAGAAGAAGAAGAAGAAGAAGAAGAGGAGAGCCACTTTTGGCTACACACAAGAATGAGCTTCTCATTCACTTTTCAACTTTATATACAAAACCCTAAATCCCTTTTGGGCGGTCATCCCCTTATCCCCTTTTTTATATGGCAGACCGTGGCCTAGGCCCTTTTTCCCATTGTCATTCTATCTTCCTAGCTTTCTTTCCACAGCCTGTCTACATTTACAAATTGCACGGGTGAGATCCTGGTGCTCCTTAAATTAAATCATGATGCGATTGCGCTCTTTTACAAAAGTATTGACTTGCGCTTTTCCTTGTGTGCCTTTTTCCCTTATTTAGGACTTTTCTGCGCTTCTTGTATTTCTAGATTTTTCTTGGTGCACCTTCATCTTTCGTTTTACTTTGCCTTGGCCTTTGTTTTCTGCTTTAGCTTTTCTAGATTTTCCACCTTGTTTGTCTGACAGTTAACATACACTATATACTAATGACATGTTGATTGCTAGGAGTACTAATGTTGAGCTGGATACTTTGAAGACACAACTCGGGAAGAGCTTTGAGATGAAGGACATGGGGCATAATGTCTCTCAATACTTGTTATGTGTATTACACACACAATCGCTATAAGGGTCTTTTGTATTGTATAAGTTTTTTTCTACATAAGGAAATCATAAAATGGGCATGGATCTTTGGCAAAAGGGTACAATGAACCTCAATGAGTAAACAGAATATCCTGATTCCTAAGGATATCACACATGTGGAAAATTAGAGTTGGAAGCATGAGAGAGTGTGCACAAGAGGGAGAGAGAGAGCTCAAGTACAAGAAGAAGATCTTGCTTAGTAAGTTGTTCAAAAGTACAACTAGTACACTCTCCTCAATTGTGAGAGCGACCTTTGGGTAGTTTATATAGCCTCTAGAGAAGTTAGGGTTAGGGTTTCCCCTTGCTCCCCTATCCTCCAGCTCATTTACACCTAGCTATCCTTATCCTGTCCAGTATAAGGAGAGTTTACATGCTTACTTCTCAACACCCCCCTCAATGCCAAATGCCATTGGATAAAGCATGATAGGATGCCCCCACAAACATCAGAAGGATGGCAATGGCATCTTCATATGAATTGGTGCTTGAACAGAGGCCAATTGTCCCATGAGCCCCTTCATATGTGAAATAAACTTGCTTAGACTCCCTATTTATACTCCAAGCTAAAAAACTCAATCTTTAGAAAAATCTTGGAGTTCTTTCCTGTAGTGCCATAGAGCCTTTCAAGCTCATCCCACTTCTCCTTGACAGTGGAGAGTTAGTCAATATGATGAATTAAAGATTCATTGTGGGAGCTTTCGCTCAACCGCCAAGACCCACGGACCGCTTATTGTTTCAAGCGTTCCAAGCGAGCTCTCATGGCCATCTCTCACCTAGCCGACGTGCCGTCAATCCTACGAATGCAGTGAACTTACCTTGATGCTTGATCGAGTACTCTCCTCTCTCTCACACTTCGGTAGCTCCACGATTCTTGATGCTAGCTCAAGCATCCTCAAGCCTCCTCCATCTCCAAGCCTCATCCTCCATAGCCACGCGCGCAAGAGAAGATAAGAAGAGAGAAGAGGAGAAGGGAAGAGGAGATGGTGGAGAGCTTCACCCTCTTGATTCCTCACTCTCTCACACACTCACTCCTTCACACTCTCACACTCCCTCTCTCAAGAGCATACACAAGCAAGAAGGAGAGAAGAAGAGAGGAAGAAGAAGACTAGTTTTGCCACACCAAAGAATGAGCTCTTCATTCACTTTTCAACTTTATATACAAAACCCTACTTCCCTTTTGGGAGGTCATTTCCTTTTTCCCTTTTTTACATGGCCGGTCATAGCCCAGGCCCTGTTTTCCATTGTCCTTTTATCTTCCTTGCTTCCTTTTCACTACCCTTCTGTATTTACAAATAGCACGAGTGAGAGCCCGTCACTCTTTTACAAGATTTTAGGGTGCGATTTTTATGCGCCTTTCCCTTTTCGTGGTTGCCTTGGTCTTTAACGGTTGTCCTTGCGCTTTTGGCCTTTTCTCCTTCTTTTCCTTCCATCGGGTTACCTTCTTTCCACCTTTGCCCTGTGTCTTTTCCACTTTCTTTCGCTCTCTTCATGTTGGGGTTAACATTACCCCCCTCCTAGACGAGTGCCAGTCCCATGGCACTTACTGGCGTAGGGAGCAAGTGGTGGTAGGGACTGAAGACTTGGGGGGACAGGGGCTTGGGGTCTGCACTGGTGACCGGTTACGTGGGGGTTGGTTGGGGATGCCGCGTAGGATGATTTTGCCGGCTCGTTGGATGCTGGGTGGGCAATTAGCATTGGAGGTCGATGAAGAACGAATGCCACTTGGGTTGTGGTTGTTGACACCTGCAATTGAAAACCTGTCAGGTGCTCTCTCCCTAGGGGTAGTGCTAGTCTCTGTATTGTGCACAAGACTTAGTTTGGGAGACATGTCAAACTCTAAGCAAGCTGAGAGTGTTGTCCTGCACTTGAGGACCCAAACTGTGAATTAGGTCTGTGTAGGTATTATATGAGTGCCGTGCGTGTGCATATTTAAATATTATGTAGTTAGAAGACTGGGCGGCGGGGGGCCGCGTGGAGCAGAAGGGTGGTAATGGGGAGATGAAGTACACCTTTGACTCTTGTTTGGAGGCGTCATTAAGGGTGTCCCATTGTGTTCAGGACTTGATTGCTTTTCTTTTCTTTTCTTGTATTTTTCTTGTTTTTCTCTCTCTTTTTTTTTTGCCATGGTTACATGGGGGCAGCAGTACAAGGGATAACGGGAGTTCTACCCCTCATCATCCGAATGGTGGGGAAGGGTGGGCGGAGGGTGGGGGGCCTTGTTGAGGAATTTTCGGCTTAGCAAGTAGCCTTTAGTGTGGAGGTGGGTTTTAAGGGTGGTGGTGGAGAGAAAGGGGTGGTTGCATTGTGTGAACTTGGTGTCATTCATGTCTTCCAGCAGTGCACCACAGAAGGATGGCAAAAGAGCAGCTTGCATCATGAGACGAGTCATGGTGGTGCTGTCTATGGCATTGGGGTCAAAATAGAGGGGTGGAAGGTGGCGCTCTTGGGGTACAGGTTCTTGGTGTACTAGGATTCTAATTAATCTAAGGTAGTTACAGGTGGTGATGAAGGCTGGGTCAGGGCAAGAAGTGAATTCAGTAAGGAATTTATTTATGGAGCTGTACAAGTCAGGCAGGGTGAAGAGAAGAGTGTTCCTATGGGAAGTGGTGTTGGCATTATAAATAACGGGAAAGTCAAACCTGTCGTGGATGGACGGGTTAAAATCCACTCCTACCCTTCGAGGAAATGACATAAAGGTGGGGTCGTTCCTTTCCGAAGGGAGGGTGTTGCAAAACGCCATCCACGCCTCCAGGTTGACGTCAAAAATGCGCTGCCTCCAGGTGGGTTGGGAACTATAGCCTTCCACTATGCGAGGTACGTGGAGGACTTTGTCTTGCCAAAATTCGCGGTCCTCGGTCCCCCAAGCAGTTGGGTGGGCCTCACGCTCTTCTAACCATCTAGCCTTGAGCCGGGCCCCCATGGCGATGACATCCTCCACCAACTGAATGGGTAGCACCCTATTCAAGGAGGTGGAAAACTTGAAGCGTAGGTCGAAGGGGTCTCGACTATACTCCTGCTGCTCCCAGATAATCATCTCAGCGCGGTACTCAGCGGGGGAGTCTTGGGTGCGCAGCAGGAAAAGGGCAGGCTGTTTCAGGGCGGGTCTGGCCTTGAGTTTTCTTCTTGCCTTCTCCACCAGTTCCTTCCTTCGGGTGGTGTGGGTCGCTCTTCGTTCGGCGGGTGCGTCATGGGGTAGCACTTCAGTTTGTTGGGGTTGAGGGGGTGGCGGGGCATATTCCTCGTCGTGAGGCCCTAGTTCAAGCTCGGGCTCACCCCCTTCCGCTTGCTCCTCCTCCTGTATTTTCTCCTCAGTGAACCCCAGGTCATCCTTCTCCTGTGTTGTCAGTCCTGCTTGTGCCAGATATTTCCTTTGTTCCTCTAGGCTCTGTGGAGGGCCTCCTAGCTGCAGTGGTACGTGCAGGCCTGCCGTAAGCGCCCTACGCGCAATGGTTAGCTTTCTCTGCAATTGATCATTGGCCTCTTCTGTTTCTGAGTGGGTGATGTGGAGCAGCGTGTTGATGAAAGTGCGCTGCTGAGCTATCATAGCAAGTTGGGCTGCCTCTGCTTGGTTTTTAGCCATCACTCTGTCACCCTCCGCCTTGGCCAGCCGGCGTGCTAGGTCCCGCACTCTTTGCTCGTTATGATTTGACCATTCCTTTGCCCGCCTCTCCATGTCTTCCAGGCTTTCCCCCTGTTGGAGGGTCATTGCCATAAGCTGTTGTTGTTGGGCTTCAAGCTCCTGGTGCAAGCGGGACTGCTCTCGGTGCTGCTCTGCAATTTGCTCGTTGAGTTGGTCCCGCGTCGCCTGCAACTTGCGCACCTGTTCTGCCCTCAATTGATCCAGCTCTGCAACGTCTTGTCTAATTTTTTCGAGCTGGCTTTGCACCTCCAAGTTGGTTGCAGATAGCTGGTCATTTCTGCGCTGAAGGTGGGCATTCGTCTCCCTCTCCCTGGTGAGACGCTCCATTAGGATTTTCCTTCATCCTTTCCATGTAGCGTCGCGCTCCTTCAGGGTTTTCAGCTCCTCCGCCTCCTTGGTGCTGGCCTCCTCCCTAAGCACAGCAATTTCTTTTTGATATTCTGTTATTTGCCTTACTCTGTCCAGTTGGAGGGCAGCTTGCAATTCGTGCTCCGCTGCCAGCTCTTCCACCGCCACACTCCTTTCCTGCCTGGCTGTTTGCAACTGCGCGAGCAGGTCCTTTACATAGTCATCATAGTGGCCTGTTGGGGGTGGGGAGTGGGGCATGATCGTAGTGGTGGCAATCTCCTCCACTTTTTGTCTTTTCTCCTCTAGCCCTGGCTCCAGCTCGGTCGTCGCTGCCCTTTTGGCCCCTGAGATTGGGGTGGCCCCGGCTGCTTTCCTTGCCAACTCTCTTTCCACCAAGAATTGTAGCCAGGTGACTACATTGCTTTCATCGACCTTTGGGGTGTGCATCAGGGCGGATGTGTCAGGGGGCGTCACCTTGAGGGGAGTGGCTTGCATGGTTGGTGCGAGGAGAGGGGAGACGGGTCTGACCGGGTCTTTTCCCTTCCCTTCTGTAGGAGGCGGCGGCACAGGTTCCGGCGCACCAGTGCTGGGGCCAGGTGCTTCAGATTCGGATTGGTATGCCCTGCCCACTCCCTCTATGTCTTTCCTTCGCTGTTCCTCGATGGAGCGACGCGTTGCCAGCTCCAATTCTTCTTCTTCTCTCCTCCTCAGCTCTTCCTCAGCTCTTTTTCTTCTTTCCTCTTCTTCTCTTACCGACTCTCTTCGGGCCCATTCGAGCTCCTCGTTCTCTTTTCTCCTTCGCTCCTCCTCTCTCTTTCCGTGCAGGGCTTTGGTCCGTTGCTCCGCTTTCCTTTCTGGTGCAGCCTGGCGTTCTTCCTCCTTGTCGGTGTCCGTCTCTGTTTCATCCGACTGTTCCTCCCCCTGGGGCTGGGACTGCGCCGGCGATTCGCCTCCTTTTCTGCCATCTCCCTGTTTGTCCTCTTCCGCACGTCCCTGCCCTATTGCCTCGTGGAGGATCGCAGTGAGGACACCTCCAAAACCTACGGTGGAGGCCTTGGAGGATGAGGCCTTGCGGGTTGATCGAGGTGAGGGGGACTCTCCTGCTACGGCCCTTCCTCCTGTTGCCAGGGCCTTTGCTGAGGCCTCAATCGTCCTTCTCATGAACCCGTTGAGGTTTACCTCATCCAGTGCCTGAGCCGCGATGCTTTCGAGTAAAGGCACATTTATCCTGGACATGATGCTATTGTATCGTTGACTTGAAAATAGGGTATGCATCATTTTTGCCTGCAGCTGGATCTCTGGATCAGGGATGTCTGCCAAGTTGACTCCGTCGTTGGTGTGGACTTTCACTTTGTCCATTCCCAACATGGCGTAGACCTCCCTTTTCGGCTTCTTCTCCACCTTGTTCGGAAGCTCCAGTGCTCTTTCTACCAGTTCAGGGGTCAGTTCAACCTGCACCTGTTTGGTGTCTCCCGCGTCCCGTACTGTGATGGCGCCCCTGTTTTTGTTGAAGGTGCGTAGGAACTCGGCGCACCGGATATAGTCTATCCTCCGGCCCACTGCTTCCAGATACCGTTGTAAGTGGCATTGCTCCATGATCCGTCGCACCGCTGATTTCTCAATAACCACATCTTCCAAGTTGAATATGTGGCAGAACTTCAGCTGATTGAATGCTTTGGTTTCCACCGTGAGGCCGTACCGCACTTGTTCCTCCTTCGAGAAAGGGAGTTTGCTAGCTTTGTCTTGACCTGCCATGGTCGCTACCTGTACATTCAGTCAATTCACTCAGTATTTTTGGCAACCAATTCGTAGGACAACCATAGCAGATTTTATCATTTATAATCATGATTTTTTCCTTTCAAACTTCTATCACCTATTTCTGCATGGCATTTTAATTTGGAGCTTTTTCATGCGTGGTTCACTTTTTAGTTTTAACTTTCATGCTTGGTTTGCTTTTTAGATTTACTGCCCCATCCCCCTTGTGGAAAAGAAAAATTCGTCCCAAGATTGGGGTGTGGGTCCAAGGCGTTCAGGTTGTTTTGTGGAGGAGCCAATCGTAGAAGTTGGGGTTATATTCAAGGTGTGCAGAGTGGTCCAGGTCACACGGTCGGATGCCTACGTGGGTGATGTATGTGAGGACATCGGTGAGGAAATCTCCAGAGTTGATCCGACTTGCGATGTGGAGCTCTTCTTCTGTCAGGATGCGATCGAGATAGGGGTGTCCTAAGATATGATCGTCCATGGTTCGACCTCGAAGAGTGGTTAACACTCGATACGAGGTGGGCGCGACGTATGTGGGATCATACTCGGCTGTCTTGATGGCTCAACGTTGTTCGGCGTTGGTTATTATGCGGCATCCTTCCATTGCCCATTTTAATCGAAGAGTGTACCACTGCTTCAAGAAGGGAGATTCGGTGTCTGCGAGGTGGGACAACCTTGCTGTTTCCTAGCTAGTGAGGCCGGACGTCGTGCGCGGGTCAAACGATGGGATGAGGCGTTGCTTAATGGCTTGCTCTTTGGAGAGCTTGCGAGCGAGTAGCTCAGCGGCGGCAGAGCGTGAAGCTTGTGCGAAGGCGAATTCAACAGTCTCCCAAGAGCAAGGCATGGTGCGCACGTCCGTTGCAAGGGGTTCCGCTAACAGTCCCAAGTCTAGGCGGTCATAGCTAAGGGCCAGTGCCACAAAGGTGGCGTCGAGTTGTTTGATGCAGTCCACAACATCATCCCCCGTGTCCTTGGCGAGGTCAGCGGGCAACGTCAGGAATGACTTCTATTCATAGGAAGGCTTAAGGCCGGCGGGTGGTTGAGGTTTGCTGGGGCTAGAGGTTCTGTCGGCACAGAGCTGCTGTGCTGGGGGCCTGTTTGAGTCAGCAACTCGGCCAATGGTCAGATGGATGGGTCAGGGTTGATCTTAGGGACCATGCTAGGGCGGTCGACAGGGCTGCTGGGTTGCGGGCCAGGGTGGTTGGGTGATACCACCGGTGGTGGTGGCCGGTGCTTGGGCCGTTGGGCGTGTATGACGCCTGTGGGGTGACTCGCAAAGGAGTCAGATGACTGGGGTGGATTCTGTGGTTCGTGGTCTTGAAGTGTCAGAGGACAAGGCCTTGCGATTGACATAGGAGCAGGGCCCGTGTCAGTTGGGACTTTGGGGACCCACAGCAAGGCATTCCCTTCATAGTAGCCTTGTGCACGCAGCAGGATTTTAGGGACCCATATTTTCTTAACCACGCGGTGCTTGTGATGATGGCGTTTTGGTCTTCTAGGTTTAGGTTTGTAGGTGTTTCGCGGACCCGCACGTCTAGTTCTAGGCTGATCCCGAGGCTTCTTCGGCACCCAATGCAAGCGAGTTTGTTGGGGTTTTGCCTTAGGTTTGGCGGGTTGCAGTGCATGGGGATTTGGGTGTAGTAAATATGCACGGCCCTCCTTCTTAGTCCTGGGTGTGGCTATTTCTAATGGTGGCCCGTTGAGCAATGCTAGGGTTATGAGGCGCTGGTTGAAAGTCGTGACAATAGCCACATTCCCGATTGTTAGGTGGATGCGTTGTGACTCATAATCAACATTGCAATGGGTCTGCTTTTTAAAAGTTCGCCCAAGCAATGACTCTGTGCCTGCCTCCCTGGCATCGGGTAGGACATAGAACAGCATGGGAATAGTTTCAGTCTCGATAGAAACGGCAACCCTGCATGTGTCGAGGAGCGGGTAGGATTGGGCCCCATATGGGTTCAATCTGGCTGTTGTGGGATGAAGTGTTGGTGTGCCAAGTTGGGTCCAATGCTCATGCGTCAAAATGTTAAAATCCGCCCCCTTGTCGATCAGGGCGTTGAAGGAGCACGTTTGCTTGGCCGTGACCGTGATGCGGAGGTAGGCGGGTTCTACAAGCTCGTCCTCATTCTCGCCGATTTCCGTAAGTGTGGCTACTCGTATTTTAACGTGCGTTTCCACCATTGGTTGTTCATGCAGTGGGTGCATGGGCGGATATTACTTTTTGATTCGACTGCCGTTAAAGAAGCCCATTCCCTCTCCATCCAGTGTTTCCAGCTGGACATTACCAGTTCGGCTGATTGTGTGGACCTTAAAGGGCCCAAGACCTCTAAATTTCATCTTCTGTTTGTGTCCTTTAACTGAATAGAGGAGCACTAAGTCGCCCGGCTCAAACTCTCGTTGCTTGACGTGCTTGTCAAACCAGGTTTTGCGTCTAGCTTTCTCACAAATAAGCACATGGGTGGCTAGTAGACGTACCTCTGATAGGCGTTCTAGCTCGACTAAGCGTTGCATCCATGCCTCCCTCCCCTCCCATCATTCTTGGAGTGCTATCTGCAGGCTAGGGACAAAGAATTCTAATGGAAGAATAGCTTCGGTCCCATAGGTTAGCCTAAAAGGCATTTGTCCGACGGCCGTCTTATAAGCTGTTCGGTAGGCCCATAGGGTTGCCATCAACTTGTTATCCCAGTCACTTCGTGAGGCTGAGACGACTTTGGTCAGGACAGTGATGAGAATTTTGTTGGTTGACTCAGCTTGGCCGTTAGCCTGAGGGTAGTATGGTGAGGATTTGCGATGGATGATGAGGAAAGTGGATAGGAGATGGGCTATCACTTCGTTGATGAAATGCGTTCCCTGGTCACTGACCAATTCGATGGGGCACCCAAAATGCGAGATTACTTGTTCCCATAAAAACTTGGCAGTTGTCCTAGCGTCGTTTTTCCGTGTGGCCCTCGCCTCCGCCCATTTGGTGAGGTAGTCCGTGGTGCCACCACTATGTATCTAGCCTGTGAATGTTGTGCCGCAAGGCTGATGGGTCCTATGAAGTCAATACCCCACTTTTCGAAAGGTTGGCGAGCAATGACCGGGGTTAACTCCATCTGATCTTTACGGACTGGGACCCTTGTCCGTTGGCACTCATCGCAGTGTTTGACAAATTGTGAGGCATCACGGAAGAGCGTGGGCCACCATAGCTGGGACTGCAACACCTTTCGTGCTGTCGTATCCCCGCTAAAGTGTCCTCCTACAATGCCGCTGTGCGCCTCTGAGAGCACATCGTGCATCTCATGCTCACATACGCATCTACGTAGCAGACCGTCTTGCCCCAGCCTATAGAGCTGGCCTGCAATCAACTGATAGGGCTGGATCTTTAGGATTAATCGCCTAAGTCATGCCCGTTCCATTGGTCGTTCAGGCAGCCCATGCTCGAGTACTTGGACTATGTCACCTGCCCAATATGGTGTCAGGTCGGCCCTGAACGGGTCTTTTTCGCCGGATATGTGGAATAAGTGGCTGTCTAGTAATTCGTCCACTATGCCTTGTCCATCAGCTTCTCTAGTGGGTACTCGGGACAGATGGTCAGCCATGTAGTGTTGTTTTCCCTTCCGTACTACCACTGAGAAGTCGAATTCTAGGAGCAGGAGAAGCCATCGGGCTATATGTCCTGTAGCGCAAGGTTTGTTGACTAGATAGAGCAGGGCTTGATGGTCGACAAAGAAGGTGAAGGGGGTGGCAAGCAGGTAATGCCGGAACTTCTTCACGGTGAATACCATGGCTAATCCCTCCCTTTCTGTTGTCGAATAATTCATCTCTGTTTCAATGAGCTGCCTGCTTGCAAAACTCACTGGGTAATCTAAGTTATGCTCACCAGGTTGGCACAGCACTGCCCCCACGGTGAACTTAGAGGCGTCGATGTGTACGTGGAACGACATAGTCCAATCTGGGGGTCGTAGGATAGGTGCCATTGTTAGGGCTTTTTTCAATTCCTTGTAGGCTCGTTGGCAGGCTTTGGTCCACTCGAAGGCAATTAGCAGCTTGTACAATGGCCTAGCGATGAGCGCGTAGTTTAGTACAAACCGTCGGTAGTATCCTGTGTGACCTAAGAAGCATTGAACTCCCCTATAATTACTTGGGGGTGGGAGGTCCACGATAACCTTGACCTTTGAGAAGTCCGTGGCAATGCCATTCTTGGATACCACGTGTCCCAGGATGCAGCCGTGCTTTACCCAAAACTGACATTTCAGGGGGTTGAGAGAGAGAGAATATAAACGACACCGTTCAAAGACCGCACGGAGTTTTTCGAGATGTTGGTTCCAGGCCGAATGGACACATAGGTCATCGACGAAGACCTCCAACTCCTTGCAAAGCATGTCCTTGAATATGGTGCACATGAGGCGTTGAAAGGTGGCGGGGGCATTGGTTAGCCCGAATGGCATGAGTACTGTTGAGAATCTGTCAATCACACCTTGTGTATGCCCCTTTGTATGGAACAGCTAGGTTAGGAAGATGCAGTTTATTCTAGGAAGAGAGACAGAATCCCATATGCACAGTGGATGAAATGTGCTACCAAGCAATCCTATATAATGATGTACTTGACTATCACTTTCATATGAAGATAATGCAATAGTACTTGTCTCTTTCTGTCAAGTCACTGTGTCATTGTCAGTCCTACACAAGATTGTGTTTATGAGTTCAAGTCTCAATCTTGAAACCTAATTCACTTGTGTAACAGTTGTCTTCTTTGTCAATGTCAACATGAGTAGTATCTTTATCTTCCATCCTCCATAGCTTCCGTCTTTGCCATGCTCTAGATCTCGCATTTCTAACATGGTATCAGAGCGCAGCTGAGCATGGCTTAGCATGTTTCAGGTCCTCTCTCTGCTCCCTCAGTCTCTCATAATCTCTATCCAGTTCAGCTCAGTGTATGACCTTTCTTTTCTCAACTTCATCTTCAGCCAAACTTGTGGCAGCCATAGCCAAACAGCACATAGCTCTGATTGAGCCCCTGGATCTCACACTACAAGCCGTTTCATCCCACGATTCCTTTTAGAAAAACGTTCCTCTACTCGTGGCGCAACTTCCTATCACATCGCAGCTCAACATTGCGCACATCAGACGGCAGCATTGCGGAAATTGGAGATCGCTGTTAAAACTGCGCCTCTGCCCGGTCGTACACGCCATGGAGCCCGTCTGTACTGCGCCGTGTCCTGCAACCATAGGGCTTTGTGAGCCCATGACCTAAGCTACCTCCAGCTCGAGTTTGACGCCGGATGATCGTGTGTGTGGGCTGATGCAGCAGAAAAACCAGTCAGGCTGAAAACCCTAACTGTGGGACTCCATAGCTATTTTGTCTCAAGCTTTCATTTCACTTGATTTTCCTCACTAGCTTGAGTCAAGCTAAACCCTGCCACTTTGATTCACTGATTTGATTAGTCTCCAACAACATTTGTCCATCAAATCAAGGAGGGGAGATCTCTGAAGCATTGAAGCACTTAAAGACCATTGAAGATTTGAAGACCTCTCATAGACTTGAGTGACAGTAGCTTTTCAATCAACTGAAGGTTTTGCTACTCTGATCTACTCCAAAACTCAGTCTTCAGCAAGAAATCAAAACATCAAAATCAACAAGAAGAAGGTTCAAGAAGATCCAACATCAACATCAGGCTCATCAAGAACAGTATCTATTGATACTTATCAAGTGTTATTTAACACTATTCTTCTTGTATCCTTTGATACACTTGAGTACAACACTCTTACTGATTTATCTCAGATTTGAAGCTGATTCTTGGTCATATCAATGAAAATCAGGAAGATTTCTATGTGGATACACTTCATGAAGAGTAACATGACTTGTGTTGCTTATTTACATGACATAGAAGATGTTCTTACTCTACTTGCAGAAGGAAATGGAGCTACCTACACCAAAGAGAAATCAATGAATCCATTTGAAGATTCTGAAGACATGTCTACCACTTTGCTTGAGGGGGACAACTGGAAGAGCAAACTCAAAAATGCTACAAGCAAAGTCAATAAAGGAGCAGACCAAGAAGATCACGAAGAAGAGAAGAAAGATAAGAAGATTTTCCATGATGCTGACAAAGAAATAGCATATGCTGAAAAAGACCACAAGGGCTTATCGGTCCTTGTCTCTCATTTTCTGTTTTAAAACCATTGTACCTGCCTTAATGTTCCTTTCATAAGCTTTGTAAACTCCTCATGTAGCCTTGTACTACAGCCTCTGTACACTTTGTGAGGCCCCTGTTATAGCCTCTGGATGTTCACCATGTTTATGGTACCCACACTTAGCCTTTTCTGCGACAGCCTCTGGTGTTTTGCCATGTTTGTGGTATGCCCACACTTTGCAGGTACTGCTCTCACTAAAGCCTCTACACACTTTGTACTTTTAGGTTGTGATTGAGGAGGGGTGTTGAGAATCTGTCAATCACACCTTGTGTATGCCCCTTTGTATGGAACAGCTAGGTTAGGAAGATGCAGTTTATTCTAGGAAGAGAGACAGAATCCCATATGCACAGTGGATGAAATGTGCTACCAAGCAATCCTATATAATGATGTACTTGACTATCACTTTCATATGAAGATAATGCAATAGTACTTGTCTCTTTCTGTCAAGTCACTGTGTCATTGTCAGTCCTACACAAGATTGTGTTTATGAGTTCAAGTCTCAATCTTGAAACCTAATTCACTTGTGTAACAGTTGTCTTCTTTGTCAATGTCAACATGAGTAGTATCTTTATCTTCCATCCTCCATAGCTTTCGTCTTTGCCATGCTCTAGATCTCGCATTTCTAACAAGTACATAGGCAAAGACGCCCCACTCAGTGGCGAAGGTGGTCTTGTGCCTATCTGCAGGGTGCACTTGCACCTGATTGTATCCTGAGAAGCCATCCAGGAAACTGTAGGCTTCCTTACCTGCCACCCTCTCAAGCATGTGCTTGGTGTACGGTAAGGGGTAGTTGTCTCTCTTTGTCGCTGTGTTTACTTTCTTGTAATAGACGCACACTCGAATCTTGCCGTTTTTCTTCATCACAATGACTATGGGTGATACCCAGTCCGTGTGCTCAATTTCGTAAATGAATCCGGCTCGCATCAACTTGTCAATCTCCTCCTTGACAGCATGGGCGTGCTTTGGATTCATGGGGTATGGTCGCTGCTTGACCGGCATTGATCCGTTGTCATGGGTATGTTGTGAGTCACAACACTCAGATCTACCCCTTGTAGCTCATCTAGAGACCAATCAAACACATCCCGGTACTCCCGCAAAAGAGTGATGAGGCTGGATTCTTCCTCCGTGGTCAGGTCCTCAGCAATGAACACCGGTCGGGGTGTTTCTCATTCCAGGGCTAGGTTTATCTTCTTGACCTTGGCTGGCCGTTCGATGGGTTCGCGGGTTTGCCCTTGGCGTTTAGCACTTAGCAGAACCACCACCCTATCCCCTCTTTTGAATTTCAAAAAGCGCTAGGGAGGTCTCGCGGCTTTCTTTGCTCTTCCGATTGCACATCGTTGGGGCGCTCTGCTTCATTCTGCCGTAGCTGTCGACGTCTCAGGTGGATGGATAGATCTCCCCTGGTGTGTCTGGTCGTGGGTGGCCTAGGGATTTCTGGGTCATCCTCCGAAGTAACTTCAGATTCAGAGTCGAATTCCTCATTTTCACTAGGGGAGGTGGTCTCCCCTGGCGGCCGCAGTTCGGATGGCGATTCGGTTCTAAGCATGGTTGCCGTTTTTGGTTGGGTCAGGCCGGCCTGCTTAAAATCCACAGCTCCCATATGTTCCAACCAAGCACGATCGCATTTCGCACACATGACCCCTTGGTCCATCCTAAGGGCCGGCCTCGGCTGTGGTTTTGCATCTGCTCGGATTTGCTCAATCTCTCGCCCTTTGGTATCATATTCTACTGTGTCCATCTAACCCTATCTTTCTTCATCGAAGGGTTGGCAATCTTCGTATTTGTCACCGGAATCCGCCTCGCTGGACTGCTCATCGTTCCCCAAGGCCTGTTCTGCCTCATTTTGTTGGTCAGGGACCAATGCCCAGTTATTTCTGAGATTTAGTTCGTGCACTCTGGTCCACTTCCATTCCAGTTGTTCCAAGAGGCCTTGGAGCGGCTTGAGGTTGGCGACTGCGTTGCGCTCCAATCGGTCCGTTAGATGCCCCAGTATTCCCTGGAGTTCTCTCCTGTTGGTTGGCACTTGGAGGGCGACATGCTTAGGTCCGTCATGGAGGCTTGCTGCCATCATGTAAACAGGTGTAGGCTGTGTTTCTCTTGGCCTGCCAACTATTTTGACAGCCTGCTCGTACACTTCATGATCTGAGAACGGCAAATCAAGTGTAGCGAGAACGTGCATCCAATCCCGCTCGTCCTCTGGGCAAGGGATATACTTTGTCAAGGACCCGCAGGGTTCCTTGTTCTGGGTGGTTCCTTTGAGTAGAATGGAGATGGCATCCAGGTCGACTGGTGAGGTCTTCCAAGTGTCCATCTCTATTCTCACAGCGTCAGTTTGGTTGCCCAAGAAGATCAGGTTGTTACCCCAGTGTTCGATAACTCTGGCATTGCGCATCCAGGGTCGACCCAATAAGATATCATAGTCCACTCCCTTCATGACGATGAAGTCGACAGAGAACTGGATTCCTGCAATCTTCACTGGCCAATTCTTCAAGACCCCGAATGGTCTCACTCGCATGCCATTTGCTAGCGTGACGTTAAACCGAGCAGTTTCGACGGGCGGGTTTCCCCACTTCTGTAGCACTGCATAGTTAAGCACACTGACCCCCGCTCCTATGTCTACGATCCCCCTTCTCGTTGTATCCCCCAAGGCTAGGACTGGCAGGATTACATGCATTTCTGAGCCCTCCCAGAAGGCGTTGATGTGCAAGGACTTAGGGTTTGAGTGTAGCGTCAAACTTGGCAAGTGCGTTTTCGCATCATGGTCTTGAGCATTTCCTGGGGCTTGCTCATGTGGTCTTTCGATCCACTGTTTGAGGTCCTGCCACAGGGTAGAGTGCTGCCTGAGCAGCTCTACCAGTGCAACCGTTACAGGGGTGGTCACTAGTGTAGACTGTCCGGACCAATGGCCACGGCTATCCTGTGGTTTTGTTACGTCTAGGCCTGGCCTTGTCCTTGTCGGTACTGCTTGTGGTGTAGCCGCCTCGACAGACTTAGGGTGGGGTAGCGATGACGGCACACTCATGCTGGAGAGGTCCTCAATCTCATCCTCCGTGATGGGCTCGACATCCTTGAGGTGCTGTTGAGCCTCCCTCACCCATTCTTTTACCTTTTCTATGGCTTCCAATTGCCGCCTGGGGTGTGGGTATTCCCCTACCTTAGCGCTCTCCTGTTGGGAAGTTCTAGGGGCTGAAGTTTTTGCCTCTGCGTCTGAGACTAGGGCAAGGTCATAATGCTGTCGGTTTTTAATGCGACCTTAGCCTCTGACCTCTTCTTTTTCCACCTACGGCTTTTCTTTCCTTCAGAGGTAGCGTCGAGATTGCTAGGTCCTGGCAGAGAGACGCCGGCCTGCTTCGTTTGTGCTCGGGTCATCACTCGTAGGGGGGTAGGTGTGGCCTCCCCATCGGGGTTTTCAACACCAAACAGTCCCAGCGGGACAGACGGCAAATTAGCTGTACCAGAAGGCGGCTTCCATTTTGGGCAATCTATGAAAAGATGAGTGATTCCGCACTCTGCACACCTTTGGTCGGCTTTGTCCCTATTTTGCTGCTCTCTTTCTGGGCATCGTGATGAGACGTGACCGGGATGTCCACATGTCCAACAAGTGACTGGATCCAGTGGCTGCCCTCCCAGGCCTCTACGCTGTCCTCGTCCTAGTGCCATCACTGGTACTGGTCGGTAATCCATGAGGATTGCATTGCCCTCGTCATCATGCGAGACGTAAGGGTATATGTAGGTTTCTTCGTCACTGGGCTCCTCTACGTAATGCACAGGAGCATTGCTCGGTGGGTGGGTCACATAGGGACTAGGCGGCCTAGGAATACCGGTAGGATTTATGTCTAGCCTAGGGACCGATGGCTTCGTGTCGTTAGGTGCTGGTAGGGCAAGAGGAGCTCCCCTTCCGTAGAATGGCTGTGGCCTGTTAGCCGGATAGAGCTGGCCGTAGGGCTGCGTGTATGGTAGTCTTCGTGGTAGTCTGCAGTGTGCGGCATCATGGCCGAACCTTCCACAGTTAGTGCAGGGTCTTGACCTAGGGTCCTGACATTCTGCTGGCAGGTGGTTTCCTCCGCAGTACACGCACTGGGTGTGCGGATGCATAGGTCGCCTTAACATGTCCTGTATTTTGGCCAGTTCTGTCTTGACCTCGGCCAAGCCATGGTCCATCTCGGCGGCCTTCCCCTTATCGTGGGATGATGCGTTGGATCACTCGCTAGAGGTTGGGATTCGTTCTAAACTCCGTGGGTTGATTTCTTCAGGGTTCAAGCTCCTGGAGCTCCGCTCCCTCAGCTGGTCATCGACCCTAATGGCCTCCTCAAAAACCCTAGCCACCACGTCCCTTTGCAAGCTCGAATTGCCCGCTAGTGCTTTGTACAATTCTTCATCCCGAATCCCGCTGATGAACACGGTTGACACTGCCCTGTTAGTCGGTCTTTTGCCCAAGGGGATTCTCTTAAGGAGACTTCTAATGTGGGTCACGTAGTCGCGGATGCCCTCCTTCTCCTTCTGCTTGACGTTCATCAGACGCACTAGCAGGTTGTCAGAGTATCCGGGTTCGGCAAACCTCTTGACGAAGAGGTCCTTGAGGTTATTGAAGTTGGCTCATTCTATATCATCTAGACTCGTATACCACGTCCTACCCTTATCGCTTAAGCAAAGTCCGAATGCCTGCGAACGTTGGATCTGGTCGTTGAGGCCATTGGCTTCGCAGACCTGCTTGAACTGCTCGACAAAGCTGTACGGGTCGTCCGGTGGTTGGTACTTGTCGAGTTGCTTAGCGACAATAGGTATTTTGGCTTGGCTCTTTGAACCCTGGGTTGTCCCTAGTCCTGCAAGTAGCGAGGTTGCTAGCGCAGCGGCATTTTGTTTCGCCGTGGTGTTATCGAGCAGCCGTTTCATGAGGAGCTCGCCCAGCGTCAGGTCTCCCTCGAGTGCTCTTTCCTGGTCTATTCGGTTTCAGCCAGCCAAGTTCAACACTCGCTGCACCTCATGCAGCTCCATGCTTTGCCTTAGGCTCCTGGCTTGTTGGTCCCTATTATAGTCTGCTATGCCCTGCAATGCCTTGCGGGCTAGCCTCCTCTCCTCCTCTAGGTCTGCAATGATTGCCTCCACCGTCCTACCATGGTGTTCATACCTGGCATGCGCATCGTAACTGCTCACCATTTGCTGTATGGTTTCCGGAAATGCACTAACATCTAGCTCCCCTGCAAGTCGATGATCTGAACCTCCCTCTGTCATGGTAAAATTCTCGCGCTTGGTTGTCAGTTAGATCCTTGTCGTTGTTGCTCCTTGCTTGATCCTGCCCTGCGCTCTGTGCGTCTGTTACGCTTGGGTTTTCTCCTAGTGGTGGGTTTTTTGGCAATTTATCTGAGTGAGTTCTTTTTAATTTTTGAATGCAGTGCTCAACTTAGGGTTACTCGTAAGTGTGTTGTCCCTCGTGCACTCGTGCTGAAACAGGCTTTCGACTTTCCTAAGTGTTCTTCAAGTGCGGAAATTCAATCAGAGTGTTGTGAGTGCTTTCCCTGCGTCTTACTCACTCTTGCTCGTTTTGGGCCTGACAGGCTTGCTACTCTAGTCCTGGCCGCCTTATGGGTCACAGGGCCCTTATGCTGCTTCCTGTTGCTCACGTGGGGGTGGGTCACTGGGGGAGTGCCCCAGTGTGTCCCTGGATGGGTCAGGTTTTGTTTTGGTTTGACTCTGGGAATCGGACGTCCGATTTACTAGTGGTCCGATTTACCATTGGTCCGATTTACCAGTGGTCCGATTGTGGGGATCGTACCAGGTATGTTAGGGCGAAGTGGGGGTCTTAGGGTTCACGTGTCCGATTCTCAAGAATCGGACGGGCGAGCGTGGGAGGAATCGGTCCGATTCTAGGAGGTCCGATCGGACCGATCGATCCGATTCCTTCTGGTCCAATTATGGATGGGTTCGATTCTAGGGATCGGACCGGACATGGTCTGACTGGTGACGTGTATTACTCCGTCCGATCGGACCGGGTGGGTCCGAGTCAAAGTGTCCGAGTGGTCCGAGTAGTTGAGTCGGACAAGTTGGTCCGAGCGTCCGATTCTAACAAAAGGGGACGGTCGGTCAGAGTGCCACGTGGCACGTCTGATCGGACCAGTTAGTTCGAGTCTAGTGATTGAATGGGTTGTTCCGATCGGACGGTTGTCTGAGTGTCCGATTTTGGGAATCGGACACGGACACTGGGTTGATCGTCCGATTCCGCCGGTCCGATGGGTCACGCACACCGATTTGCTCGATTTTCACTAGGTGTATTATCCTATTGGTCATGCGATTACCCCGCGACAGAGCTGAAGTGGGGCAGACGAGATCGATTACCTGAAATCACCGAATGCGATGTCCTCCTAGCTCCAGTCGATCGGACAGCTACCCAACTCGCTCATTCTCTCACTCTCTGTCTCTTTCACTCTCCGTTGGTTGGAAATGGGGTCCTCTTGCCCTCCTAGAGTTTTATACCCTGCTAGTTCTGCCCTACACACTACAGGTTCCTTCCCTGGAGTTTCCTATGCCGTTACCTTGCATCTACTCCATTTTTTCCCTTTGTTCCTGTGATTTTTCCCCTATTTCACAGCAGCAGCCCTCTGCCTTTTCGTGTGTGATTTCCTACTGCTAATCTATCCTAAACACATCCTGAATCGAAAGCAAAACACTGAACTAATTTCTCCATGTTTTCTAGTCATTAATAACCAGATTGTTCCAAAACACTTACCTGTTCTGAAGATCAAAAACACCAGACTTCCTACCTATCTCAAGCTCCGTTTCAGGGTGAATGCCCTACTTCGATGCTTGATATGGGGCGCGCGAGTGCTCGAGCTTGAATCCGTTGGTCCCGGCAACGGAACCAAAATGTGGGAGCTTTCGCTCAACAGCCAAGACCCACGGACCGCTTATTGTTTCAAGCGTTCCAAGCGAGCTCTCATGGCCATCTTTCACCTAGCCGACGCGCCGTCAATCCTACGAATGCAGTGAACTTACCTTGATGCTTGATCGAGTACCCTCCTCTCTCTCACACTTCGGTAGCTCCACGATTCTTGATGCTAGCTAAAGCATCCTCAAGCCTCCTCCATCTCCAAGCCTCATCCTCCATAGCCGCACGCGCAAGAGAAGATAAGAAGAGAGAAGAGGAGAAGGGAAGAGGAGATGGTGGAGAGCTTCACCCTCTTGATTCCTCACTCTCTCACACACTCACTCCCTCACACTCTCACACTCCCTCTCTCAAGAGCATACACAAGTAAGAAGGAGAGAAGAAGAGAGGAAGAAGAAAACTAGTTTTGCCACACCAAAGAATGAGCTCTTCATTCACTTTTCAACTTTATATACAAAACCCTACTTCCCTTTTGGGCGGTCATTCCCTTTTTCCCTTTTTTACATGGCCCGTCATAGCCCAGGCCCTGTTTTCCATTGTCCTTTTATCTTCCTTGCTTCCTTTTCACTACCCTTCTATATTTACAAATAGCACGGGTGAGAGCCTGGCACTCTTTTACAAGATTTTAGGGTGCGCTTTTTATGCACCTTTCCCTTTTCATGGTTGCCTTGGTCTTTAACGGTTGTCCTTGC
Source organism: Lygodium microphyllum (assembly GCF_053477565.2). Lineage (NCBI taxonomy): Eukaryota > Viridiplantae > Streptophyta > Polypodiopsida > Schizaeales > Lygodiaceae > Lygodium > Lygodium microphyllum. The sequence continues at coordinate 148,122,320 of NC_141145.1, forward strand.
GCTTTTGGCCTTTTCTCCTTCTTTTCCTTCCATTGGGTTACCTTCTTTCCGCCTTTGCCCTGCGTCTTTTCCACTTTCTTTCGCTCTCTTCGTGTTGGGGTTAACATTCATCCAAATGAAGCACGATGATGGCCTAAGCTATTTCATCATCTTCTATATCAAGGGGATTGGATGGGTCAATAACTTTGGTCCCTTTTATGAAGGGCCAATAGCCTTTTTCCATCATTTTATATTTTACCAGGACTTGCCAGGAATGGAAATATTTTCCATTGAACTTGCGAATTTGAGGCCTTACATCTGCATAGGCCATGGCCATTATAGGAAGGTTTTACCTATTGCCTTAGGCAATGGCAGTGTCTAGTCCTTTACAAGTGGCCAAGTATGAACCAAATACCAGAATTGATAGCCCTACAAATGATAACCAGCTTTAAAGATGTAAAGATGAAAAGGTTGGAAATCATACATATGTAATATCTCAAGATAAGATTTTGGCAGTCGTATTCTTCGAACAACCCTTGATTTAAGTTTTACTGTTTTCCTAGGTTTCAATGAGGTGAACTTTGATTGAACTTCTGGCTCCTCCTCTCCTTGCGGTTTAGTATACGAGCATTTGGTTGAGCAAGTTCGATTAATGATCTCAACACTTGATGAAGAGTTCGAGGAGATTTCAATCACAATAATATTCATAGGTAGTAGTATTGATGTCACTAAATGCATTTTCAGTGCTTAGAAGCACTCATCTCAAGATTGAGATGTTTAGGTATTACCTTGTTAAGCTTGGTGAGACACTTGACTTATTACCAGTATTGAAATCATGTTTCTCGATGAAATTATGATGTCCACTGAGTGTTTGAGCTACTCACAAACTAGGAACACACTTCAGAGCATGATTAGAATCACTGTTAATGATTACAGATTGAAGAAATTGAAGAAATTGAAAAAATAAGAAGCTTGAAGCTTCTTGGCTATGGTTGCTAGGAGACCCATGGCTAGGTTTTTTATCACAGCAGACTATAGGAGATGAATTAGGGCAAACCCTCTTAGGTGAGGATGGTCTACTATAGGGGCTACAATAGACCTATGATAGCCACCACGATTGCACCTAGTATAGGCCGTGCCAAGGAGCTTAGCTGGAGGCAGCAAAATCTCTGCCAGATTCACAATTTCTGCAATGATGTCTTCTTGGCAGCTGCCGAATCTCCACTTTTGAAGTGCCATGCTGAAGCATCTTATGCTTGGGATGAAGTCTCTAGAAGGAACCTTGAGCTGAAATTCTCTCCCCAGGTCCTCCATCAGAGGTGGGTCAAGTTGTGGTTGTGGTGGTCAAGAGGAAAGAGGTGGAAGTTGAAAGCTCATATGCACTTAATGATGTAAGGAGATTGAGGGAAGTTGAAGGATTAGAGATGGCTCTGATACCATGTGGAAAATCAGAGTTGGAAGCATGAGAGAATGTGCACAAGAGGGAAAGAGAGAGCTCAAGTACAAGAAGAAGATCTTGCTTAGTAAGTTGTTCAAAAGTACAACTAGTACACTCTCCTCAACTATGAGAGTGACCTTTAGGCAATTTATATAGCCTCTGGAGAAGTTAGGGTTAGGGTTTTCCCTTGCTTCCCTATCCTCCAGTTCATTTACACCTAGCTACCCTTATCCTCTCTAGTATAAGGAGAGTTCACATGCTTACTTTTCAACAACACCCACTTGCCCAAGTTATGATCTTATAGAGTCAAGGTAAATATTATCCATCCATGCACTAGTCAACCTAATTGTGTTAAGATACATAAGGTGATTTGACATGCATACTCCATGTATAATACTTGGCTTTAGATACCCCTTTAATGCATGGAAGATGCATGGTTAGGATTGATGGCCACCCACCTATCCAAATGCCCCAAACATGTCACATGAAGGGCATACAAAAACTGTAAGTGTCTAAGAAATAAAAATGTTAAAATTTCCCATCCTAAAGTACATATAGAATTTTGGAGGAAATGTCTATGGGGCCAAATATTACTAATGTCAATCCAAAACAAATTCATAAAATTTATCAATATTAATGCTAACTACTAGCATCCAAGCATATAAAATTATAGAAGTCATTATATAAATAATGAATGACTCATGTGCTGACTTAAAAATATTAAGATATAGGTTCAAGGTCTAAATGTTAGGAAGCTTCTTGGTGCACTCTAAGCACATGTCTAGATCCCATTGAATCTCTCTCATGTCTTTACCACACATAAAGCATATGGATGCCTACATGTAATTTGGCCTCACCATACAAAGCTTCTTTAGTGGTGTTCCTTTTGCAAATCAAAACTTCTCATGTCTTTGCGACCTCCTCCTTTTCTTTTCATTAGCAAGAAAGAGAGAGATAAGAAATGGGAACTCCAACAGTCACAATGTGTGACTGGGCCTTCCTTTATTCAAATTGTCACTAAAAGAATAAAGAATAAAGTGACAGTGACGGGCGCCTGCCACCTGGAGTGAGCAGTGGCGGTGACTGTCAGTGTAGTAATTCACGGGCGGCTAGGCGGAGGCGCCTTTACCCCCAACAACCTCCCACTTAAAGGTGAATCTGCCCTAGTTAAAGGCAAATCTACCCTAGTGAGGAGTGAAAAGAAAAAAGAAAAAAAGACAGTACAATGTACACATGTACAACAGGATGAGGAAAGACATCATCTCATCCCACGCCCATCAGCCTCCTGAGGAAGGCAAAGCGCTCTATAGAGAGGCTTTTCGTGAGCAGATCTGTAGGATTCTGGTCAGTCGAGATCTTAACAAGGTCAACAAACTTGTCCTCAACGACCCCATGTATGAAGTGATACCTCACCTCAATGTGTTTTGTCTTCGCATGGAAGACCGAATTCTTGGCTAACTGAATAGCACTCATAGAATTCGAATGCAGTGTAGGGATAGCATCAATACCAAGGTCAGCAACCAAACGACCCAACCAAATGGCCTCCTTGCAAGTCTTAGTGGCTGCAACATACTCGGCCTTTGTAGTAGAAAGGGCCACGCATTTCTGCACCCTGGACATCCAAGAAGCAGTACCTCCAGCATAGGTGAATACATAGCCGGAAGTGGACTTTCTACTATCTGCATGTCCTGCATAATCAGAGTCAGTGTACCCCACAACTCCTGTATCCTGGCTGCCATAGCATATGCATATATCTGCAGTGCCCTTCAGGTACCTCATGATACCCTTCACGACATCCCAATGCTTCTTGCCAAGTGTAGCCATATAGCGTGCTACAACACTAACTGCAAAGGCAATATCTGGATGAGTGGCTATCATGGCATACATAAGACTGCCCACTGCGGATGCATAGGGAATCTTGGCCATCTCGGCCCTCTGCTCATCTGTCTGCGGACATTCAGCTTGTGATACCTTCACATAAGAAGGTAATGGATAGCCAATAGGCTTTACGTCCTGCATGCAGAAGCGCTCAAGGACCTTATGAATGTACTCCCTCTATGACAAGTAGAGGAGTCCCTGATGCCTGTCATGTCTAATGCACATACCAAGTATGTGAGCGGCCTATCCCAGATCTTTCATCTCAAAGCTCTTATTGAGCTGAGCCCTAAGAGCATCTAGCTCATCATGAGATTTCCTTGCTATCAACATGTCATCCACATAGAGTACTAAAATCAATAAAGAACCATCACGGGCTTTCTTCATGTAAAGACACAGATCCATAGCACTCCTGCTATAGCCCTTTGACTGTATAAAGGCATCAAACTTATGATACCACTCCCTAGGTACATGCTTCAAGACATAAAGACTTTTCTTCAATTTGCACACTAGGTGCTCCCTGCCAGGTTCTGCAAAGCCCTTAGGCTACTCCATATAAATCTCATCATGCAAGTCCCCATGTAAGAAAGCCGTCTTGACATCCATCTGGTATAAATCCAAGTCAAGCTGAGCAACCAAAGCCAAGACTAAGTGCAGGGTGGTCATCTTAACCACATGAGAAAAGACCTCATCAAAGTCCACACCATGCTCTTGCTTAAAACCCTTTGCTACCAGTCTAGCCTTGTATGCCGGCTTGGGGTATCCAAGGGTACTTTTCAGCTTGTACACCCACTTGCATGGCAAATCCTTCTTGCCCTCAGGCAAGGAAACCAAATCCCAAGTCTCATTCTTATGCAAGGAGTCTATCTCAGACTGCATAGCCCTCTCCCAGGAGTGACTGTCACCCCTGCGCATAGCCTCATCATAGGTGAAAGGCTCTCCTGCATCTATAACCAAGACATAATGCATCGAGGGCTGAAATGCATCGAGGGCTGAAATCTCTAGTAGACTGTCTCACGGCAGGCTCTGTTGCCTGCTGAGTTGCCTGTCCAACACCCTAACCATGAGCATGTGCTGCAGTTGTAGGCTGTCCAATTGGCTGTGCAGGAGCTCTCGGCTGCTCCTGAAATATGACCATATGGATCTCAACAACTCTCTCAGGCTGCCTATGCATCTTGTCTTCATGGAAGACTACATCATGATTGCGGATGACTTTCCGCGCCTGCGGATCCTAGAGATGGTAACCCATCTTGCCTACATCCCCATAACCAAGGAAAATGTATTTGACACTCTTAGGATCCAGCTTACTTCTCTTATCCCTGGGCACATGGAAAAATGCCTCACATCCAAAGACACGGAGATACGTATAAGAGGGAGGTTTTCCAGTCCATACCTCCTTTGTAACCTGGAAATCCAAACCACTAGAAGGTGATCTGTTTATGACATGCACAACTGTACTAACTGCCTCAGCCCAAAAGCTCTGTGGTTGGCTTGCATGGCTAAGCATACTACTTACATGCTCCTGGATGGTTCTATTCATCCGCTTAGCCAAACCATATGTCTTTGAAGGGAATGAAAATGCTTTCTGGTTTGCAGTACTTACAGCCCCTTGATTATGCATGTTTTGATTCATGTGAGCATTGTCTTTGTGGCAGGCAGACTAGGTTTATGCATAAGAAGTTTGGTAGGCCATGCATGAGTGAGCCCTTGGCATTGATACATTCGCATGTTTGCGGGCCCATGCCTTGTCAATCTATGGGTGGTGCCAAGTATTTTGTTACTTTCATAGATGATTTTTCAAGAAAAGTTTAGGCTTATCCCATTAAGCTGAAATCTGATGTCTTGGATGTGTTTCAGAGATGGCTTGCATTGGTTGAGAACTAGTCTAGGTATAGGCTAAAATGCCTAGGGACAGATAACGGGGGTGAGTATGTCTCACATGCTTTTGAGTAGTTATGTGATGAGAGGGGTATTAAACATCAGTTGACCGCCCCCTACAACCCCCCGCCCAAACGGGCATGCCAAAGAGATATATGTGGGAAAGAACCCACATACAAAACATGATCAAGGGAAGAAGTGGATACAATCAAGGGATAGAGGCTGCCAGCCTTGGCACCTCTGGCAATCACAAGTCCGCCACGAGTGATCTTCCATGTAGAGTCTCCAAAAGATACATGATAACCAGCGTCATCAACCTGTCCAGCTGATAGGAGACTGCATGTCAAAGCAGGTACATGACGTACATCCTGCATAACAAAACTGTTGCCAGAAGGAAACTGCAGCCTAACATCACCAATGCCCACAATGTCAAGAGAGCTGTCATCACCCAAGCGCACAGAACCCGAAACAATATGGTATGAATGAAACCACTCTCGGCAAGGTGTCACATGAAAGGATGTATCTGAGTCCAAGAGCCAACACTGTGCATATATAGAGTGTATCTCTGTCATCTGCAAAGCACTAGAAGAAGCTGCAAGGATATAATCATCATCATCAACATCCTTAGGTTGCATAACATTGATCTCTTCAATTTTAACACTGGACTTTGCAGGCACTATGCTCCGATCATAAGACTTATCCTGGACTTTGTCTTTTCCCTTATCTTTGTGCCTTTCATTGCACAGTTCATGACATTGTGGCCTAATATGGCCCTTTTTCCCACAATGGTGACAAGTAACATCTGCATTCCTGCCACGGGATTTGCTACATGACTTCCCTCGAGACTTGGACCGAGATTTCTGAGAATCCCGTCTACGAACACTACCACTGCCATGCTTTCCATATCCATCATTCTTGCCTCTAACTATCATAGCATGCGACACACGAGAGGCATCCAAATTCTTATGGTTAACCTCTTCCTGCAGAAGAGCACTCTCAACGTCAGATAATTTCAAGGTAGCAGTAGAGGCACATAATGTAGTGTGGAATACATCCCATGACTCATTAAGAGTACTAAGCAAGAAAAGAGGAGTGACATCCTCTACAAAAGTGATGTCCTGCGAAGTCTTCTTGAGTATAGCATGGAACTCGCTCAAGTGAGCAGACATAGTCACATTCTCCTTCATGCGCAGATCCATAAGCTGCTTCAGCCATACATCTCACTCGCTAGACTTTTCTTGTCATAGAGATTCTTCATTTTATCCTACAACTGCCATGCACTCTGTTCTTTCTCAAATACATTGTAATGAGCCTATTCTGTGAGAGATAATACAATAGTGGACTTGCATAACTCATCAAGCTCAAACCATTCCTCATCTGGCATAGTTGCAGGCAGCTGCCCGTTGAACCTCAATGGTTTGATCTGCGATTTCTGCACCCATACCTGCCAAATCTGGCTCTTCCAATTAGAGTAATTTGTACCATCAAGCTTAGTGATATTGAAAATAGCATGATCAGTGGATGAACTCGCCATAATGCAGGCTGAAAGACTATAGACAATTCAAAATTGCTTGCTGTTTATTGCAGAAAATAACCAAAAAATCACCAAAATGGAGAGAAAATGGCAAGAAAAGTGTAACCAAAGCTACTACCCACCAAGTACTAGTGAAAGTACATCATTTCAAAATATTTCAGCATGAAAAATCCATGTCAATTCGGAGCTATATACTTGTAATAAATGACAGCAGGGTATTGTGAGAGTCAATTTTTGACCAAATCACTGCACCAAGTCAATAAATGACAACCAAGACATGACCAGCCATAAACAGGCATAAATCAACATCAAACAGTCATCAAGACTCTGAGCAAACACCCAAACATGTCACCAAAGTATCCGTCAGTGAGTAGGCATACCCATTGGACAATAGGACAAAGTATACATAACACTAGCAAGACCTGACACCAGTAGGCGTATGCTCACAAGAGTGCAAAGCCCAAGCTCAGGTCAAAAGCAATTCCAAGATATCAGTGCATGAACCATGCAACATGTAAGTACAAGAGATCCCAAAGTCTCAAGTATTTGCAAAATGCTCAAATAGCATAAACCTCCTGCTCAATGCCGGTCAAGCATACAAGATGCTCCCATTGGCTCAAAAGGCAGACAAACAAGCTCAATAGCTCAAGCAAACCAAGTCAAAGTACCAAAGACATGTAACCAAGACAATTCCTCAATAGCATCCAAGGTCGTAATGGAAAAAGCCAAGTCGTAATGGAAAAATCCAAGTCAATGTCCAACTACTCAAGGGAATACTCAAATGAATGTCGAGACAAGCTCAAACAATTGCCATCCCTACAGCCAAAGCATAAAGCATTTACCAAGACATCATAACCCGTACTGGGTAGCCTAGGCATAAACCATGTCATAGATGAAATGCCAGTTGTAAAGAAGTGACAGTCAGACAAGAATCGAGCTCTAATCTCAACTCAAAAGCATTTCGGAGCATAAACAAGACATGTGGCATAGTCCAAATACATCGTGACATCATAACGAGTAGCCGTGAGCACCCCGTGTGACCAATAGGCATAACCCAACTGTAGCATAAATAGCTTCAGCCCTGAAGTTTCCAGGAGCATATAACCTCTGTAAACTGAGAAAATCGGTGCTCAACCCAAGCTCAAATCTATAGGCAAACCATAGGCATACATTCCCGTATGTATAGGCACTAACCGGGCATAATCGAGCATCAAATGCCAAGACATGTAAGCATTAAATTGAAGTAATAGGTGGCTGCCCTGTTTTGGACAGATCTAGGATTGTTCAAAACAGATCTAAATCAGCTCCAAATGCATGTCACATAAGAGGCATAACATCCACAAGTGATCCGGTATCAATAGACATCAGTGGAAGCATCACATAAGCCATAGGCATACAAATACATGCTGTCTCAGACCTGAAATCTGTTGTAGAATATTATGTCATCAGAATTAGGCAAATCCAACATCACCATCGCGTCCGGAGCATGCCAAAACCCCAACTTAGACTCTTTCCTTGCCTGAATCGGGTTTCGAATGTCCGAGATATGACAAAAAGAGTGATTTTTGGGCTAGATTTTGAAACATGCACAAAAAAAACGTGAGCTGGCTGGGGGGTCTACTGTCCCACGTGTCAATAATAGGCCCAAAGGGGACACAAATGGGGGCCAAAGAAGGCCTACACCAAGCCTCAGCAAGCCTTGATAGGCTGGAAGCAAGATCCAGGTGAAGGAAGCTCCAAGAGGTGTGAGCTATGGCTCCCACAACCTATGAAAACCCTGTTTACCTAGACTTGTGGACTGAAGTAAAACTCTAAAATAATGAAGCAATACCTCAATGTCAATGCCCTGATGGTGCCTCAATAGGCCGGGAAGAAGCTCGGGAAGCCGAGGAGTGACGAGAGCTCAAGAGAATGAGATATGGTTGCCGGGAAGGAGACCCAATGCGAGTGGGGAGTCAATGGGAAACTGAGAATGCCACAAGCCAAGCTCATGAGTCGCAAGCCGTGCTCTGATACCAGTTGAAAGGAGAGAAGGATCAAAGCTTGCACTCGAGAGCTATGGCAGGAGAGCAAGAGCAAGAAAGAGAGAGACAAGAAATGGGAACTCCAACAATCACAATGTGTGACCAAGCCTTCCTTTATTCAAACTGTCACTAAAAGAATAAAGAATAAAGTGACCGTGATGGGCACCCGCCAACACCTGCAGTGTGCAGTGGCGGTGAGTGTCAGTATAGTAATACACGAGCGGCTAGGCGGAGGCACCTTTACCCCCAATAGAGCCAAGGCCAAACAGAGTGAAGAAACTCTTGATGGAAGTGTTTCAAGAACTTGAAATTCCACGTGCAACAAATGACAAAGGTGGTTAAGGACATTGTTGAGCACATTAATGAATATATAGGACTTGAAAACCATGATGAGTGAGGCATGGTTCAATAGTACTCAAGGCAATGGATCCCAAGTTTATGGAGATGGTGTTTGTGCCTTAGCACCCAAAAAGCCAATGTGTTGCACATATCCATCATGATCTCCAACCTCTTGTGATTATTGCTAGTGAGACACACCAATTTACCTCCCAAAAAACATTCCTTGCCCAAGAAATGTCCCCTTGCTTGACATAAAATGTATTTCTTGTAACCATATAGCCTCTCTAAGTGGTTTACCCTTGGCAACATTGGCTTATAGGTGTCCTCATCCTTTGCAACACCAGAGCAATGCGGTATTCACCCTTACAGTTGTCTCCTAGTGCCTCCTTAATCTATCTTCTATACATGTATACATTTATACAGTACTCAATACTCTTTTTTCCACTAGCTTGCTATGTTTTATGGAGAGAGAGAGAGAGAGAGAGAGAGAGAGAGAGAGAGAGAGAGAGAGAGAGAGAGAGAGAGAGAGAGAGAGAGAGAGAGGCATGTGCCATGAGAACTTGCTTCTTTTCTTTCCCTCCTTTTTGGTATGGAAGATGGGGGTAATGGGATTCTTGGCTTGGGGTGTTCATGCCAATATGGATGTTGCAACACCCATCCTCATTTCTAGCAAGGATGCGCATTTGTAGGAATGAAGAAGTAGGATGATAGCTTTATTGTAGAGAGAGTAAGCACAACAGGAAAAGGCAACAAAGCCATATACTTCATGGCTTTTAGAACCTCCCATGGTGCAATTTATGAACAAGGTCCATGAGGTAGGCCACCCATGGAAGCTCTTATATGTGCTACCTGGTTGTAGGTACTTCTACCATCACCATGTACTTCTAGAATGTGAAGTAACAAGGGTTCTAGCCCATCTTCTAGCCGTGCACTATTGTGCTACTCTTTTGTTACAATCTTGGTAGCTTTGGAACACTTCTATCACATTCTCACATTTGAAGTCCACTATGCTTGAGATTTTGCAACCCTCCCCCACCCCCCGCAAATAAATGTAGTCTATTTGCCAATGTGTTTAACACATCCTACTAGCCTTTGAATTTGTAGTGTAAAACACTACATGTTGTGACTTCATTCCTATGGCCCTTCGACTTTGTCATTCCTGGTGAGCCATCTCCTTTATTGTTGACATCTTAAAGAAGGGGGCAAACATCATGCAGTCCCTCATGCCTACTAAACAAACCCTCATGCCTACTAAATGAATCCAATAGGTTTAATACATGCCAACTCTTGTATATCAAGCTTTGATAATCAACCAAAATTTATTCTCTTGCTTTTATGGAATATGGCTGTAACATGTTTGCTCATTCACCTTCCATTCCATAACATGACTTGATGTGTGTGAAACCCATTAGTATATCACATGCTTGAATGAAGATTTCTTTTATTGTTTTGTGTGTAATTCTAATAAGAGTGATGCTCACCTAATATGTCAAGGATAATTCATTTAAAAGTAAAGTAAAAATAAAGACTAAACTAGCTATAGCTTTGATACATGTATTTCTCTGTAGAGAAGTTTTGCATTTACAAGCTATGGTCATTGGTTGATGGCTTTGAACTCACTTGGATTAGTGCAAGCAAAGGCTTTGATAAATTTTCAATGAAGCTTCATCAAAATAGCTGTTTAAAAAAACTATTATTCATTTTCTTCTTGCCCTTCCATACCTTGCACTTAAACTCTCACTCATGGCTCTTAAGTTTGGGCATTGAAAATGTTGGGAATAAAGGCACTTGTGCCTATGCCACTCGGTACTTTACTTCACACACCATGATTGCACATATGTACACTTTAGGTGGAGAGCACCATCATTGTCACTTTATTCTTTATTTTTTCATTGATTATTAAGTAAGGGAAGGCTGGTCACACATTGTGACTATTAGAGTTTCCACATATGCTCTCTCTCTCTCTCTCTCTCTCTCTCTCTCTCTCTCTCTCTCTCTCTCTCTCTCTCTCTCTCTCAGCCATAGCTCTTGCTTGCATCGTGTGCTTCCACTTGGGCTCTACTTCCAACTAGTATCAAAGCAAAAATTTGAGGAGCTTCTTCATCCTTTGCTTTAGCTTGGATTCAAAGCTTCAGTTCAAGGTTTCATGGTAGCCATTGTTTCTTCCTCTCGAGATATGCATTGAGCCTTCTCTTCTCTGAGCTTGTTCCACTTTTCAAAAAGCTTCCTAGGGTAGCTTAGCTGAGCCTTGTTGAGTGTTTATTGAGATGAGAAGCATCCATTCAATCCATTTTGAGTGGGTACAAAGCATGTTATAGAAGTCATAGACAACTATGGTAGCTTGATAGCACTTTTGAATTTTAGCCATAATTTTGCATATGATATCAAATTCATGTGTTCTATAGTTGAAGTGAAGAGGTAATAAGAATTACAACTCATGTAGTTGATTTTTTGTAGTTTCCAATTCTCTATTTTACACAATACATTTTTTTTAAATTTGGACAACAAACAGTAAATTCCATAATGCATCTTTGATGCTTTAGGGATGCTATTTTGGAGCGCAAATGGTATGGATATGCCTTGGGATCCTCCTTGGATTATTTAGAGATTTATTAGCTTAGTTTTGCAAAGGTATATTTTTGTCATAACAGTTTGGACAGCGAGCATACAACAATGAGCTTCATTCATGCTTTGAATGCCTATTGTGCCTACATGGTATTTTGGGTACACTACATGTCTATAGTGATGTTTAGCATTGATGTATAAGCCCAAATATGGTTATGACATACTTTGATACTTGGGTTTGAGCTACATTTGATGTACTTGGGCTTTGATTAGTTGCTTTAAGCTTTCATGCTTACTCACTTATGTGTATTGAAGCTTCATTGGGCACTTGTGCTCCCGGATGTATTTATGATGCACTTGGGCTTCTCAAATGCTTTGATATGTCTTGAGCTTTGCTTACTCACTTTGCATTATGGATTCACTTATAGTGCGAGATACTTGTACTTCCTTGGCAAAGCTTAGTTCTTTGAACAATGGGAGTCTAGGTTCATATATATACTCTCTTGTATGCTATTGGACATAGTTACCTCCACTTGTGGACTGATTTGATTCCATATTCTCTAGAACCAAAACTTACCTCGGTCAATAGTTTGCCATTGATTTATATACTTATGGGATGTATGGTTTACTAACACTTTGAGTTCATGACAGTCTTTGGGTGGTCTATGCTTAGTCATTGCTAGTTGCATTCTTTTTATCATATTTGCTACTCAAATATAGCCTTGGCAGTGGGAGCTTTCTTTCTTGGCTATTTTCCCACAGCTGAATTGACACATACTGGTATTTTTATTTCAACATTGCTATAATTACAATTTTTAGCATTCTTTATGAGAGTAGATGGATTTGATAGTTTGTTACTTGTAGTTGGTGGATAGCTCTCTACTTTCATATTCCCCCCTATCTTACCTTTGGTTTGGATGAATTTTGGAACTGATTTGAAATAATTTAGAGTAGCTCATTCTCTTGGATTTTGCATTAGTATAATGTCATTATGGTGGCTAGTTCTTTGAATGATAGTGCTATTTTTTCCATATTGAAAATATTGATGGCATAAATTTCACCTATTGGAAGACACAAATATGATACATACAAGTTCAAAAGAAGTAGTTAAGGTCTTTGAAAACTAAGAGCATAAAGCTCAAAGGCATTCATCAGGATATTTAAATGAGTTTCACTCAATTTTCAACCAATTGACTTCACAGGGCATTGACTTCAAGGATAATCTCCCTCCCTTGTTCATGATTGTGACACTTCTTGAGTCATGGGGTACTTTCCATACTACCATGTGTGCTAATATACCCAAGGATGGTTTGAAACTCTAGGAAATGTGCTAAGGATACCTTACTTATAGAGGAGATAAATAGAAAGAATGTGGATGTATCCCATACTTCTTATGTATTACTTATTAGGGGTAGACATGATATTAAGAGTGGTAATAATCACCGTGGTGAGAGACTCACAGAGGTCTCTCATGGGTAGTCTGGAAATCAGTCCCATGGTTGTAAGGTCTCTCTTACATGGCATTATCTATGGAAAACATGATCATATTAGTCCATAATGGCATAAGATGCACGATGATAAGTTCAAGGAGAAAGGTAAGGGAAAAGGGCAGGATAAGTATGATGATCATAACATTGTTCTTAGTAAGTCCAACATGAAAATCGAGGAGATAAATGCCTTTGAGTGTAAGTTTTATGATAATTACATCTTGGCAGCTTCTTCTCTTGATGCTAGTTAGCTAACTGATGCCTTGTCCACTTTTTCTCAATGTTGGCTACTTTATTTAGGGGCTTCTTTCCATGTTACCCCACATAGGAGTTGGGTTCATTCCTATCGCAACATGACAAGTTGTGCAAGACTAGGAAATGACCTAATGTTGGTGATGCTAGATTGCAATTTTCTTTGACACCATATTTTAGCTTTGACCAAAAGCCTGCTCTTTGCTAGATAGTTGGATGATGCAAGATATCATGTATCTTTTAATGATTCTACATGGAAGATTACTTGTGGGAATCTTGCCTTTGCTCGAGATGCCAATGCTAGCAGCTTTTATCCCTTTCTTGTTTATAAGTTATTGACTATGTTTTGGCTGTGGCTAAGATACTACATGTATCTTTATGGAATCATTGCCTTGGACACATGTCCTTAAAAGGAATGAAAATGCATTCTCATTTGTAGTATCTTCTATCGCTTGACTACAAATGTTTTGATTCATGTGACAATTACTTTTATGGCTGGCAGACACGTAGTTCTCATAAGAAATCTTGCATTATGTGTATGGGTGAGCTTTGGCTCTTGTTCATTTTAATGTAGGCGGTCTCATGCCTTGTCAATCCTAGGTGGCACAAAGTATTTGGTGACTTTCATTGATTATTATTTGCATAAGGTCTGGGCATATTCCATAAAGTAGAAATTGGATGTAGTGGCTACCTTTCAATGTTGGCTTGCTCTTGTTGAGAAGTAATCTGTGTATAGGCTGAAATACCTAAGGTCAAATAATGGGAGTGAATATGTTTGTAAATATTTTTGTGATGAGTGAGATATTAAGCATCAAATGATCACCCCTTATATCCCATTCTAGAATGGTGTTGCAAAGCACATGAACAAGATGATTCAAGAGACGTCCATAGTATGCTTAAAGAGGCAAGCTTATTGCAACATTTTTGGGTTGAGGTAGTTGCTAATACTGTACACTTGATAAACAGATCCCTATGCACTACTATTAGTTGTCACATTATAGAGGAGGTTGGTCTAGAAAACCTCCATTGTATCCTCATTTGCATGTTTTTGGATGTGAGGTTTTTTGCCATGATCCCAAGAGCAAACACAATAAGCTAGATACTAAATTACTGAAATGCATCTTCCTTGGTTATAGGGATATCTGTGAGATGAGCTATCACCTATGGGGTTTGCAGGCTAGGAAGGTTAGTCAATGATGTCGTTTTCCATGAGGAGAAGATGCATAAGTAGCATGAGTAGGTAGTTGAGGTACGTAGGGTGATATTCTAGGAGGAGCCTCCCGTTATGGTACAATCAATCAGACAACCTATAGTTGATGTTCTAGTGGTCTATGATCATGATATTGGATATAATATACAAGCCCCACAACTTGTTTTTAGATGATCTAATAGACATAGATGTCAACTTGATCAGTTTGAACCCTCCATGGACTATGTTATGGTGGTAGATTCTAGTGAGCCCCTTACTTATGAGGAGGCCATATACACAGGTGACACTCACGTTAGGGAGAGGGCCACACAATCAGAGTATGACACATTATAAAAAAACCATACATAAGATTTGGTTCATTTACACAATGGGAAACATGTATTTCCATGCAAGTGGATGGACAAGTTGAAGAGTACCCCTAGATGCCCCAAGCTAGTATATAATACTAGATTTCTTGCTAAGGGTTTTAAGCAAGAGCACGGTATTGACTTTTGAGGTCTTTTCTCTTGTAATCAAGATGGCTACCCTATACTTTGTGTTGGCCTTGGTTGCTCAGATTTGGATCTCTATCAGATGGATGTTAAGACAAATTTCTTACACGGAGACTTGCATGATGAGATTTATATGCAACAACCTAAGGGATTTTGAAAAAATGGCTGGAAACACCTAGTGTCCAAGTTGAGAAAGAGCCTTTATGGTCTTAACTAGGCACCTAGGGAATGGTATCATTGGCTTGATGCATTTATGCGGTCATAGTCTTACTCCCATAGTGATATGGATCCATGTCTCTACACGAACAAGGCTCGTGATGGTAACCTTATTAGCTTGGTACTTTATGTTGATGATATGTTGATTATTGGGAGAGCTAGTGATGAGCTAGATGCTTTGAAGAGTCATCTCAAAAAGAGATTTGAGATGAAGTACATGGGACATGCTTCACATATTCTTGGGATATGCATCATCTATGAATGCTCTAAGGGGCTCCTTTACTTGTCACAGAAGGAGTACATATAGAAGATCATTGAGCACTTCCATATGCAAAATGTTAAGCCTATTGGATATCCTTTACCTTCCCATGTGAAGGTCAGTCAAGTAGATTATCCGCAAGTAGATGAACAAAAGGTTAAGATGCCCAAGGTCCCTTATGCATCTCTAATGGGTAGTTTGATGTATGCCATGATAGCCACTCACCCTCGCATAACATTTCTAGTGGGAGTTGTGGCATGCTATATGGATAACCTAGGCAAGGACATTGGGATGTTGTGAAGGGTATCATGAGGTACTTGAAAGGCACTTTAGATATGTGCATTTACTATGGTGGCCAATAGGATATTATAGTCATGGGTTTTTTACTATGCAAGACATGTAGATAGTAGAAAGTCCATTGTCTTCACCTTTGCTGGAGTTGCTATTTCTTAGATGTCTAGGGTGTTGAAATGAACGGCCTTATCTACTACTAAGGTAGGGTATATTACAGCGACTAAGGCTTGTAAGGAAGCCCTATGGTTGTGGTCAGACCTTGGTATTATTGTTACTCCTACATTGCATTCGGATTCTATAAGTGTTATTCACTTGGCTAAGAATCCAGTTTTCCATGCAAAGACAAAGCACATTGAGGTGCATTATGTCTTCATTAGGGAGGTGGTAGAGGACAAGTCTATTGAGCTTGTCAAGATCTCGACTGACAAGAATCTTGCAAATCTACTCATGAAAAGTCTCTTAATGGAATGCTTTGCCTTCCTTCGGAAGATGAGGGGTGTATGATGAGGTGAGATCTTCCCTCATCCTATTGTACTTTATGTACATTTATACTTTATCACTTTTCTCATTCTCTCCTCACTAGAGGCACATTTACTTTTAAGTGGGAGGTCGTTGGGCGTAAAGGTGCATGCGCCTATGTTGCCCTATATTTACTTCACACACTGTGATCACACACCCATACATGATCTGTCCCTAAAGAAAAGGGGATAAAGCACTAGGAGGCGTAAAGGTAGCCTTCCTTGTTGTCACATAGACATGAAGTACAAGATTGTGTTCTTGATCACTACAATGTCACAGTGATTCATGGAAATGTCATAGAGCAAAACTTCTTGCAATTTCAACATGGCATAATTTGTGACCCTAACCTTAGAATATGGTCATATGGATCTCAAATGAATTAGAACACTAGTTAAAAAGTAGGTTGGAATTGTTATTTTGAAATATTATGCATGTAACTATCCTTTTACGAATCTCTTCTAGTTGTACCATTCATAAAGAACCCTTATTGCACCTTTTTCATTAATACGGATAGCCACCTTAAGTATTGTGTGAGTAAGAATCATGAGCCTCTAGACCTGCCTAATTACTTTTAATGAAAAAAATTGTGTAATTTTTTGCTACACTTAAGTTTAATCTTGTATTGTGGATTAACTAGATGGGAGAAAATTGGTGAGACTAGAAGAATCAAATGAAGGGGTTTTTGATGTAGACTTCATTATTTTGAGATGTGGATCATGGTTAACAAGGAAGAATTCTCTCATCCACTTTTTGTGTATTAACAAATGCTTGTATGGCTCAACCACTTCAAGCAAGAATATGTTAACAACCATCAAGTAGACCCAATCTCACAAACCTTCTAGAAAAGAAGGAAGCAAGGTAAAAAAGCACATATGAGTTCCTATTCATTCATCAATTGTGCTCAAAGACCATACTCTATTGATTCAAAAAGTACCTTGATATTAGGGGGAGTTTGGGGTCACTTTTTCACCTTTTAGCATGGAGAGAGAGAGAGAGAGAGAGAGAGAGAGAGAGAGAGAGAGAGATCTTCACCAATGAGAAGGCTTTTGTAGTGGAATCTTTTTTCAAAAATCCTTTTAGTATTTTAAATATTTTTTAATTTTAATGAAATGTCCTATATTAATTGTCATTTTCTAATGGTAAAGTGGATTATTTGCTCTCTCTCTCTCTCTCTCTCTCTCTCTCTCTCTCTCTCTCTCTCTCATCTCTCTAGCAAATTCATATGCTCGCTCCACCTCTTTGTGGCATTTGAAAATTGCAAATTAAAATATCATATAGTAGTGACCTTGTATTTCTTTAAATCAAAATTGGAGTGTAGTTTTACATCAAGATCATGCATAGAAAACATTGTTACAAAATTTGAGCTTTGATTGGCATAAGAAGCTTGCATTAAAAATCCATTCACATTGGGAAGAAGTGTAAACTTTAGAAAGAGTGCATTGAAGTACATTCTTCACCCAAAACTGACATCATTAGCAAGTTGTAAGATGTGCACAATTTGTGGTGTCATACTATTTATAAGGGTAGGCTCTATTAGAAGGTGCTCGAAGAGGTAGTATACAAGTTTGCATGCACATCAAAAGACATAGGCCAAGTTAGTGCTCTTGACAACCTTGAAAGAATATAAACTAACCTCATAGAAGAGACCTAGGTACTTACTATTAGTGTAATATAGCAATTTTCATGTTGCTTTAATCAGGAAATTAGCCTAGTTTGGACTAGAGTATAAAAGGCAAGTGGGTGCCAATGTAAATCATCTTTTGATATTTTTGCCATTTTCAAACAATACATGTTTTGAGGCTCCTTCCTCCCACCAACTAAGAGGGTGCATGAAGAGCCACCAAGATATGGGGTGCATACCATGTCCTACCTTGACATGAGGTGAATATTCATGTTGCAGCTTACATATTTGATTCTCAGTCTTACATGGCAATATTATTTCAAGCTTAACAACCTTGGCTATGGCTACTTTACAAACATGGTGTATTTCTTGTATTTCTTTGTAAGAATGGTATATTTCATGAATTTCTAATTATTTGATTTGTTGTTAGAACTGGTTTATTACATTGGTATCAGAGCATGGACTTTGATCGATGGGAAGAGTCATTTTCTTGGAGAATTTTGTCACAAGGATAGGAACTAGTTGATTGGAGCACCAAGATTTGGTCACAAGGTTTGGTACAATTCAATACAGTTCAAACCATGACTAGTTAGAGATCTCTGCAACAAGTTGGAACTAATGTTGGAGGTTTCTTGAAGAAGATCTTGAGGAAGATGGAGGTTCTTGGTCGAAATAGCAAGGCGCGCTCAAATGGAGGTCCATTTTGAAGGTTTTTGACCCTAACTTGAGTCTAACTGGGATTACAGATGTTAAATCATGATTACTTTTTGGAACCAGTTTCTCTCTCTTCTTCCTCTCAAGCTTTTCTCAAGATTTTTCCAAGAATCCATGGCTTCTACTGCTTCTATCTTCTCTCAATGGTTTTTACTCCATAATGAGACACCAAGGCTTGATTCTTCATGTATTAAGCTTTCAAAAGAGTAGGCATATGCCTTGATTAAGGCAATTTTTGTTTTGAGGTACATGAGGCTGAGCTTGTGTTGTTTACAATGATTTGATCTTCTCCTCCTCCAGAAAATCTGCAGTTAATGTAAGCTTTGGCTAGGCATGAAATGAGCATAGATATGAGCACAGATCCAACATTTGTCAAGAATACTATCACAATAGTTAGTATTTCCATTAGAGGAGCAACCTCTGTCTCATTCAAGATTCTGTTGAAGAAGATCAATGGTCCTGTTCGGATGAGGTACATATAGATCCAGGCTCCAAGGAGACCACTGAGTAGAAAAGCAATACATGATTCGATATGAGGCCGAATGCAACCACGATAGTCAGTAGTAGCAAAGTGTAGTTAACACAAAAATAGCCGCCGTTCTTTCTGTTTCTTGGTCCCATTTCGTGAAGGAGGGCAAATGGCTTCTTGCCATTCCTCCATAGCTTTTCTTATGGTTAGGTTGTCCTCTATGTGTGTCTAGGACTTAGGGTTAGGGCTTAGCTTTAGGAAGTCCAGGTTCCGTTCGTCCTCTTCTTCATTCCATGTGGTTTCCTCTCTCCATTTTTTTTCTCCTCTTCTGAGGACTCGCCATGGTCTCTGCGGATGTGGAGTTCCATTGCTTCGTCGGTGGCTTGGTCTGGGCTACTGATGACCACAGCCCTGTGTGACACATTTCGTCCTTGCAGTGAAGTTTTGGAGTCCAAGGTTATCAATGACCATGAAACCGGAAGATCCATGACAGCTGAACTATCATCAGCTGCATAGAGAATACACTGAATAGCTAATTAGCTTATGCTTTCTGTTGAAGGAATAGATTCTACAATGTAGCTTCTGTAGATGTTACTTGCTAGTTTCAAGCTAGATTAGGCAATTTCAAAAGCAAAGCCCTTGCCATCAAAGTCAGGAAGCGGTTCTAATCACTAGTTGCAAGATCGACTCGTGATGGTGCTCCTCCTTTAGACGAAATCAATGCCGTCTTCCTGTTTGCATTTTTACCTCCTCTACAAGCTTCTCTTCTTTCCCTATTCGCGAAAGTCTTGCTAAGCTTTATGTGAATGAAGAACAGTGGTCAAAAACATCACAGATGCTGAGTGGAATCGATATGGAATCTGACATAAAGATGATGGATGATACATAGAAGTTCTCCAAACGTGTGAAGATTGGCTTCATTCCTAGTAAACAACAGCAAATATGAGGACCTGATTCTTCAATACAAGGTGGATGAAGAAGAACTGCACAGGCGCTTACAGCAGCAGTAACCTACACCATTCTTGTTGCGAGTTGCACCATTCTTGAGCAGCGACAAAATTCGAGAGGAAATACAAAAAAAGGACATTACATTACCAACAGTTGAATCAGGGATTAAATTTCCTTGAAACATGATCGGAATATTTTCAAGGAGTTTTCCTAATTGGTGATGATACTGAGTACTGCCGATACAACAAGCCATGTCTTTAATGGTGTATAAACATCTTGAACATCAGGCATGACAAGCATCGATGGTTGTTGCAAAGCTTGGTGAAATTTGTAGTAGTGTACAATATTATCAAAATTAGTGATGCCAATCTTTGTATGAGGACTATTAGGAATATCTCTAAGCACTCTTTGCACAGCATTGGTCTGATTTGAGCTAAGGTTGCTAGCCATCTTATTTGGAGAAGCAGGAACCTCTGCTCTTTTAAGTTGTCCCTGGTGCTCTAACACATTGAGGCTACTATCAGAAAACTAGTGAGTGGTAGTTTTTGGATATTATAGGCACCAACAATGGTGGATTATCAAGGTTAGAAGATGCAAGCATCAAGGCATGGCAAGTTGATGATGGGATGGATGGCCCTTACTCTTTTTGTTCCTGTTTCTTGTTCTTCTATGAGTGTAATATGCTTTGATCTATATTTGCAATGATTGAATGATGCAATCTATTTCAGCCCTACGCTTAGAAAGGGTTGTACTTTGGAGTATGCAGTGGGGTTGACAGGACATAAATGTTCATTGGCATTCTTATGGACAATGGGTATCATTAGTAATGAATCTTGACTTGGTTTCATATTGTCTCTCTTTGGTTTTCACATAAGCAAGAATTGCTTCAATCTTGGATATTTTAGGGGATGTTTGCACCTGCTTCAACATTCTACAATTCCCTCCTACTCATTGAAGTGACTTGGTATTGGGTATTAGCTCAAATTGGATAAGAAGTACCAAAAACATTTGCAATAGGGCATAAACAGGGTGCAATCCAAATAGGGATAGATTTGAAAAAATTGCTACAGAAATTAGCAGCATCATTCTAACGACAAACAGACAATTGGGCTTGATACTAGACATCACAAGCTTGGATTGGAGCTAACAAATGCTTCATTTGGATACATATTTCTCAAGTTAGAACCTATTTTGTTCCAACAGTTCACTAGCAGTTTACTGTGGACAGCTCTGGGAATTCCTAAACAGAGAGAGGTATTGTTGCTCCTAAATTCAAACCACGGTTTTTACTTGATGTTAGACATCCTAAGATCCAATTCAAGAAATCATACACCTTATTTGAACTCATATTTTTCAAGAGAGAGTTGATTTTGTACTAGCAAGTCATTATGGACAGCATGTACCATAGGGGTGACAGACATGAAAATTTTGATGGTTGCATGGAAAATCATGCATGTCTTGGGTCTTATGGACAACATGGTGCTCGTACCTTATGTAGCAATGTTGGGCACCATAAAACTCATGCATGTGGAGTCTTTAATGCAAGTAGAAGTAATGTCTATGGACAACATATGTTGGGATCAATTGCTACCCCAATGATTGGTTATGGATTTGATTATGGTGGCATGATTAGACATGAATATGTAGCACAAGATGGAATGTATAGGCATAGTTCTTATAAGCAGCTGCAATCAAATGCTCCTATAGAAATTCAAGTCCCTGTGCATAGACAAGAAGTATATGAGCATGCCTATGTTATGGATACTTCTTCTTCTCAACCACAAGTGTTTTATCATCAGCCACAAAGGATTGGAAATGCTTATGTGTAGCCTTATGCAATAAACCATGGACAACAAGCTCATGGTTATGGTTATCATTTGATAGATGGGAAAAATGTCCGTCAATTTTCTTTCAATGGTGTACATGGCATCTACTTTTCAAGTCGTATCTTGGACAACATAACTTCCAAGGGCCTATGTTATAAATGCAATGAGAAGAACACTCTTGCGCATGACAATGTATACAAGGCAAAGCATATTAATGTATTAGTTGTTCTTGAGTTCCATACTCCTCATGGCATTAGAAGAAAGCTTATTCCTCATCAATAATTGATGGAAATGCAAAGGCAACTGATATGCTACAAGTGTAATGAGCATTGGCCACCTCATCATGAGGGTTATTTCAAGAATAAACATTTTGCTATAGCCCTTGACTTGGAAGACCCAATGGAAGATGTATATGTGGGGCAAGGACATGATAGTCATGGGCAGCAAGAAGATGATGCCTTTGCTGAAAATCAGGCTGAAGATGTGATTGGGCAGCAAGGGCAAATTGCTCTAAATGCCATACATGTAACACATGTAGTTGATGAGCAATCATGTATAGAAGAACAAGAAGAAGAAAATGTTTTTAGTGACCAAGATGAAGAACCAAGAGATGCAGCTATAAATGAAGAACAATAGCATGTATATGTCAGTGACGATCAAGAGGACTATGCAATCAACCAAGATGATGCATATGACAATGGATCTAATGTTGACAATGAAAGGGCTAAAGAAGATTCAATTGACCAAACAAGCATTGAGGATATGGAATCGTTACATGATTATTTTCAACAGCTCATACCTCATGTGGATGATGACTTTCAATAGCCTATTGATTATGATAATGATTCAGCAAGCTTTCTTCATGATTATGGGGATGATACCTTGCATTATGGAGGTGTTGATGATAATGTTGTTGACCTTTCATTCCCATATGATCTAGGGATTTACATGAATGCATCTATGGATTATGGATGGGATTTATCACATCCTTTTGATCCTGGAGGTGATAATAACTTTTATACAGAATATCTCACTTATGAAAGCTTTGATGATGGTTTTTCATTTTATTCCGGTGAGGTTAGTAGTGCTTTGATGGATGACAACCATTTTTTGGGGATTCCTTATGATCTGGGTTGATTTTGGGATGATTTCATGTGTCTTGGAACATGAGACAGCTTGCTCTCTAGAAATTCTGTTATGGATTAAATTGTCCTAACGCAATAAAAAATTTGGGTTTGAGGGTATAAGTTGATGCCTTAGGTTACATATTTCATATCTACATCTCCAACACTGAAATTGGACATTTCAATCCAAAGTTATGGGTCATTTACTATCACTACCTATTCAGGACAACATTCCAGATTTCCACTGTTTTGAGCTTACTTTGGAGATTCTTCTCAATGGCAGATTATCTTCTTCAATGGATAACTTCAACAAAAATACTCAGCATTGATCTCTCATTTCTTCACACTTATCATTCATTTGTCCTTTCACCCTTCAAAGTTTTGAGGACAAAACTTTTGGGCAAGGATGGATTGTAATAGAGCAATTTTCATGTTGCTTTAATTAGGAAATAAACCTAGTTTGGACTGGAGTATAAAAGGCAAGTGGGTGCCAATGTAAATCATCTTTTGATCTTTTTTCCATTTTCAAACAATACATGTTTTGAGGCTCCTTCCTCCCACCAACTAAGAGGGTGCATGCTCTTAGCCACCAAGATATGGGTTGCATACCATGTCCCACCTTGACATGGTGTGAATATTCATGTTGCAACTTACATCTTTGATTCTCAACCTTCCATGGCAATATTATTTCAAGCTTAGCTATGGCTACCTTGGCTATGGCTACTTTACAAACATGGTGTATTTCTTGTATTTCTTTGTAAGAATGGTATATTTCATGAATTTCCAATTATTTGATTTGCTATGAGAACTGGTTTATTACAATTAGGCTCTTTCATCATATTTGTAAAAACTAGAAAATGTCCATTTCCATATTGCATAATATCAAACTTCGATGTTGCCTATACTATCAATTAGTAACCTACAATTGGAGGATTGAGAACAATGGAGTCACTGAGGTCTTGGGCATTAGAATGAGAAAGCACCCTGATGTCAAGATTGTTGAGCTTGACCACCTCTTCATGCCCTTTGAAGGTAAAAATGGCTCAAGCATGGGGTACTAGCCACTCCAACTTAACCATGTACTTGTTGAGGATATTGTTGAGTTGGCAATTTTGAACTTCTTGGTTCTTTGTCAAAATTGATCATAATTAGGCTTAGGAATGTATTGAATTGGAGGCAAAGGCTCGGATTGAGGAAGAGATGGGTTGGGGCTCAAATTTGGGGCTTTTGCAACGTGGATTGGGGCTCATGTTTAGGCTAGGGTTGGGCTATAGGGTGGGATTAGGCTCAATTTGGGGATCAGCTTAGAGCTCAAATCTAGCTTGGAAATGGACTTAAGAGCTTATTTAGGCTCAGGTTGTGATTGAGGGGATCGCAAGATACTTGAGCTGAGTGGGTGTCCCTCTTGTGGAAGGCACACGACGTCAAACTAGCTATTGGGCAAAGAGGGGTCTAGGATGTAGGCTAGGGTTCATGCTTGAGTTGTGCCTCAGCCTACTAGGGCTCAAAACTATGCTTGGGGATGGAATTAAGAGAGGATTTAGGCTTAGGTTGTGATTGAGGGGAACCCTAAGCTACTCGAGTTGAGTAGGTGTCCCTCTCATGAGAGGTTGGGGACCTCAACCTAGCTCTTAGGCAAAGAGGGGCATGATAAAAATGTCCCTCATATAATGGTATGAGATCTCTATAGAATCTAAAATCTTGTCATAGTGAAGTTGCAAGTGGCACAAACTGTTGAGATCTATGGGCATGCCCTTGACTTTGTGGGAATTGTAGCAAGGAAATATGTGTCTTCATAAAATTCAACAAGGAAGTATATGGCAATCTCATAAAGTATGAGGACTATTGAGGCGGTCCATCACATCTCTATGCCAAAGTGCTCATAGGTTTTGTGAACCAATCTTTGGAAGGGAAGGTGTGGTATTATAGGTTGCATGTGTGTTTTATCTTGTGTAGCTCACAAACCACTAAGTGATGTGCTTGATATCTTCTTTGCCTTGCCCAAGATTGTAGTCATGATAGAAGGCACTATATCTATTTCAAATGCAATGAGTCAATGTAAGATCATGAACCAAAAAGAGTCACCACAAAGAGATTAGGGCCCATTCACAAAACATGGCGACCACGGACCATGTGATGATGCTCCAAAATGAACAAAACCAAATGGGGAAGGTCACTACTCTAAGTAATAGAGGCTACTCTATCACACTTTTGAGACATGAACAATTTGGTGTGTGACCCTCAAAGACCCCAAAAGAGAACATGAATCAATTATGGCCCATTTGCAAAACACAAGGCCATAGACTCAAGGCCATAGATTGCATGGTGATAATCCTAAAATATGAACAAAAACCAAATGTAAAGGATCACCACCAATAAGTGATATAGTCTCCTCCATGACACTTGAGAGCCATGAATCACATGGTGGTGACCCTAAAAGGCCCCAAAACAGTTACCATAAAATAGTTAAAGCTCGGTCACAAAACATAAAGCCATGAACTACATGGTCATGACCCTTATAAAATAAACAAAAACAAAATGGGGAGGGTAAGACCCCAAAAGTAGTGGACATAAACCTCATGAGATGCATGCATTGGTGGTAATGACCCATTCCAATGCATAAGTAGGCTTGCAATGCACAGAGAGAGAGAGAGAGAGAGAGAGAGAGAGAGAGAGAGAGAGAGAGAGAGAGAGAGAGAGGAAAGAAGTCTAACAAAACATAGTATTACTTGTTATTAGTGGCTATGTCAAGTAAATAGTTAATGGGATAGTTATTATGGTCACAAATACACTTTTTGTGGGATTCAGACTTACTATGTTGAGCAAATAGTTCATGGGATGGGCATTGTGGTCATTGCAAATATGCTTCTTTTTGGGGGTGGAGTCAATAGAAGATCTAAGGGCCAGATGTGTAGTGCATGCAGAATAGAGAAAAACAGAACCAAGAAAAGGTGCAAGTGAGTAAAAATGGCATCATGGGGAAGGGATTTGAGTTTAAATGGAGGGTAGGGGAGGTAGTGTGGCTGTAGTATCACATGTATTGTTGTGGAATCATTGCCTTGGGCACATGTCATTGCATAGATAATGATTACCCATTTTTAGTATCTTTCATCCCTTGAATATAAGTGTTTTGATTCTTATGGTCATTGTCTTTATGGTAGGCAGATTCGTAGTTCACATAAGAAGTCTAGCATTACGCACATGGGTGAGCCTCTAGATCTTGTTCATTCTGATGCTTGTGGACCTACATTCTACAAATTGTTAAGTGGTGGCACAAAGTATTTCGTTACTTTCTTTGATAATTATGCACATAAGGTCAAGGCACCATCAAGCAAAAGTCGAAAGTCTTAACTATGTTTTAATATTGTCTTGCTTTTGTTGAGAACCAATTTGGGTATAGAATGAAATGCCTATGATTTGACAATGAGGGTGAGTATGTATCTAAAGCCTCTGAGCAGTTTTGTGAGATGAGAGGACATTAAGCATTAGTTGACTACTGCATACACCCCACCCAAGAATGGTATGGGTGAGCACATGAATAGGACAATTAAGGAGTGACTCCATAGTATGATAGGCTTACCGTAGCACTTTTGGACTGAGGCAATTACTACTATTGTACATTTGATTAATTAATCACCATGCACTGCTCTTGACTACCATGTTATTGAGGAGGAATGGTTTGGAAAACCTCTATCATATGCTCATTTGCATGTCCTTAGTTATGAGGCTTTTTGCCATGTTTCCAAGCACAAGCACAATAAACTAGATCTTAAGTCTATGAAATGTATCTTTCTTGGTTATAGGGATGTAGGTGAGATGGGCTATTACCTATGGGATCTGCGAGCTCAAAAGGTCGTTTGCATCCATGATGTTGTTTTCCATGAGGAGAAAATGCATAAGCAACCTGAGCGGGTTGTTGAGGTACATAGGTGATATTTTAGAAGGAGCCTCGTATTACTGTATAGCCAGCTAGATAACCTATAACAACTGATGCTCCAATGTTCCAGAACCATGATGTTTGAGTGGTTCAGGCCCTCTATGGATTATTTTATGGTGGCAAATGCTAATGAGCCTCTTACATATGATGAGGCCATATATATAGGTAATAGTCACTCTTGGGAGAGGGCCATGCAGTTAGAGTATAACTCATTTTAGACAAATCATACATGGAATTTAGTTTCTTGTTTAATGGAAAGTGTGCTTTGCCATGTAATTGCGATATACAAGTTGAAGAGTATCCCTGGACGCCCCAATCTAGCATATAAGGCCAAACTAATTACTAAGGGTTTTAAGCAAAAGCATGGTGTTAACTTTGATGAAGTCTTCTCTCCTGTAGTTAAGATTATTATCCTATGCCCGGTTTTGGCTGCTTTGATTGCACATCTAGATTTGGACCTTTATCAAATGGATGTCAAGACGACTTTCTTACATAGAGACCTACATTATCAGATCTATATGCAATAGTCTAAGTGCTTTGAAGAAAAGATAGGGAACACCTAGTGTGCAAGTTAAGAAAGAGTCTTTATGGACTTAAGTAGGCACTTAGGGAATGATACCACAAGTTTGATGCTTTCATGCATTCACAAGGATATAATCTCAATGATATAGATCCTTGTTTATACACAAAGAAGGCTCATGATGGTGGCCTTACAATTTTGGTCCTCTATGTGAATGATATATTGATTGTTGGAAGCACTCAATGAACGATGAGCTGGATACCTAGAAAACTTAGCTCAAGAAGAGCTTTGAGATGAAGGACATGGCATAGGCCTCACATATTCTTGGGATATGCATCACGCACGATCGCTCTAAGGGGCTCCTTTACTTGTCATAGAAGGAGTATATCTAGAAGGTCCTTGAGTGGTTTTATACGTGTAGGATGTTAAGTCTATTGGCCATCCTTTACCTTGTTGTGTGAAGGTTCGTCATGCTGATTGTCCACAGTCTGATGAGTAAAAGGTTGATACCGTCAAGATCCCTTATGCGTTCGCAATGGGTGGTTTGATATATACCATGATAGCCACTTACCTTGACATAGAATTTGCAATGGAAGTTGTAGCATACTACATGGCTACACCTAGCAAGTGTAGCATTGAGATGTCATGAAGGATATTATGAGGAACCTTAAAGGCACAACAGATATATGCATATGTTATGGTAGCTAGGATATAGGAGTCATGGAATACACTAACTCTAATTATGCAAGACATATAGATAGTGGAAGGCCACCTTTGGCTATGCCTTTACCTTTGCTAAAGGTGTTGTTTCTTGGATATCTCAGGTCTAAAAATACACGGCCCTATCTACTATAGAGGTAGAGTATGTTGCAACCACTCAGGATTGCAACAAGGAGATTCTCTAGTTAGGCCATCTAGCCAGTAAGCTTCATATTATTGATGTGGTCTCTACACTACATTTGGATTCTATGAGTGTTATTCAATTGGCCAAGAATCTTTGATCTTCCATGCGAAGACAAAGCATGTTGAGGTGTGTTACCACTTTATCAAAGAGGTCATTGAGGACAAGTCCATTGAGCTTGTCAAGATCTCAACTAACAAAAATCCTACAGATCTGCTCACAAAAAGTCTCTCAAAAAAGTATTTTTCCTTCCTTAGGAAGTTGATGGGTGTTAGATGAGATGATGTCTTTTCTCATCTTGTTGTACTCTATGCACATTTGTATTTTGTCACTTTTTTCTCATTATATCCTCATTAGGGACACATTCAACTTTAAGTCAGAGATTATTAGGGATAAAGGCACCTATGCCTATGTCACCCATGTATTACTACACTAATAATACCTACACACTTGCACATTGTAGGTGGCAGGCACCCATCACTCTCACTTCATCCTTTATTCTTTCAATGATATTTGAATAAGGAAAACTTAGCACACTTTATGACTATTGGAGTTTCCACATCTTGTGTCTCTCTCTTTTTCTTTCTTGCTCCATCTGCCATAGCTCATTCCTCCATTGCTTCTACTTGCTTGTGCTTTCACTAGGGCTTCTCCCTTCAAACCTACTATTTAGGTGAGCTTCTCATCCCATAATTTAAAATTTTCCATCCATTGTCCTTGAACAAAACTTGCACCAAATCAGTTTAAAAGTGCAATGAGGAGCCACCACAACTAAGCATGGAAGTGCTTCATGAAGTGGATTCGAAGCAAAGACTCTTGCATAACAACCAATGATATAAGTTTCAAAAGCATCAATAATCACACCATAGCTTGCTTTTCCTTTTCCAACTTTAATCATGCTTGAAGTTCCATGCTCATGATTTGAGAACTTGTATCCATTAGACCCAACAAGCATATCATCTTTAGCATTCCACCTACAATCAAAACAACAAACATCACTAAATATAAAAGTTGATCAAAAATAAAAAATTTAAGCCAAAAAAATAAATAGTACAATATGTTTAATATATGGTGCAATATGTTTACCTTATTTTCTTCACTATAGTAGTCTCATCTTCCACCAAAATAAAGAGAATTTTTCCTATGATGCCATATATTTCTTTCTCCTTCTAATATATGTTAGCAATGGCATAAAAGATATATCCATCTATACTAGGTATGAAGTGGGTGGCTTGTCTATGGCCTCTCTTTGTCATTGAGAGCAAAGAGCTATTAAGGTTAGTAGTAAGGAATTCATGTAACCTTGGTACACCCCACACCTTTGCAACCTCAAATAGAGCTTTGATATTTTATACTATATCATTGATATCCTTTGATCGTAACATATTTCTAGCTATGTCTTGCAAGAAGTCACATAGAGCAAGTTTTCCACCAAATTTTTCCAATCTATGTGCTTCTGTTATATTGTTACAAAATCTCTTTCCATCTTTTTATTAAGAGACTCCATTTTGGCTTCATGTAAGCTCCTTATTTTCACTACTAAAAGAGTTGCAAGATGAAGCTTACACTTTCATAATTTGAAAGTAAGTTCTCTTATATGCTTTTTGGTAGCAAGTGTTGTTTGTTTGAGCTCTTGTCTAGCAAGATAGTCAAATCTAGCTCCCATGTTTCCTCTCTTCTCTTCTACTAGCTTCTCCTTATATACTCTCATCCTAAAGTCTAAAAGTTTAGATATACCTTTGCAATGAGCATAAGAGAAGTTTGTGAATGGTCAACCATTATTTGAAATACATGGACAATCAATGTGAGAAAATGTATTGTGTCTGTTTATCAGCTGTCCAAGCACATTTTATCGGTCCATCAAACAACGAATCTAAGTGTCGTCACCCGCCACCCCCATGGAATGTTCCGGGGTTTGTCACCTAGGGTTTCCTGCGTCCGCCTCGCAACGGAACGTTTGCGGCCAAAACCATTAGGATCGACCTAAAATCTAGGTTCCTAGTCGTCAAGGTCTCTTGACAGCATTCTAGCATCTGGTTTTGGGCATTCTACTTTACACAAAGATACTCAATCCAAAGTGGATCCATACCGCACTTGGTTCAAAGAGAACGGGAAACGAGAGGGATGCACCGCTCAACCTCTCTACCCATAGGGCATAGTCCCATTCTGGTCCCCTAAAATGGCATGAATCGGGTTCTAACTTAGCAATATCTAAAGTCAAATGGCAATAAGTCCTTGTGAGAATCCTCCCAATTCTCTCATACTACCCTACCGTAGGACGAACCCATCGAGGATTCCATCCACCCGCTTCCCTTGATAGCTTTAGTTTTCTAATTAGGTCCTACCACATTTATGTGCGATATTTAAAATCAGTTTCATTAATTAAGCCTTTTAGTGCACAGGATTTGTTCGCATAATTTACAGCACAGACACAAAAACAAAACAAGCAATCCTTTTGACAAACAAGTTCCTTAACTTATCTTCAAGTTAATCTTTGTCTCCTGCCTATACAGGAGAATTATGTATCCCTTCTGTCCAACCAAAGTACCTAGTCCAAATCACATGGCACCATCTAGAATAGGATCTTCCAACACCCTAAACGTTGGGCTCATGGCAATCTACAATTCCGTTCTGGTCTAGGCAAGGGGTGTCCAGAGCTCCACTGACCCCAAGCGACCTAGGAGTGAGACACAACTTCCATGGTTGGCCTTTTCACCACTCGACGTTCAGCGCGTGAATCGAGCAGTGCCCTCTCGGGGTAATTCGCAGTGTGATCTTGGAGATGATCCACCCGTGTTAAATATCTTTCCTTAATTAATCCAATCAAGAATCAAGCATAATCAAGGCAATCAGCCCTAATATAATCTTCTAGGAAAACATTCATTTATTCCCATGGCAACTTGTCATTACATACCCTTGCCATGCATTTGCCATCAACAAAAGCCTTGGAATGTTTATCCAAATCACAATGCAACAATCAGTTGATTAAAAGAAAAATATTTAGGGTGTCGTTCAATCAACCAACAAAACTAATTGTATTTTTCCCAAACAATACAAGAATAGACATGATAATAATTCCATCGCATATTTGCTCTCCCCCTTGAGATCAAAGAGCAATTCTATGCAAAATTTACTTAATACATACATGCACAATTCTTGATGTTATTCTTTTTATGATTATGCTATTCGTAACCTCTGATCGATTGCTCTATCAACGAATAATCCATATGCAACTAAGTGCAATTAACTTCCCTTGATACATGCACTTTGCAAACTCCATTTTTTGAATTTATAATAAGAGCCCTATCCCTTCCCATGACCTATTCTCATGCATCATAGTATGGAGCCTAATGTATCTCATTCTCTCTCTCTCTCTCTCTCTCTCTCTCTCTCTCTCTCTCTCTCTCTCTCTCTCTCTCTCTCTCTCTCTGAGGGGTATCCTTCTCTTTACCTCTCTCTCGCAACCTCTTGGGGTCTCCTTATGCTCTCTTGTGCTCCCCATGCATCATATTTATAATGATTTAGAGAAGAGGGGATAAGGCTGAGAACAAGAGTTCTTGGTGGAGGGACTCTTGGAAAACTCAGTGATTTGATGCTTAACTCATAAATTTGATGGTTCTATTGTCTCCAAAAGGAGACTAAAACCCCAAGACACTTGATTGAAAGGCTTTTAGATCACTCCTTCTTTCTCTCCCTATTCAAAGTGTTGTCTACTGTTGCTTATAGACTACAATTGCGGAGCGTGCGATTTTGCCAATCACTCTCTTTATCTTTTTTCTTTTTATAAAATCTCCAAAACTAACTAAAGCATCACTTGTCTTTTCTTTTAAATGACATTCAGTTCTATCTTTTAAGGATAATATCTAAAATATGCTAGTTTTCTTTTACCGAAAAAATTAATATTTTTGGGCCATCCATACTATACATATTAACACTAGTGATTAATATGGCTCATAACTCGCGTTCACTTTGTAACTTCTATGAAGGGTGCCTATGGTCCTTGTTAATCCGAGGAAAATATCAAATTTACGACTCTCGATTTTTCTAAATAAAAATATTTTTAATTAAATAGAACATTATTATTTAATAATGTTACTTAGTTTTTACCTTAGTTACCTTACTAACTTATTAATTGATTAACTAACTTTCAAACTAACCTACTAACTTTTAATTACGTGGAAATATTACAAAAAAGAAACCATCTATTTGGAAGCATACATTTCCATCATCTAGATTTTTCCTAGTAAAGTCTCTAAAAACCAAAGTTTTCCACTACATTGATAATCTAATAAAGATTTCACATTAATACTCTTGTTTACCTCAATTATCTAACTCCATAAATCATAACATAAGAATTCTAAAGTTACTTGTAAGAAGCTGGGCTTAAATGGCTGGACGTCATCAAATTTTATGCAAAAATGGAGGTAACTAGGGTAAAGAATGGTTAACCGGGCTTAGTTAGAGACTAAACTACAGTTACTTTTCAAAAGAGGTCTTCCTTTCCTCTTTCCTCAAGCTCTGCCCAAGCTTTCATGGAGTTTGCTGGCTGAGATCTCTTCTTTTCTCACTGATCTTTGCTCTCCATCAACAATGGCCTGCATAATGGCACTCTAGACATCAAATGCAACAAGTGGAGCACCAATCATGCCCTGTAGAAGTTGCCACGTGGCCTGGACAGCAGCCCGAAATTTGCGCTGATTTTTCCAGCCATGTTCTCCTCCAGTTCTCAGCCAATCTTCAGCTATGGTGCTTCTAATTCATCATTGGCAGTGATTCCTTCAAGGTTTTGGTGTGATTACTCCAAAATAGAACCATATTTCTCAGCTTTTCACTCTCTTGAAACCCTACATGAACAGTCCATGGGCAGCCATGAAAGCTTCAGCCCAAGCTTCCATTTCTTGACAATTTCTTGAAGATTATTCATCCTTTTGGCCCGTGGAATCATTTCAGCAAGGATTCTTCAACAAATTGTAAGGATTAAGCACGGGATGGCTTAAGATTGAAGATCAAGAGCTTCTATGGAGCAAAAATTTGGGGGAAACGGGTTTAATGCTTCAATTTCAAGGATTTGAAGCCTCAAGATTGGTCTCTACCATCAGATAAGCAAGCTTCTTGGATTATTTTGCTAACATTGGACAACCGGGAGCCCTATCAAGCATTTGGCAAGTTATTTTCAGCCATGTCAAGGTATTTCTCTTCAATTTTTAATCTCTCTCATTAATCCAATTGCTGAGCTTAAGCCATTTGACTGAGAGATTAAAGAATTGAACATTTTCATCAAATTCTCAGCGAACCTTTGCTTGAATTCATCCATTCATGAATGCAATGCTTGCCTAATGCATATTAGCTTCAATCAGTGAATGAAGGGCCTTAATCTAAGATTTCAGCATAACATTTGAATCCTATGGACTGAATACATTCATTGATTCCTTGCTTACTCTAATCCAATTGATTGGTTGATTCTCTTTTGCCTAAATTGGAAAATTGTAAAGGGTAAGTACTAGCAATCAGTGAGTCACTGAATTGCATAGGTAAAACCCTTCTCCCATCTCAAGTTCTTTTATCTCAATCAATTGCATCTCATGAAAGGCTGAATGAATATTTTTCAAATGCATATCATGCTGATTGCTTAGTACACTAGCCTCTGCCATGTTGATATTCCCACCAAGGAAAAAGGTGGATGCCGGGGGAGATAGTGGGACAAAAGAGAGGTGACCCTCCCTCACTATCGAAGATCCCGAAGGGGTGCAACCAACCGACCCGGGGGGAACTTTGCCCACCTCCCGGTGATTCGGAGCCCGTGTAGGGAGCCCGTCCTGCCGTTTTATCCCTCACACAGGTACAGCGAGTGGAGAATTGAAGATTGAAGACTTTCCAACAACTCAAGTACCTATTGGAGTAAAACAGGGTAAAACAGGGCATTTTCAGGTTACCCACAGGGTATTTACAGGTGGATACAGGCACACCCTTTGATACTGAAGTACAGGTGCAGGTACTACAGGGTACCCACAGGTCCTATATACCCCTTTGCAGGGTTTGGTAGCCATTGGAGGTTACTTTCTTGCATTACAGGGTCAAAACAGGGCACTTACAGGTCTAAACAGGGTGTAGGACTGGACAGTTCAGACTCTGAAATTCAGTTACAGAATTTTCTGTCCTAAACCTGTTATAGCGTGCTATAGCTCATCTCGAAGAGGGCATTGTAAGCTTCGATTAGCACAAAAAAGTTTTGCAATCGGAGTTTTTTAGCCAAAGTTATAGCTGTTTTACTGACAGGGGGTACTGCAGGACTGCACTAGTATGGTAGGGCATAAAGGCAAAAATAAGGTCCAGGAGGACTATGCACAGCAAATCAGGGATTCCATGATGGAAAGCACATTTCAAGAGAACCCTGAAGAGCCTCAACAAGGAGAAATTATTATGCTCAATGATACTTTGTGTGCCCATGAACTAAGGCATAGAGAGCGACATGAGGCCATGCTATCAAGAATGGATCAGATGGTTCAATCTACTGATCAGACCAAGGCTTCCATTGATAGATTGGTAATGT
Organism: Lygodium microphyllum; assembly: GCF_053477565.2. Taxonomy (NCBI): domain Eukaryota; kingdom Viridiplantae; phylum Streptophyta; class Polypodiopsida; order Schizaeales; family Lygodiaceae; genus Lygodium; species Lygodium microphyllum. The sequence continues at coordinate 148,157,290 of NC_141145.1, forward strand.
CCAACGACCTACTCATGGCACAAATCTCTAAACTTTTACAATTACAAGTGGCATCAAAAGAAGCTAATGAAAAGGCCTGTTCAAATACTGATCCTTCAGTTCCACTTCAGCCATCCAACCAAAATGGTCATGGAGATGGAATCATAGGAAGAAGAGGCATACCCAATAGTCAATATGAAGTGGGAGAAGCTTCACAAAGGCATGATGACTATTTGGGCAGTTTGAACGGCGCCAATACTCAAGCTTTTGGACTGCATACTCAGCATTCTAGGGGTGCTTTACCAACAAGAAGATAACAGGGTAATTCTCAGCCACCTGTTGGAAGATTTCAATCTCATTTTGGGGGTTCTATACTTGGAAATTCTGATCAGCCAGTTTTGGGACAGCAACCCTTCCATGATAGAGAATTCAAGGACAAAATTGTTTTATCCAAATTCAATGGCCAGTCATCTTCACCATCAGAATTAGAGAAATGGACCTCTAAGATGGAGTCTTATTTTGATATATTTCCTAAAACTGATGTTATGAAGATACACTTTGCCTCCTTGCACTTAGAAGAATTTGCCCACACTTGGTGGAGGTATATCAAGAAAGAGAATGTACTTATTGAGAATTGGGAAGCTTTCAAGGCACTTATGGCTGAAGTCTTTGTTTCACCTCTTGAAAAAGAGAAGTTAGAACGAAGATGGTATAACTTGGAACAAAGAAGCCTAAGTGTAAGAGAATATACAAACCAATTCCTCAACTTGACCATGTACGTGGAAAACATCAGTGATGAGGCCAAGTTACACAAGTTCATGTATGGTTTAGAACCATCCTTGTCAGCTGATGTTATGGCGCAAATTCCTACTTCACTTTTCAAGGCTATTGAGCTTGCAGAGCACTTTGGAAGGAAGTATAGGAAAGAGTCTTCATTTCAGCCAAGTTATGGACAGCCAAGGACTGTTTTAAAGCAAGGGCAAGTTGGTAACAATTATGGCAGCAATCATATGCCTAGTGGGAGCTTACGGATACCAACTTATCCCCCATTTAATGCTTCTAGGCTTCAAGGCAATTTCAGGACAGCAAACAGTCCAAAGGTTGAATTTAAGCAAGGTGACAATAAGCCTAAGTCTACTTCAGCCAATACAAATTCCAGAAATATTCCCATGGATCTTTACAAGGAAAGAAAGGACAAAGGCTTATGCTTCAAGTGTGGAGAAAAGTATACTCCTGACCATGCTTCAAAGTGTGTATACAAAAATGCCAAGCCAAAAATTCAGAGTATGCTAGTTCTTGAGGACCTTGAAAATGACATAGATGAAGTTAATGCAGTCCCAATCAATGCTGAAAATGAAGATTTCGAGGATGATGGTGGACAGGAGTACTTCTATGATCCATCTGACTCTTTTCCTTTTGATCCAAGCGGTGATATCCCATTTGATCCTGGTGGATTTTGTAATGAGTTGCCTACTGCCACTAATTGTTCTATCTCTATGGATGCTTGGACGGGATCTAAGAACCCTAATACACTTCGTATGAAGGGAAGCATATGTGGAAAGCCAGTGTTCATCCTGATAGATAGTGGCAGTACCCACAGTTTTGTCAATAAATCCATTTTGTACAAGTTGAATTGTGTTCCCACCGACTTACAGCAGCCCATTAGAGTACAAGTGGCTAATGGTGAAGAGGAAATCAACACACAGATTTGTCCACAGGTTTCTTTGCAGATGGCTGAAAATTTTGAAGTCAAAGTAAACCTGATCACTTTGGAAATGGGGCCCATAGATATTGTACTTGGTTGTGACTAGTTGATGACCTTAGGCAGGATTACTATGGATTTCTCACAGTTATATATGGAGTTTTTCTCCAATGGACAGCTCATCCGTTTATAGGGGATCCCTAGTAAATCTGATTTTCAGCTTATCACCATTCAACAACTCAAGAAAGAGTACAAGAAGCGCTCACAGATATTTGTATTGCATTTGAACAAAGAAACACAGGATTAGCCCAATAATTCAGCAAACCATCCAGCCTTGACAGCTCTTCTTGAGGAGTACAGAGATCTATTTGAAGTACCTACTTCATTGCCTCCTAAGAGAGCGGTGGATCACCCCATTGATTTGGAACCCAACTCAAAGACGATCAATAAGCCACCTTACAGACTATCAAAATGTGAACGAGAGGAAGTAGCCAAGCAAATCAAAGAGCTTCTTGAAATGGGATTCATTGAACCAAGTTCTTCACCGTATGCATCCCCAGTCCTGTTAGTCAAAAAGAAAGATGGATCTTTCAGAATGTGCATTGACTACAGGGATCTTAACAAGATAACAGTGAAGAACAGGTATCCTATACCCAGGATAGATGATTTGCTTGATGAGCTTAAGGGGGCTCGATTCTTCACGAAGATTGATTTGAGATCAGGGTATCATCAGATTCGCATGAGAGAGGGTGATGAGGTCAAGACTGCTTTTAGGACTGATCGTGGGCTCTACCATTTCTTGGTGATGCCATTCGGCCTTACAAACGCTCCAGCTACCTTTCAAAGCCTGATGAATAAGATTCTACAACCTTTTCTCTTTCAGTTTGTCTTGGTGTTCTTCGACGACATTTTGATCTACAGCAAGACTTTTCAGGATCATTTGTCGCATATGAGGAAGGTTTTTGATGTGTTGAGACATCATAGGCTTTTTGCTAAGGAGAAGAAGTGTTCTTTCATGCAGACTGAAGTGGAATACTTGGGACATATAGTCAGTGAAAAAGGAATACAGGCTGATCCCAAGAAGGTGCAATGCATAAAAGATTGGCCAACGCCTACTACTACTACCTCTCTTAGAGGATTTCTTGGTCTATCTTCATTCTATCGCAGATTTATAAAGCATTATGCGGCAATTGCAGCCCCTTTAACTGACAGGTTGAAGAAAGAGGCTTTCTTTTGGGATTCTCTTGCAGATAGCAGCTTCAACCAGTTAAAGGAATTACTTACCTCCACTCCTATTCTTGTATGCCCGGATTTCTCTAAAGAGTTTACTATACAATGTGATGCTAGTGGCCGTGGCATTGGGGCTGTTTTGCTTCAGGAGCATGGAGTAATTGCATTTGAAAGCCATAATCTTATTGATAAGGAGATGGCCATGAATGTTTATGATCAGGAAATGTTGGCTATTTTGCATGCAATCAAGAAATGGTACCATTACTTATATGGCAGCCGATTCAGAGTACATAGTGATCGTCGCGTACTCAAGTATTTCCTTACTCAGTCAAATCTTACTTCAAAGCAACGACGATGGGTAGCAACATTACAAAATTATGACTTTGACATCACTCATACAAGGGGCAAAGATAACATAGTGGCTGATTCTCTCTCTTGTATGTGGGCCTGCAAAGTATCAACCATGACGGAATTACATAGTGATTGGATTGAAGAGCTACAAGAGGCATATCTCTTAGATGAGGAATTCAGCCAAATCTTTCAGAAATTACAGCAAGGTCTCATGGAAGAAAACTCGCACTACCAACTTAAAAATGGTCTTATTTGGTGGAAGGGCAAGATTGTTATTCCCTCTACTTCTTCTTTCAAGCGAAAAATTATGGAGGAGATGCATTCTTCGCCTTTAGCTGGACACTTGGGAGTTTTCAAGACTTATGACAGGATCAGCAAGAGCTTTTATTGGAAAGGACTGTGGAAATATGTCAAGGACTTCGTTATGAAGTGTATGCCTTGTCAGCAAAATAAGGATAGCACCCATAAGCCAGGGGGTTTATTGCAGTCATTACCTATTCCTACGGGTAAATGGACTCATATTACTATGGACTTTATCACTGGCTTACCTACTACCAAGAAGGGGTGGAATAGTATTTATGTGGTGGTTGACAGACTCACCAAAGCAGCTCATTTTATCCCAACAAAAATTCAGTTTACTGCTTCTCAGGTGGCCAACCAGTTTATGGAGCATATTTTCAGATTGCATGGATTACCGCAGGTGATTGTCTATGATAGGGACTCAAAGTTTATGAGTAACTTTTGGCAAGCGGTATTTACATCTATGGGTACCAAGTTGGCTCCATCTACGGCTTATCATCCCCAAACTGATGGACAGACAGAGAGAGTTAATAAATGGTTGGAGACATATCTTCGCCATTTTTGCTATGATGTCCAAACCTCATGGGATTCTTGGTTACACCTGGCCGAGTTTGCTTATAATAATTCCACTCATGCGAGCATAGGAGTTTCACCCTTTGAGGCTTTGTATGGTTACAAGGTGCCCCTACCCACAGTCATTTTTAACGAAAAGATCAACCCTCATGGGAAGGAAGAGTTGGATAGAATGCAGACCCTTCTTCAGCAATGCAAGGTGAATCTAAGGAAGGCTCGAGATCAGATGAAGATGTATGCTGATGAGAAGAGGAGGCCTCTAGAGTTCCAAGAAGGAGAGCTGGTTTTGTTGAAGGTGCCCAAATCCAAGTATTCTACATTGAAAGATGGATCCAGTAATAAGCTTGCCCACAGATTCTATGGCCCTTACAGGATCCTTAAGCGGATTGGAGATTTGGCATACAGACTAGAGCTTCCCTCTTCTACAAAAATTCATAACGTCTTCCATGTTAGTCAGCTCAAGCCCTATTATGGTGATCCAGTGGATTTAGTTGATGAGCTGCCACCTATTGATGAAGATGGTATCGTTCAGTACATCCCAGAGGCTGTTATAGGTCAGCGTGAAAAGAAGCTTCGATCACATTCTATTGTGGAATCTTTGATTAAATGGAGAGGTTTACCCTCTGAAGAGGCTTCTTGGAGACCTGATTCAATATTGGATGAGTATCCATACTTGAAGGATACATTGGTGGCTGAAGCCTATTGCTTATGGAGCTAGTATTGGTGCAGACTGGTTCAGGACAGCACGTTGTTTTAGAACAGTTTTTGTTGTACTTCATTTTCAGAATTGAGCTATCTACATGAGCTTAAAGTACTCTTCAAGAGCTTCGTTTTGATATGTGGTACACCTCATTTGGACACTTCTATCAAAAGTTATGGCTGATTTGGTCCAGCAGGGACTGTTATTTCAGCAAGCTGTCTACTTTCTTCTGGAACTATTTGTTGAAGATTCTATGGCTCCAATGGCTTCTAAAGTTCTTCAAATCATGTATATAGCAGGGTCCACTTTCCGTACTTCAAATTCAGCCCTTGTAATGATAAATTCTTCACTCATTCCCTATTTGTAAAGCTGTAAAACAGAGTAGTACTCTGTTCTATCCATCTTTTCTTTAGCTCTTTCTAGTTATGTTTTTGGGGACAAAAACTTTTGGGAAGGGATGGATTGTAAGAAGCTGGGAATACTTAGAATACTAATAATATGCCATGTCACATTGACACTGGTATATAAGGAGAGAAGTTGTAATTTTTCACATCTTTTTGACATATCAATACATTTACAATCTTTCTCTCCCTTCTTGCTTCAAGCTTCCATGGCTTCTACATCTTTCATGTCTTTCTCTCTCCAATTCTAGTCTTTCTCTCTCCTCGTCACTCTATTTCTCTCTCTTCCTGCAGTTTTTCTCTCTCCTCTGCAGTCTTTCTCTCTCCTCTTTCTCTCTCCCTAGTTCTCTCTCTGACATTACCAATGAATTTTCATCATCTTCATTGTCATTTAGAGACAAGGGCAATGGATCACCTTGAGGTGAATTTCCAAACTTCATAAAGACCATGAACTTTCTAAGAAATGTTTACTTTGGATCGTGCAGTATACCCTTTCGAGGACATCCATGTAATCCAAAAGTAATGGCTTGGATTTTTCCTCCTCCTTCAAAAATGCTTTTGTGTGTGCAAGATTGATTTTGTATGTTCTATCAAAATTGTTTATAGATAAGAGCTTGGAGGACACAAATCTAGCCATGTGTGATCGACTTGCACCTTACAGGAGCGAAACTTTTGTCATTGAAGTCATGTAATGTAGCTTCAATGATCTCAAAATCCCAAGCTACATGAAAAGTGGACTTGTATCATGCAACAAGTTTGATATTAATAAGATTCATCTAATACACGATCTATAAATTTTTCAAAAAATTACATCTACAAACTCAAACGAATAAAAATAATAATACCTTAATGTTTCCCCATGTAAGAATGTAATTTCTCTATTGAAGCCTCTATTTATTTCTTATCATGTGGTTCTCAATCCACTACAATACTTTGTATACCCACAATTTTAAGCCCTCAAAAATTAGGATAATTTTTACCATATTTCTTGCTTTCCATTATGTGAGTTCTCATGAAGTTAGAAAGATAAGTATATACATAATGCTTGCCTTCCACTAACATACAACTTGAAGATACATTAACTACATAAAATTCAAACTCAAGGTTCCCCATTAATATTTTCATTGTGTAATTGAAACCTATCATCCCTTGAGATTGTTGATTGTTTTAACTAAATGAGAAGCCTCTCCTACCACATGCACTACACAAAACAAGCATTGTAATGTCCCGCCACTGAGTTAAGTGCCCCCCCTTTTAATTAATTGAAAAAAATTCCCCCCCTGTCGTCGCCGCCGACAACAGGTGGTGAGGGGGGGAAAAGAACGAGAGGATGATGGCAAGGGGAAGGAGGAGTTGACGAAAAACACGAAGGAGAGAATTGGCGATGACAAAGGCCACGAGCCTAATCCTACTGCTGTGCAAGATAGGTGGAGGAGATCCCACCACCACTCCCACCTCCTCTCCATGTTATCTTCCTCTCCCCCTAACTCTTTCTTCCCCCATAATAACCCCCCCCCCCCCCCCAAAATCATAATGAAAAATATGATATATGAACCTTAGAGGAGGGGCCATGATGCTGCAGGGAAGGAGACAAAGAGAGAGAGGAGGAGAAGAGGAGGAGAAGAAGAAGAGGGAGAGAGAGAGGGGAGAGGAAGAAGAAGAAGAGGGAGAGAGAGAGAGAGAGAGAGAGAGGAGGAGGAGAAGAAGAAAAAGAAGAAGAAGAGGGAGAGAGAGAGAGAGAGAGAGAGAGAGGAGAGGAGGAGGAGAAGAACAAGAAGAAGAGGGAGAGAGAGGAGAAGAAGAAGAGGGAGAGAGAGAGGGGAGAGAAGAAGAGGAAGAAGAAGAAGAAGAAGAAGAAGAAGAAGAAGAAGAAGAAGAAGAAGAGAGAGAGAGCAGAAGAAGAAGAAGAGAAGAACAAGAGGGAGAGAGAGAGGAGAGAAGAAGAAGAAGAAGAAGAAGAAGAAGAAGAAGAAGAGGGAGAGAGAGAGAGAGGAGAAAAAGAGGAGAATAAGAACAAGAGGAGGGAGAGAGAGATTCATAAACTGAAAGTATGACCCCCAAACGGAGGGAGATTCGCATCAATGGTAGTCCCGCATCCAACAATGGAGCCACCGATGGCCAGGGCATTTTTGTGAATACGAATACAATGTCGGGTATAGATAACTCATATCCAAATATCTAGGTATTAATTACCAGCTTCGCTATTCATTGAGACATAGGGTATGCCACTTGCCATGCACATGAGTTCTTTTCAACAAGTAACTTGGATTATTTTTCAATAGTTAATGAACTCATATGGGATTTTAGAAAATTCTTCTATATCCATAGATGACCAAGCGAAGATTTACTCATACGACGCATTGAGGTTCGCACAAACCCTTGTATTCGAATACAATCATTGGGATTAAAACTACAAAACCTTGAGATCTGTTTAATAGCGACTATATTTGTCAATCCTACTTGTTGAGAAGAATACCGGATATTCAATTAATGAAAGAGAATAATAAAACTTATGTCATGATCAGTGTTTGAAACCGTAGCATATACCTTAGTCAAAGAAAGGAGTGTTAGGTAAATTTTATATAGAATCACTCTTTGATCCCAAGGGAGAGAGCAGATATGCAATGGCAAGGGTATCGCGATTATTCCCGCAATGTTGGGAAAAGATATCACCGTTTTGTTGATTGATCTAACATCATCCTAAAAGTTTTTTTTGCATTAAATTGATTATTGGAATGTGATATGGATGATTATTCCAAGTGCTAGTGCTTGATGGTAAATGCATGGCAGGGGTCTGTGATGACGAGTTGCCATGGGAAATAAAGGAATGTTTCCTTGGAAGATGATATTAGACTAATTGCCTTGATTGTGCTTGATTCTTAATTGGATTAATTAAGGAAGGATATTTTGCACGAGTGGATCATCTCCAAGATTGCACCGTGGCTCGATTCATGGGTCGAAGGTTGAGTGGTGAAAAAGTTCTACCACATAAATTTTGTCTCACTCCTAGGTCTCTTGGGGTCAGTGGAGCTTTGGATACCCCTTGCCGAGTCCGGAACAAAGTTGTGGACTGCCGTGAGCCCAACATCTAGGGAGTTGGAAGATCCTATTCTAGATAATGGATGGAAATTATGGTGCCATGTGATTTGGATTGGGTACTTCTGTTGGATAGAAGGGCTACATAATTTCTCATGTATGGGTAGGAGAAAAAGATTAATTGGGAAATAAGTTAAGGAACTTGTTTGTCAAAAGGATTGCTTGCTCTATATTCATGTATGTGTCGTGAATTATGTGAACGAACCTTGTTCCTTAAAAGGCTTAATTAAGGAAGCTGATTTTAAATGTCACACATAAATGTGATAGGACCTAATTAGATAACTAAAGAACACCTATTGAGGGAAGTAGATGGACGGAACCCCCGACAGGTTCGTCCTACGGCAAGGTGGTCCCAAAGAATTGGGAGGCTTCTCGCAAGGTTTTACCATTGTTTGACCCTTAGATATGTTTAGGTTAGGACCCGATTCATGCTGTTTTAGGGAACCGGGATGGAATTATGGCCTACAGGCAAAGAGGTTGAACAGTGCATCCCTCTCGTTTCCCATTCTCTTTGAACCAAGTGTGGTATGGATCTACTTCATATTGGGTGTCTCTGCGTAAAGTAGGATGTCCAAGACCCGATGCTAGACTGTTGTTAGGAGACCTTGGCCCCTAGAAACTTGGATTTCAAGTCGATCCTAGTGGGTTTGGCTTCCAACGTTCCGTTGCAACGTGGACTCGAGAAACCCTAGGCGATAAACCTTGGTGATGCTTAGATTTGTTTCTCGATGGACCGCTAAAACGTGCTTCGACAGCCGACAAACGGACACATTAACGTGCCCGTGTCCAAGCACATTTTAGCGGTCCATCAAGAAATGAATCTCAAACTGTAACGTGCCCGCCTAGTCCAAGTACTTTTTTGCAGTCCATCGAGAAACGAATCTAAGCGTCGCCGCCCGTCACTCCCATGGAATGTTTTGGGGTTTGTCACCTAGGGTTTCCCGAGTCCGCCTCACAACGAAACATTCATGACCAAACGTGAAATATGGGTTTCTAGTGGTCAAGATCTCCTAACAGCAGTCTAGCGTCGAGTCCTGGACATCCTAGTTTATGCAGAGATACCTAATGTGAAGCAGATCCATACCGCACTTGGTTCAAAGAGAATGGGAAACGAGAGGGATGCGCCACTCAACCTCTCTGCCCATAGGACATAGTCCCATTCCGGTTCCCTAAAACAACATGAATTGGATTCTAACTTAACAATACCTAAAGGTCAAACGACTGTAAAATCTTTTGAGAAGCCTCCCAATTCTCTGGGACCACCCTGCCGTAGGGCAGACTTGTTGAGGTTCTGCCAACCTGCTTCCCTTGATAGCTTTAGTTATCTAATTAGGTCCTATCACATTTATGTGTGACATTCAAAACCAACTTCATTAATTAGGCCTTTTAGGGAACAAGGTTCGTTCATGCAATTTATAGCACCAACACGAAAACAAAACAAGCAATCCTTTTTACAAACAAGTTCCTTAATTTATCTTCAAGTTAATCTTTGTCTGCTGCCCATACAGGAGAATTATGTATCCCTTCTGTCCAATAGAAGTACACGGTCCAAATCACATGGTGCCATAATTTCAATCCATTATCTAGAATAGGATCTTCCAACGCCCTAGACTTAGCAAGGGGTGTCCAGAGCTCCACTGACCCCAAGCAACCTACAAGTTAGACACACTTTCCGTGGTTGGCCTTTTTCACCACTCGACCTTCGGTCTGTGAATCAAGTAGTACCCTATCAGGGTAATTCGCGGTGCAATCTTGGAGATGATCCACCCATGCAAATATCCTTCCTTAATTAATCCAATTAAGAATCAAGCACAATCAAGGAAATCAATCTAATATCATCTTTCAAGGAAACATTCCTTTATTTCCCATGGCAACTTGTCATCACAGAACCCTGTCATGCATTTACCATCAAGCACTAGCACTTGGAATAATCATCCAGGTCACATTCCAATAATCAGTTTAATGCAAAAAAAAAACTTTTAGGACAATGTTAGATCAATCAACAAAATGGTGATATCTTTTCCCAACATTGTGGTAGTAATCATGATACCCTTGCCATTGCATATCTGCTCTCCCCCTTGGGATCAAAGAGTGATTCTATATAAAATTTACCTAACACTCCTTTCTTCGATTAAGGTATATGTTAGGGTTTCAAACACTGATCATGACATTAGTTTTATTAATCACTTTCATTAATTGAATACCCAGTCTTCTTCTCAACAAGTACAAAAGCATTGGTCTTTCCTTCCAACTTAGGGTTTCCTAATCCCTAGAGTTCTTAGCTTTGGGGCCTGGAGATGTTGATGCACCTAGCCCAATTCCCAAATAGGATTGACAAACATAGTCGCTATCAGATGGATCTCAACGTTTTGTAGTTTTAACCTAATGATTGTATTTAGATACAAGGGTTTGTGCAAACCTCAATGCGTCATATGAGTAAATCTTTGATCGGTCATCTATGGATACGCAAGAATTTCCTAAAATCCCCTATGAGCTCATTAACTATTGAAGAATAATTCGGGTTACTTGTTAAAAAGAACTCATGTGCATGCCAAGTGGCATACCCTATGTCTCAATGAATAGTGGAGCTGGCAATTAATACCTGGATATTCAGATATGAGTTATCCATACCTTATGTTGTATTCGTATTCGCAAAAACATCGTGGCCGGTGGTTCCATTGTCGAATGTGGGATTACCATTGATGTGAATCTCCCTCCATTTGGGAGTCATACTTTCAGCTTATGAATCTCTCTCCCCCTCCTCTTCTTCTTCTTCTTCTCCTCTTCTTCTCCCCTCTCTCTCTCTCTCTTCTTCTCCTCCTCTCTCTCTCCCTCTTCTTCTTCTTCTCCTCCTCATCTTCTCCCCTCTCTCTCTCTTCCTCTTCTTGTTGTTCTTCTCCTCCTCTTCTTCTCCCCCCTCTCTCCCTCTTCTTCTTCTTCTTATTCTCTTCTTCTTCTCCTCTTTCTCTCCCTCTTCTTCTTCTTCCTCTTCTTCTTCTCCCCTCTTTCTCTCCCTCTTCTTCTTGTTCTTATCCTCCTCTTCTTCTCCTCTCTCTCTCTCTCTCTCTCTCTCTCTCTCTCTCTCTCTCTCTCTCTCTCTCTCTCTCTCTCTCTCTCTCTCTCTCTCTCTCTCTCTCTCTCTCTCTCTCTCTCTCTCTCTCTCTCTCTCCTTCCCTACAACATCCTAGCCCCTCCTCTAAGCTTCATATATCATATTTTTCATTACGATTGGAGGGGTTTATATAATGGGGGGAGGGGCTATTATGGGGGAAGAAAGAGTTAGGGGGAGGGGAAAAAAACGCAGAGAGGAGGTGGTGGTGGGATCTCCTCCACCTATCCTGCATGGCAACAGGAGTAGGCCCGTGGCCTTTGTCATCGTCAATTCTCTCCTTCGTGTTCTTCGTCGACTCCTCCTTCCCCTCATCGTCATCCTCTCATCCTTTCCCCCCCTCGCCATCTGTTATTGGCGATGACAAGGGGGGATTTCAATTAATTAAAAAGGGGGTGCACTTAACTCAATGGTGGAGATATTACATCCTCTCCCCCTTAGAGAACTCGAGATGTCCTCATCTCAAAAGAACTAGGGAAGACAAGTATTAATGGGGCTTAAGGCTTGTGGGTTAGACCCCATCACGCATTCATTGCAACACTTTGATTCCTTATAAGCATATGGTATTCTAAAACAACCAGTTATTGTATTAGATATATTCGACTTTGGATCACAAGAGAAAATATATTGTAGTTACATCTCATGAATATCTTCTAGGTTTTTCCTAAGTATATGGTATATTCTGGATCACTAGGGCTTGTACAATTTCATTCCTAGTAAGTTCAAGTTCTCTTTTGAGTTTTGTTGGGACAATTAATGTAGTTATGTCCAATGTTGTGGCACTCGAAGTATCGGTGTTTAGGGTGCTTTGGACATTCCCTTTTGAAATGACCTAACTCCCTGCAATAAAAACATTGTGGACCTTTATCTCCTGCAGTCACAAGATTCTTGGTCATCCTTGGTAGAATTTTCTTCATTAGACCAAATTGCCTTAGGATCCTTTTAGCGGATCGAAGTGGTTCTTTATCTTGGAAACTCTGTTTCCAATTTGTCCTTTCCTTAGTTCAAGATTGAGCTCCATGGACAATCGGCTTTGCTTGTGATACTAAAGAATACTTCCAAGCTTCGACATTCTCATAAGACACAATCCATATTAGTTGAGAAGAAACAACTTAACAGAAATTCATTGCAAGTTATAATTGTCATTCCTTGCCAAAGTATCTCTAATCATTTGCAAGTTCTAGGCTCAAAATAGATGCAGCTCATATTACTTAGGTTAACTGTAGTTACAAGAGTAAAGTTTATTCCAATACAAGTTGTATTTCATGTGGACAAAATTTTTAGGATTTCTAATCATCCTGAAGGGGTGTTATAGGTTCTAGGTCTTTGTCTTCGTCTGATTCCTCTATATATCCATAGACTACACTTTTGTAGCTTCGTTTCCTTGGAGGCTCCATATCTTCCGGGGAAATCTACTTGGGCATGCCCTAGCTCATTGTAGTGGAAAATCAGTGGTTGGGACATCTCCTACGGATGTGCCCTATCTCTCCACACAAGTGGCATCTCTTATCCTGATCTTGGGAATCATCTTTGCTAGAGTTGCCTGATTTAAGCTCTTGGATGATTGGCTTCGCTCAACATAACGCATCTTGCAAGTCTATTGGACGCATTGCTTCAAGACTGTGGTTTAGAGGAGTGTTCATGCCATGGCAAAACTTGGATACTTGCTGCACAATATCCATAGGTGGTGCGTATTTTAGTAGGGTTACAAATTTTGAGTAGTAAGCTTCCAAGGTTAATTCCAACTGTTTGAGCTTGAAGAATTCATTCATCCTCAAGGTTTGGTAGGTCGGCAGAAGGTATCATCCATGTACAGCATCTTTTAGTTGAGCCCAAGTAACAGCGGCTTAAGAAATACCTTGATCTTTGCACCATTTCTTCCACCATAACCAATCCTAATCAACTAGCTTAAGTTTGGCTATCATTGCTTGATTGGTAGTAGCAGTCCCCAAAGCAGAGAAATAATCATCCATTAACTCAATCCATATCTCCACCTCTATTGCAACGTCTATCCCTTCTCCATCAAACTCGGGTGCCTTAATTTGCTTGAGAATGATTTTCTTCTCTTGCATGTCAACATTCGTGGGTGCAGAAGGTGCCTGACAATCAAGCCATACCGCTTAGGTTATTCTATTTAGGATATGTCTACGAACCATACATTAAGCAATCACACCTCATTACGAATTTTTGATCTAATATCAATCTCGTCATTTAAAATGAGATTAATAAATATCTCAAGCATTACTCACCTTATTTTAATTTAAGAAGTCCTTATATTCATATGATAGATCACTTTTAAGTATATATCTATTTTGAAACAAGAAAGAAACACAAAGATTTGCCTTTATATCCACATAAGAAGTTGTATTATTTATTTTCTTGAATTCCATATTTAATCAATATTTATATACTAAAGCCAACCTTTCTAACTACAAAATAGTATTGTGACAACTAAGCCTTTTGTCTCCTAAAAGCACTATCAACAGAGATGAGACGAGGGACCTAAAATAAGGCACATAATGATCTTGAAATTTACCACTAAGAGTTTCTCTATCTCAAGGAGCACTAAGGGTCACCACCCTTCAGTCGAAAGGAATAAAGGAAGACACCAAACTCAAGCCCATAAACTAGCATAGGCATTCTATTGACCACTGAGTTTCTTTACAGTATTAATGCCAACATGCACAAGCTAAAAGAGAAAAGCATTGATAAAAATTTCCCATGTCAATAATACAATTTTAGTTAATGATGTTGATTCAAGATTTCAATCAAGAAGGAACCATTTGTACATGATGAGATGCACAATGCACATGCTTAATCTCAACTTCAGTACATGTATGCTAGTATTGGAGGAAAGTTGGATCTTAGAATAATAAATTGCACTATAAATTTCATGTCCATACCAATCATGATTGTAACAAAGGTTAAAGATGTATGAACAAACAAACCTGGTTGAGTCAAGTATGAGATCATTTAAAAATCTCATTTGCTTTAGGTCAAATTCAAGCAATTCTAAAGCACTACAACGAAGGGTACCATCCTTGAATGACAATGCAACAAAGAAAACAAAAACCTCAAAATCCTAATAAACCATGAGCATCCTACAACAACTCTTAGACATTCTCTAACTCAAAGAGAAGTGAGGGGAATCACCCTTGATAAGAAAGGGATAAAAGAAATTACCAACTAAGATCATAAACTAGCATGACCAGCAATATTTTCTCTACAATATTTATACAAGTTTGTAGAGAAATACTTAGATACAATTTTCATGTCAACAACAGAATGGTGGTTAATAACTATGATTCAAGATACCCAAACAAGAAGCAAAATATTCAGATATGAGACACACCATATGCACATGCTTAAACACAAGCTCACATATGGACTAATTTAGGAGTTGAGATGGATCTTGCAATAAGAATTTAATAGCATGTAAGTAGGACATCATAAAGAAATCTCATTTTCTCCTAATCCACTTAAAGCAATTTCAAGTCAATACAACTTACATCACAATGAGGGGCACCATCCTTGAATAGCAAGGGAGCAAAGAAATAAAAAACTCAAGACCATAAAAAAGTACATATATCATGTTACCACTAAGGCTTTCTATAACTTAAGGAGTATTGAGCAACATCACCCTTTAAAGGAAAGGGAGAAAATAAAAATACTAATCAAGGCCATAGACTAGCATAAGTGTTCTATAGACCACTAATAGTTTCTTTAAGATATTCATGCCAACATATACAAAAATTTTGTCTCAACCAAAAAATGGTATTAAAAGCCAAGGGGATTCACTCTTTGTCAAGGAGCCATATCACCTACAAGTGAAGAGTTCTTTAAAAACCAATATCTATGACTCGTGTGTAAGAGTAATGTAACCCCCTATTTACACTTATATAATGTATAGTGAAAATGGATTTTATAGCCATTCCTTGTATTTAAGATTTCTAACAATTGCCACAAGATCATTAACATCATCTACAAGTGATTTTAATAAATTTACACATGATTTAAAGTTGTAAATTTGTGAAACCAACACACCAAAAAGCTTATTTACAATTATAATGGCTTTTAAAATAGTTAACATCATTTAGTAATACTAAAATTTAATAAATATTAATATTCCTTTTTTTTTCTTTTTCTTTGAAACTACAAGTAGTAATTTTAAAGAAATCAATATATCTTAACTTGCCATTTGATAATTTTTAACATTACAAACTAAAATAAGTATGCCTTTATAAATTTTGTAATGTGTACATGATTTACAAGAAAGAGATATTAAAAGAAATAAAAATATGTAAATATGAATAACTTAAGTAATTTATATACCTACACTGAGTATAGTGTATGTAAGTGCAAAGTCATAAAGACTTGGGACTTACACAACATCCTTAGCATATGTAATATATATGACTACACTAAGCATAGTGTATGTAAGTGCCAAGTTGTGAAGACATGGGACCTATCCACCATCTTTAGCATATGTAATATATATAACTACATTAAGTATAGTGTGCATAAGTTCCAAGTCATAAAGACATGGAACCTATACACTATCCTTAGTGTAGACATAGAATAATCCTATGGTGTCTTTGTGCCAAACTTGATAGATATATAGACAAAAAGCTTTGTGTAATCAAGTTTTGAGTTATAAATTATAAATGACTTACATAATATATATGAATACACTAATTACAGTCTCTTAGTGCCAATCATAAATAAATAGTAGTTCAACACCATGCTTAATGCAAGTAGAAGATAAGCCTTGTGTCTCTTTGTACCAAGCAAGGCTGGGAACATAGACACAAAGCTTTGTGTAAGTGAGTGAATTTAAGTCAAATGATGACTTAGATATGTATAATTACTTTAAATATAATGACTCTTACCACATTTTTAAGGCATATGTCCTAAACATCATCATACTTAGTACATATATCTCTTTGTGGCAATTGAAATTTAGGATGTATGAAAGTTTCAACTCATAAATTATAACTAGCTTAAGTAGCATAAATGATTATGATATAATGGCAGAATTGGAGGCCAAGGCCATCCCAAGGCGAAGTGCCCCATGTCTAACATCATAAACGTGGGAGTGCCATAGCTTATGGGGAGCTTATGCTTGTCTTTGGGAAGAGTAGTAAGCATGTGATCCGATATTATCCATTCCATTATCATGGTGCAATAGATGGCATATGGATGTAGTCGAGCATCACATCTTAAAATCAAATACTATTTGGACATAGCATGACCTCTCAACAGGCAAGCATCACTCTTATTAGAATTAAACGCAAAACAATAAAAGAAGATTCATTTAAGCTTGTGACATACTAACGGGTTTTCAAACACAATGAGTGATGCCATAAAATAGAAGGTAATAGAGCAAACATGTTACAACAACATTCCATAAGAGCAAGTCAAAAAAGTATGGTTGATTATCAAAGCTTGATATACAAGAGTTGGCATGTATCAAACCTATTGGATTCATTTGTTAGGCATGAGGGGCTACAAAATGTTTGCCCCCTTCTCCAAGATGTCAACATTAAAGGAGATGGACCCACCAAGAATGAAAAACTCAAAGGGCCAGAAGAAGAATGAAGTCATAGCATGCAGTGTTTTACTGTAAGGTGCCTGCCTATCGACTGTCCAGACATTTTTTTAGCGGCCCATTGAGAGACGAATATAAATGACACTACCGGCACTCCCATGGAATGTTACGTGGTTTGTTGCCTAGGTTTCTCGAGTCTACTTCGCGATAGAACATTTGCAACTGAACCCACTAGGATCGACCTAAAGTCCGAGTTCCTAGTGGTCAAGGTCTCCTAACAACATTCTAGCATCAGGTCCTAGACGTCCTACTTTACGCAAAGATACCCAAGCCAAAGCAGATCAATGCCGCACTTGGTTCAAAGAGAATAGGAAACGAGAGGGATGCACCACTCAACCTCTCTACCCATAGGGCATAATCCCATCCTGGTCCCCTAAAACGGTATGAATTGGGGTTTAAGCCTAACAATTCCTAAGGGTTGAACATCGGTAAAAACCTTGTGAGAAGCCTCCTAGTTCTCTGGGACCACCTTGCCGCAGGACACACTCGTCGAGGGTTCCGCCCACCCACTTCCCTCAATAGGTGTTCTTTAGTTATCTAATTAGGTCCTATCACATTTATGTGTGACATTTAAAATCAGCTTCCTTAATTAAGCCTTTTAGGAAACATGGTTTGTTCGCATAACTTATAGCACTGACATAAAAACAGAGCAAGCAGTCCTTTTGATAAACAAGTTCCTTAATTTATCTCCAAGTTAATCTTTGTCTCCTGCCCATACATGAGAAATTATATGTCCCTTCTGCCCTGCAGAAGTAGCTAGTCTAAATCACATGGCACCATAATTTCTATTCGTTATCTAGAATAGGACCTTCCAATGCCACAAATGTTGGGGCCACATATGTCCTCAACTCTATTTCGGACTTGGCAAGGGGTGTCTAGAGCTCCACCTGACCCACAAGCTACCTAGGAGTGAAACACGATTCACATGGTTGGCCTTTTCACCACTTGACCTTTGGCTTGTGAATCGAGCAGTTCCCTTTTCGGGTTAATCCGCAGTGCAATCTTGGAGATGATCCAGTCATGCAAAGAACCTTTCCTTAATTAAATCCTTTTAGAATCAAGCACAAACAAGGAATTCAGCCCTAATATCATCTTTCAGAAAACATTCCTTCATCCCCATGGCAACTTGTCATCACAGACCCTTGCCATGAATTTACCATAAATCACAAGCACTTGGAATAATCATCCAAACGACAATTCAACAATCAGCTAAATGTAAAAGCATGTTTGAACAACCAATAAAACCAATTGTATTTTTTCAAACAATGAAGGAATAGATGTGATAACATTTCCATCACATATTCACTCTCCCCCTTGGAATCTAAGAGCGATACCATGCAAAATTTTACTTAATGCTTGGACTAAAGCATAAGTTAGGGTCTCATACAACTATACAAGATGCAAGTTTTATTGATCATCAACCTAACATTCTTTCCAACAAGTATAAAAGTATTAGTCTTTCCTTTGACTTAGGGTTTCCTAATCCTTGAGCTCTCCACTTGCCTTTGAGGCATGGAGTTATTGTTTGTACCTAGCCTAACCCTAAATTGGATTGATAAACATAGTAATTATCTGACGGATCTCAAGGCATCTTAGTTTTAATTATTATGACCATTGTTGTACTAACTACGCACATCATCAAGATCCCAATCTATCGAACATGAGCTATCAGCTTGTGATATTAGCAAGAGCTTGGGCAAAGAACTTAAAGTTTCAAGAATGGATTTCCTTTAGGCTAGATTGCCTACCATGCAAAATTTGTTGAGCGTGCAAGCTACAGCATACCTCCAATGGGATGAAAGACATTTCTATTATTTACAAGAAAGGGGAGTCAACAATACTTTGAGACCTTATATGTTGTTTATGCTATGCATGAATTTTATCGCATAGCATCTAGTCGCAGTTTTACTTCTCTTGATACAAGCACTTTGCAAAACTCCATCTTTCGAATATTTGGGATGAACTTTATACTTTCAATTAAACTATTCTCGTGCGGCATAGTACGGTTCATCAAAGCAAGCATCTAACAACTTAGAAATGTATTATTTGCATCCCATACCGTAGTTATGTTGGTGGTGATACCCTTACTCAAGGCTTCGTTGTGGTTTGTAGTTATAAAGGGAATAAATAGTCCTTAAGAAGATTTGGAAAGTCTTGTAGTTCTCTCTCAATCATAAACTGAGAGTCCAATGGGGGATAATTCTTAAACTTAACCAAATACTTCCGTAACATCTTACCTGACCTCAGAGTATTGTTCTGATGGTGTAAAATTCTTTCAGGCACAAGGAACTCTTTTGTTTCTTCTATGTCAGGTAAATCTTCCTTGATCGGTTCCATTGGAGGTAACTTATATGGAAAGCATTATGAATGTTCCGATGACTTGATAGATCTAAATAAAAAGTCACATCGTTTATCTTATCTGTGATCTTGAAATGGCCATAACAGCGATTAGAAAGCTTAATCACTTTACCCTTTTGACCTTTCTGCTTCTTCAAGGGAGCCTTCTCAAACTTCCTTTTCTAATCTTCGTCATTGATCTCCATGAAAGGAGTAACCTTGAGAAGAGTAGACCAAAAACTTCTCCACATAACTAGTGACCTTCTCATGCTCTTTCTGGCCAAGCCAATCCCACTTGTTCTTGACATCATTCTCAAAATCAGGAGGCAAGAACTGAGCATAAAACTTCTTCTTGAACTTTTCCCAAGTCATAGATTTCCTTCCCTCCAAAATGAGATTCAACCACCAATTGCCAGTGGTGTCTTTCAAGTGCATACCTACATGCTTGAGCTTGGACTTTTTTGAGAAATCACTCTTATCCCTAGACTTGAAAGACTTAGTCTTCTTAAGCTTTCTCCTCTTATGGTCCCTCTTTGTCCGTTTGCAGATTGCACAAGACTTAGAATCAAGAGAGTAGGAACTAGAAGATGGGGAGGAGGAGGAGGAACTTGAGTAATCTAGGGAGTAGCTGGCTGCTAAGGGAGATGAATTCCTTCTTATCTGCCTCACTCAAGGTGAGGTCTTTTGTAATATAGGAATTTTAAGGCTTGCTAGGGTTAGATTAGGGTTACCTATAAATAGGGGAGCATCCACTAAATTTGGGATCATGCTATTTTGGAACAGGAAGTTTGATTTGTTTCTTCCCTTGTAACCATTTCATTTGATAGATAATGACAGTTCTAGCTATGGTTTCTTGCCAATTTCTTGTCCATTTCTTTTCAATTTCATGTTCATAGGCTACAATTAGGCTAAATCAGTTTAGGTTAAGAATCCTTCATTACATTGGTATCAGAGCTTCAGTCTTTGATCCATTATTTTCTTCCATTTTCACTCCTATTTTCCTATTTCAAAACCAATTTCAGACAAAAATGGTACAAGACAATGACTAGTGGAGTGCTGCAGGACAACTACAGCTAGCAAATGACTACATCTGGAGATATCCAAGGTCAGATATGGCGGATAAGGGCTTAAATGGTTGGACATCACCAAATTTTATGCAAAATTAAAGGTACACAAGTACCGGAGTAGTAGGGAGTTTCCAAAGCATCTCTGGACCACAAGGACTGCATGCAGAAGCATTAATGGCAGCTTTCTTGGGAGTTTACACCTCCAGACCACAAGGACTGTATGCAGGAGCATTAATGGCAGCTTTCTTGGGAGTTTACACAACATCTCTACTTCAAAACATGATGAATCAAAATTTTTAGTGGATACATTCCTTTCCTTTTAATCATGTGTTAATGACGGTTCATCTTGTCCAACTTTTTCACAATTTCAATGTATCCTCCTGCACATGCATCGTGCAAAGGCCAAATGTAGGGCAGTATCTCCATCTTCACCAGCATCATTTATACTTCCAGTTAGATTGGCAAGGGCCTGTTGAAGAACATCAGCGTCACCAGCCTCAGCTGCTATCAGGAGGTTGATGAGATCAGGAGGAAAATCGTCCGCCTCTTATCCTTGGCCAGAAGGGACGCCTCCTGTGCAGCAGAAATTTTTGCTTGAAGTGCTTTCAGTTGAAATTCAAGCTCCTCACTCCTTTTGACTTCGTTTTTCTAATTCGGCGGCAGCATTCTTTAGTTTTCAATTCTTCATGCATTCTTTAGTTTTCAATTCTTCATGCTGCTTCTTGCCCTGAGACAACAAGTGCTGATTCTCAATGCGACAACCATGGCATGTGGAATTGATCCGACTCTTTTTCCTCGTCGTCTTCTTCATCGTGACTGTGCCTGAGAAGATGGACAGTCATAAAGCTATTCCTGCATTTGCAAACGATGACCATCTTGGAGGACAATAGCAAGGATGTATACCACACACGATGGATTCTCAGGATGGCGGAGAGTGAAGGTGAACTGTTTGGTCTTGAAGGCTTAGACTTCTTACTGCCCCCCCTCTTCCTCATCATCAGCATCATCGTCATCATCCTCCTGGCAGCTAAGGCGATTGGACTCCCTGATCGTGCTGATGCAGGACGGAAGCCTTCTCACTAGTCTGTAAAAGTGATCATGGCCTTCGTCATCGTCCTAGTCAGAACTTAACGGCCCCGCCGAGATCTCAATCTTGTGCACACCTGCAGGCGCTTCTTTTCCTCGTTCTGATCCTGCTGGCGCAGCGACGGCTGCTGCTTCTTTTTCTTGTTTTGCAGCTGCGGCTTCTTCTTCGACAGGTTGCAGGACATTTGATCCCTCTTGGTGGAAGGTTGTATCTCCTATCCAGTAATATCCTGCGGCTGAGATGTTCCTCCCCTTGGTCTTGTATCTCCTGTCCAGTAAGGAGCCGCGGGATGAGGGTTCTTGGAGGAAGCCTTGGCGCTCATCTTGAGCATTACTGAATTCAAACACAACATTGAGAGTGCATTTATGCCAGGGCCTGAAACCCCAACAATGGCAAAGCCATGCTGTGCTATTTCTGCGAGATCACAATATCATCGAACTCAGGGTGCTTCTTGATGAGACGTTTGAATTTGCGTAGTGGAACAGTCTGCTTTCTATGTGACTGAGCTACCTTGTACATGTCTTTATATGTTGGTTCTTCTGTCCCACTACTGCTACTTTCATCCATACCCTTCACATCAATAACAGAGCTAGGCGAAGTAGCATTGGAAACTTACGAACCAGAATTGTGCTGTGGCTGCATAACTCCAGGAGCACTTGTATTACCACTATGCACAGATATCGCACAATGTACAGCCCCTCAGCTACAACATAACAACGGAGACTTTCTACAGGAGGAAGCATAGCTATTGCATGTTGCATAGACTCGTGCCTAAGAACCTCCATGTCTAACGGCTGAAGTGATGGGTGATCAGGAAAAGAAAAAAAAAAAGACTGTGCCTTCAGCCGAGGATCACATTGTAGAAGTTTATCAAAATGGCGATTCAATACACCAACTGGGAACTGAACGCAATGATGCCTGCAAATGGTAGCAGCTGTCATCCACTGATGGATCACTTGGAGCATGTACCATCTTATCTATCACAGAGTCCATCTCCAATTCCATTTGCCAATCTTATCATCCACACTTGAGTCATTTGCCACTTGAGTCATTTGCAGAATTGATCAGACAATAGCCTGCCGCACATGCTCTAGGGCTTCTCCCATTCCTGCCACGATATCTCTGAATTGCAAGGGATTTCAAAGGAGGAGGAAAGCTTTGCCAGAGAGGATAATCGTGAAAAGCTATTGATTCCTTCCTCTTCAATAGCCTGGTTTGGATCACATATAGGAAAATTTTATGGGCCACATACAAGCAGATAGAGGACTCGGGTCTTCTTGGCCTCTCTAGCTTCTTGGATATTACAGCTATTGCAGGCCTCTGCTCGTTGCGATTGATGTATGAGACCATCGCAACTGCACTTGCTTATGGAATCTATTTCATCTACCTTTCAAAAGCATCAATCTCCTACCTGTGCCTTTGCTCCAACTTGGATGCATACCAAGCCTTCTCCATCTCCAGCCAATCTCACAACCGTGGATTCTTAGATGTGCTTCTGGGATTGAGCTTCATGTATATGACTACCTTGAAAATCATTCTGGTCTCATGTCCCACAGTCAAAACATTCATCTCCTTCAGATTCCTCTGGATGACACTCCCAACCTTCAAGTTTATGACTTAAAGAAATAACCTTCTTCTCCAATTTTTCCTCTGGCATGTTACTAGTCTTTGGATGGTCTGACTGTTATTGCTGGTACTGTAGCTGACAAATGAACAAATGCAGTTATTGCTGGTGCTATAGTTGACAAATGAACAAATGCAGGACCACCCCCAATTTTGGATCGTAGATTCGACATTATGTAGTTGTGAAATATGTCTACCTGTGGATACAATTGTGTGATTCGATACAGCAGAGATGTATTTCTTATACTTTGTGCACCTGGAGCAGTTGATGTTATAAGGACAGTTATACTGAGTTTTTCAAGCATTACAAATCATTTACCCCAAATGTTGGAAGCAACTTGAATATTTCAGAAAAGCTAAGTGGACTCGCTGATATCTACTTTCAAATTTGAAAAAACATTGAGTCTTGGCTGTTGCTACAGCTGTTGCAGGGACAATGGCTCCTGAGATCCAGTAACTTCGTCAGTTACATACACTACACATGCTACCCTTGCATTGTGAGTCCAAACCTCAGCAACAACAACATTGCACTTGAGGCTTGTGAGATCAGCAGAGATATCTGACAACAGTCCTGGTCGATCAGTGCCAGTCAACTTTATGGATGTGTGTTCAACAATTGATTGAACGCCCACAGTATGCCAGAAGTACTCAAAACACTTGGAACAGGGCCAAAATAGGGTGCAGTCCAAACAGGGACAGATTTGGAAAAGTTGCTACAGAAATTAGTAGCATCATTCTAACAACAAAGAAACAAGTGGAAGTGATACTAGTTATCATAAGCTTTGAGTGGAGCCATTAAACACCTCATTTGGATCAGTATTCTTCAAGATATGGCCAAAACAGTGCATAGGGATAATCACAACAGCATGGTTACAGTGAACAGTTTGGTCAGAGATGTAAGGGAAATGAAGTTGAAAGTTAAAGAGCTCGTATCCATCATTGATAGGAGCATTGCAGAAGTGTCAAATGTTCAACATGATGCTTATACATATGGTATATCTCATGAAAGAGAGAATGGCACTAATGCTTATGGATGTGTTTCCCATGATGCTCCAGTTCATGGATATAGTGACTATGGATCTTATGTTTTTTTTTCTTCAAATGGGCAAAGTCTTAGAAGTTCTTTTGGGCAATATGGATGCCATACCTCATGCCAAGATGATCAAGGTGATCCTTATCCAAATGGTTTTGGCCAACAACAAGGTGGTTTTGTCTATGGCAGATTTGATCATGAGAGTAATCATACAAATGCTCATGGCCAGCAGCTTGATGCATTTGGGCAGCAGCAAGGATATTTTGGAGGGACGTATGCATATGAAGATCATGCTTCATCTTTGGAACCTACTCCAAAATACTTTGGACAGCATGCTGATGATCATACCTATGGGGATGCCTTTGTTTATGGGCAGCATTGCAGTGTTAAATGTAGTTGTCCTGAATGCTTCCAAGAGCAATCTTATAGGAATGAATATCATGTATCTTGTTTCCAACAACATCTAGTTGATGATGGGCAGCATGAACCATGTAATGCAGGAATTCATTATGATCAGCCTACGAATACTAATGCAAGAATGTATACAATGCAAACCGAAGAGGTTAACATCATAGAGAAAAATGAAGAAGCTGATGAAGAAGACAACACTCAAGATGATGATGACAATGAAGAAGATATACAAGAGAATGATCAAATAGAAGACCAAGAGCAGGAATTTCAGAATGAAGATAGTGAAGAAGATGAAGATCAAAATGAAGAAGAGAGTTTAATCGATAATGAAGAACATGAGGATGCAAAGATATGTGATGATGGTTCACAAGGAGAGTTAGTTGCAGAAATGGATGAGAATGCATATCCATATGATGATGAGCTACCTTGGGATAATCATGTTGATGAGATACATAAACCCATCCTTGGTCATGATTCTTATGATTCCATGGTTGATCTACATCAGCCCATAGTTGATCAAGGACTGCAACTACCTAATTGCGTTTCTTCGGATTCTCATGTATATGATTTTGAATATGGTGCTGATATGTCATATGATTTGAATGCATCATTTCCCTATGATCCAGGCATTCATGATGGCAATCATGAGTTCTTGGGTGGTTTCCCATTTGACCCGGGAGGTATAGATGATATGCATGATTCTTGGACAGGTACCCATGATTATGACTATTATTTTGAGGGATTTCCTTTTGATCCCGGGGGTACTTGATATCTTTATTTGGAGTATTGCCTACAAGGTAGTAACTCATAAATGCGTGCTACAATTTTAATGATTTTCCTATGGTTACTACATATGGAAAAGTGCATTCCAAAGACAAGGTAGCTTACAGTCCAAAATTTCTATCATAAAATAAGTTGACTTATCTCAGTCAATTTGCAAGAATTATGATTTGGGAAGGTACTATATGATGTCTACTTCATTATGACATCTCATATGCTAAAAACCAACATGTACTTCAAAAGTTATGGCCATTCTCCTACAACAGCCCTATTTGGACAGTTTTTAGTAGTTTACAGCCATCACCTTCATTGTAATTCTTTCTATATTCCCAAGCTTTGAGGACAAAGCTTTTTTCGAGAAGGGATGGTTTGTAATATAGGAATTTTAAGGCTTGCTAGGGTTAGATTAGGGTTACCTATAAATAGGGGAGCATCCACTAAATTTGGGATCATGCTATTTTGGAACAGGAAGTTTGATTTGTTTCTTCCCTTGTAACCATTTCATTTGATAGATAATGACAGTTCTAGCTATGGTTTCTTGCCAATTTCTTGTCCATTTCTTTTCAATTTCATGTTCATAGGCTACAATACAAATTTTAAGGCTTGCTAGGGTTAGATTAGGGTTACCTATAAATAGGGGAGCATCCACTAAATTTGGGATCATGCTATTTTGGAACAAGAAGTTTGATTTGTTTCTTCCCTTATAACCATTTCATTTGATAGATAATGACAGTTCTAGCTATGGTTTCTTGCCAATTTCTTGTCCATTTCTTTTCAATTTCATGTTCATAGGCTACAATTAGGCTAAATCAGTTTAGGTTAAGAATCCTTCATTACATCTTTTTACTCTTCTTGACCCGAAAGTCCTTTTTCCTTCTAGGAAGTTTCTCAGCAAAATTGGATGCTTTGCACCTTCACCATCAATTGGTGCAATGGTGTTTCCTCCAGTATCACCATCTTTTGGAGGATCCGATCCTTCATAAGTAGCTTCTTTCCTTGCCCTTAAGCTATCAATCAATAGATGTACTTCGAGAATCTCCAACAAGCTATGATACTCTGTCAATTGAGCCAGTAATTGCTCACTTGGAGGCACTTCATCAATTGCCATCTTTACCTTCTTCTTGCAAGGATCGCCTTTACTTTGAGAAAAGCAAAGAGACCTACTCTGATACCATTGTCATAAGATCCGAGATACACGCTCAACCTTCTTATATACTCAAAAGATATATGGTGAATATTATGCTTGCGCAAAGAGAGAACATATGAGAGAAAAGAAAGATGTAGAGAGAAAGAGAGAGAGATAGAGAGATTGGCAACACACTAGGGACTGGAAGATGGGCCAATCCCCCCCCTTATGGAGTTATATTATTGACAA
Source organism: Lygodium microphyllum (assembly GCF_053477565.2). NCBI lineage: Eukaryota > Viridiplantae > Streptophyta > Polypodiopsida > Schizaeales > Lygodiaceae > Lygodium > Lygodium microphyllum. The sequence continues at coordinate 148,184,052 of NC_141145.1, forward strand.
GGAGCAAGCTCCTTTGTTACATATAAACCAATTCTTAACTTGTAGATCTTGGGAACAAGATCACGGTTCCTTGCACGGTATATAACCAACTAACACTTGCACAACTTGGAAGTTGTCACCTTTTGATCCTTCTTGAGTCTCTCCTACACAATATGTGTACGGATCTCCTCTTGGAGCTTGATTTCAGCAGAGCTTCCACAGCACTTACACAACTCGAGGGTTGGCGAGCTTTAACATACATATATCCTTGCACGGTATACAACTGGTGACGAGCACTTGCACAACTCTGAAGTTGGCTCCTTTGATCTTCTTGATTTCTCTTCTTCTCTTCTACACAATATGTGTAGGGCTCTCTTCTTTGTGCTTGATTTCAGCTGAGCTTCCACAGCACTTTGTGAGACTCAAACCACCTTCTCTCCTCCTCGTGCGCACATGCAAAGCAATGCTTCCTTCACCTCTTCCACACCCAAGGAGAGCCTCCCTTTTATAGGCTCCAAGAGCTTCTCTTCTTGGAGAGAGAGACTTTAGTGCCAATATTGGAAATGTTGATCTTCATGCAAGATGTGGTTGTTTCAGGACCTACTCTGCAACACCAATTTTGAAATATCTCTCTATGTGTTGCTCGGATGGAAAATGTCCAACATAAAAGTTGTAGATCTCACTGTTTCTTGAGCCATAGATAAGGAGAGTTCATTAGATTGCCTTGGTCTTCAACCTTAATATTGACTTCGACACAAAAGCTTGTGTCATCTTAGACCTTAGAATGAGAAAACCACTTCTCTCCTCACTTCTAGAGGATCACGTCTCTCATCTTTCTTAATGAGAGAATTACCTCTCCTGTTTTTCTTAGTGAAAGAATTACTTCTCTTCTTAATTAATTAAGAGAGAAAAGACCTTAAACCTTGACTTGTAAGGGAGAGGATGACCCCAAATGAATACAATGCTCATTATACACAAGTAAATGTTCCTAGGTGTCCCCAAAAGCACACATAAATACATATACACAATGTTAATGCACTTCCTCTTCTTAGAATTCAATCCATATTTATTATGTGTAACTCCTTAGTTCTTGTGTACACTCTTATACTTGGCAAACACTTCCTTCCCCCTACATAACTTGTAATGTCTATACTACCAAATATCCTGTCACAGTGCTCTGATCACCCCATTAAGTGATGCACTAGGAATACTAGTCTCTAAATGGTCTCATGGCCATGCTAGATCATCATCAACACTTAAAGAAAAGTGAGTCATTAATTTATTGACATAAATTTGCTAAATAGAGAATGTGTAATAAGCAATCAATTTAGTAACAAATACACAAGATTGCCTTTGAGCTAGGATTGCATAACTAGCTTAGTAGTAATTATGCATCATAGCTTGCAAATTTTAGGCAATGCTAGAATGTGCTAAAAGGTAATAGTAAGGCTACTAATGTGAATGCCCTTTGCTAACTAGCTCTAAGTTAAGAACTGTATGGTGTAGTTATATACTATCTCTATTTGGCAATTATTTCAAAGTCCTAGTTGTATTAATAAAAATCTAAATTTTACCTTTAGATATCATATAACACAAAGATATTTCCATAGTCACTAAAACTACTAAGAGATTTTTATGAACCCTTGAGAACTACATTGTGATCAATATTATAACAAACTCGTCTTTTTGTATCTATTATGTAAGGATCTATTAAATTCTTTAATTTCAAAAAAAAATGCAGTAAGGGATTTATAAATATTACTAAAAAGTCACATAAGGATCATAAGAATTTTGCAAAATAGGTCACATATATAAAACATATCTTGAATGCATGTGATACCTAGAGTTTGTATATAATGACCTCCTCAGGCCTATGGTTATGCCATTTGGTTACACATCTTGGTATGACTATGACTCCTACATTACATTCAAACTCTATGAGTGCCATCCAGTTGGCACATAATCCGATCCTTCATGTGAAGACCAAGCGTATTGAGGTCTGTTACTACTTTATCAAAGAGGTGGTTGAGGACATAGATAGAGCTTGTCAAGATCTCTACAAATTTGAATCCTACAAATCTACTCACTAAGTCTCTAGTGAAATGGTATGCCCTCCTAAGAAAGTTAATGGATATAGGATGAGATAACATCTATTCCTTATCATGTTGTACTTATATGTACACATTATACTTTGTTACTTGTTTTCTTATTTTCTCCACGCTTAGGCACATTCCTCTTTAAGTGAGAGGTTGTTGGGGGCTAAAGGCTACTTGTGCCTAGCTGCCTATATGTAGTTTGTACATAGTGCCCACATGCTTGTACACTACACACGTGGCAGCCACACATCATTGTCACTTAATTAGCATTGCATGTTAGGGCATATGCTATTACAATGGTGTGGTGACAAGGTGGTGCTTGTCCCCAAAAAATTACCCATGCTTAACTCAGAGTTAAGTGGCACACTTGTCAATTAATAACTCCTTAGTTTAAGTTCACTTCTTTTTTTTCTTTCATCTACCTTTAGAGAGCCCTTGCTTTAATCCATTGAATTTAGGTTCACTTTTTAGCATGTTTGATTCTTCAACTCTTTTCCTTGCATGTAGCTCCAACATGGAGCTTCTCATGTTAGGAAGATCCATGAGGGTAAGTTAATTTAGATGCAAGTAATCTATAGCTGCAAAAACAAGTGCTTGCCTATACAACATCGATGTTCACTTCTCAATGGAGGTCGTAGTAGCACTCGACAATGTAGTGGCTCTTAAGACCCATGAAGGAGTATGCCAATTGGTGTATTTGTGCATAAAAGACACATAGAAAGAAGTGGTAGCTTGCCTCAAAGGTTCAAGTTCAATCAACTCCAAATTTTGCTGTGAGGAGCTACCGCTCAAGAATGCCAGTTGAGCAAACTACCAGCATGACTCTCATACAAAGCATTGACTGCAATATCGGTGCCACCACCATACTCACCATTAATATACAACTAAGGATGAATATAATTTTTTGCATAGGCTCATAAGGCTTGTAGTGTCTCCATGGTGTTGCTCTCTCTCACACATACGTTACAGAACACCTTAAAAATGCATGTAAATCAAAAAGTAAACAAAACACACACACACACATTCTCTCTCTCTCTCTCTCTCTCTCTCTCTCTCTCTCTCTCTCTCTCTCTCTCTCTCTCTCTCTCTCTCTCTCTCTCTCTCTCTCTCTCTCTCTCTCTCTCTCTCTCTCTCTCTCTCTCTCTCTCTCTCTCTCTCTCTCTCTCTCTCTCTCTCTCTCTCTCTCAATAATACTTAATGACCAAGTAGTAGTAAGTAAAGATCTCATGGTTGATAAGTATAGCAATACCTCTTAGAGTGATATTATCTACAAAAGAACATCTAAGGGTTTGTATATGATATTACCTCTCTCTAGTTGTATTCCAACAATTCTATTCTCTCTAAATCAAATTTTATCATTATTGATTCCTTGTGTGGTTCAAAGATCTCATGTATACCTTCATAATTGCACCATAGTACTTTGTTACATTATTTCATAAGATGTGTTGCTTACAAATCATTATGGAATCTTATCTCTTTCCATAGTTTAATAGGAAATGTTCAATTTGATAAGTGGTCTATATTGTTTTAGTAATTTGATCACACACACACACACACGCGCACACACACACACGCACACGCACACGCACACGCACACGCACACGCACACACACACATGCATATGCACACACGCACCCACACACACATATGCATATACGCACGCACGCACGCGCGCACACATGCACACACACACACACACACACACACACACACACACACACACACACACACACACACACACACATAGCTTCCTCCAAGTCACCCTCACTCGTTACAGTTCAACAAAGCGTCGTTTTTTACTTATCTTTTTTCTCATTTTTTCTTTTTTTTTCTTTTTTAGCTAGAAATTTTCTCATTTTTCTTAAAAAATACTTGAAATATCAATCATCCTTTTTTTTAGGAAAAGGAAATTACGGCTTTTTAGGGGGAAGTAGAGGTGCGTAGGACACTGATCCATTCACCATGATAGGGGGGGAGAGAGGGGGTTACCTCTCCATTCACCATGGATTTCATGTATATGGTTATGTTTCTTTTTTTGTAGTATCAATCCTCTCTCTTCTACAAGATTACAAAGAAGCATAAAAGTAGCATATCCAAGTAACAAAAAGCAGGATGTAGGTAAACTCATATGCTATTTCCAAGACATGAATATCTTCTTCTTCTTTGCTTCAATTTCTACTTTTGCTTCTCCAACACGCTTGTGCACAAGGAAAAAACTTGTTTGTTTGTATTCAGTGCAGATCTGAAGAGATTCATTTCGTTCAAACCTATTGGAGAAGCAAAAGCAAAACTGGAATCTATTGGACATCAAACCTACTTGTTTGTATTCAAGACATAAGGGAAAAAACTTATTTTCTTGTCTTCTTCTTCTTCAACAGGTTTGTGCGCACAATAGATGGACATCAAAGTTCCATTCAACTATTGATCCAATGTCGCCATAGCCAAGGCCAAGCAATATTATCGAGATAAAAAGGGTATTCAACCATATCCAAGTCGTACCTTTAAGATTAGTGGTAGCCAAATAGATACAAATTGCTTCTATGTTCCATTAGGTCTATATGCATTGTCGTATCCTACTACATTTGCAATTCATGCTCTAAAGAGGTGTTTGACAAGGGTACCATTGGCATTTGAGGAGACCCATGGAGCTTTCATTTTTTTAGCTTTTATAGCTTTCAAATTTTAGATTTTCTACAGAGCTTTTTTATAGAATGCTAAAGGTAATAAAGCAATAGTAAATAAATAAGAGAGATAGACCTGATGAAGCAAGAGACACAAGAGAGATTCAACAATCGAGACATTAAATGTATGCTCATGAGTATGTTTTTTTATTCTCTCACATATTATTCTTCTTCTTAATCTTCACGTGCTGCTTCTTCTTCTTCTTCTTCTACGTTCTCCTGGAGTTGGTTTCTTCTGCATGTGCCACTCATGATGTAGTTGAGAGAGAGAGAGAGAGAGAGAGAGAGAGAGAGAGAGAGAGAGAGAGAGAGAGAGAGAGAGAGAGAGAGAGGAAGGAGAGGGAGAGGGAGAGGGAGAGGGAGAGGGAGAGAGATAGGAGAGAGAGGCACTAGAGAAGGGAACCGAATGCTAGATATAGGAGCAAGTGGAGACGAACAGGTGGATGGTGGTGGGGGTATGGCTGAGGGAGGAAGGAGAGATTGATAGGAGGGACATGATGATGGCAAGGGTCTCACGCTCGAGCAAGAGAGAGAGAGAGAGAGAGAGAGAGAGAGAGAGAGAGAGAGAGAGAGAGAGAGAGAGAGAGAGAGAGAGAGAGGGAGAGAGGGAGGGAGGGAGGGGGGAGAGAGAGAGAGAGAGAGAGAGAGAGAGAGAGAGAGAGAGAGAGAGAGAGAGAGAGAGAGAGAGAGAGAGAGAGAGAGAGAGAGAGAGAGAGCTCCATTCCCACCCCACCTTTTGCCTTGCAATGGTCTTGCACTAGAGAGAGAGACACACACAGAGAGAGAGACACAGAGAGAGAGAGAGAGAGAGAGAGCTCTCCATTGCCCACCCCACCTTTGCCTCCATCCTAGGCTAGTTTACATTAATTAATTAAATAGTATGTTTATTCATTATTAATTATGTTTATTAATTGGTTAGATTTTTTATGCTTATTAATTAGTAGTTATAGTTGTAATTAATTATATTAATATTTTATATTATTGACTATGTTTATTAATTATTAATTATATTTATTAATTATTAATTAGTTATAATTAATTGAATTACTATATGTTCAGTTCTATAACTTTTTTAAAAATCTCTTTTATCCTTGAAAATACAAAAATTGCACGAATGCCATCATTACTTTGTTGTTTGTCTCACTAAAATTGCTTGAATGCTACGCTCTTTGCTTTTCTTCGAATGTCGAATGTTGTGGGGCACTCATGTTATAAGCCTCACACTTGTTTTGGCACACTCGTGTTATAAGCCTCACACTCGTTTGGCACCATCTCGTTTGGAAGCATCACAGTAGAGAAGATCGAGGGCAGCGATAGTAGAGAGTCAAGTCGAAGCAACATCACACAAGCTTGATTATCATGGTAGTTAGGCAACGGCAACAAAGGGTTGCATGGGGTGGAGACTCTCATGGTGCAGCAAAGTACCCGACATACAACAACAACAATTGACAGATAGGTTGTATTAACACACGTATTAACATAGTTAGTTAAACATGTTTTATTAGTGTAGAGAGAGAGAGAGAGAGAGGAGATAGAGTTACGTTTGTTAGTTTTATATGTCAATATTATATTAGTTAATTAGTTAGACTTATTAGACTTATGTAGTATTAGTAGTATTAGTTCATTTGTTAGACTTATTAGTTTATTCTTAGTTGTAATATTATTAGTTAATTAGTTAGACTGATTGGTTTATTAGTAGTTGTAATATTAGTATTTACTTAGTTAGACTTATGTAGCATCAGTAATATCTGTAGTAGTTAATAGTTAATTAGTAGTGAATCGAAAGGAAAAGAAAACAATCTTTTGAACATACGGAAAAAACAAAAGCGTAACGATCTTTCAAATGTGTTGTTAAAAATAAAACCGTATTTCTTTTAACAAACAACATAATTTGAATGTACAAGGGAATTGCACCTTTCCCCAAAATTATTTAAATATGAAAAGACATGTGCCAACTCTTTGATATGCTATATAGCATACCTTTTCATTTCATTTAGTTTTTTAAGTATTATTAATATTTATTCATTTAGTATTTATTTATTTTATTTATTTATTTGAATTACTACTAAGCAAAAAATTTAAAAATCATCATTCTTGCATGTAAAAGAGATAAACTAACTTTTTTATTTATTAAAAAATATGTAAATATGAAGTATAGCATATTATTTTCATGAACGAGTGTAGTGTAGTTGAATGATAAAAATGTATTGTACTCATCAGCATCAATGGACACTATACAAAAACAAAGTCACATGGCATCCTTCAAGACTTCTAGAAAAAGGAAAACTATCGCTTGTAGAAAAACATCATTAAAACCCTTTGTTGTAACTTGGTAGGACATAGACAAACTCAAATCATCTTGGGTAACATAATGTGAAAGCATCTTTAGAACACTAACCATGTGTGCATCTTGTGGTATACTCACAATGCAACATCATGCTATCATCTCGCAAAAGAACAATGCATCTATAGAAGAAATACAAGTAACAACGGCTTTGTCAAGCACTGTTGACTTGACTACATCCGATATTGCATATGTGTTTGCTTTCAACATGCTACATAATCCACTGATCCAGAAGTACATGGCTATAGCAGAACATCCACATCCAAGGACAAGGCTTTGCATCCTCAATAGGCAATCCATCAAAAGGATTCTAGAGCTCCATCATGAAAGCTCTCCATTTGACCCATTGGTCCAAGCAAAACATGAGAATGAAAGAGGTTATAGTTTGCTTGACAATGTAGTCGAGCCAAGCTGATGAGACAAGCATTCCAAAGAGTGGATCAACACGAGTTCGCATGCATCATATTATAGAATAATAATCGTCTCATACAAAGAACAATTGCATTTAGGACACACGACTTGCCTTCAAGAAGCTCGTCCTGCCTAGATATCACCTTGGAAAATGCAGTGTTTCCATTCCTATTCCCACTTGGCCATGGCGCCTACAATGGCAACATCTATCTTAGTGAATACACCAAGATGCGAGCATCAATCCTATTCTCTATATACACCTTACACAAGCCTTACGTCTTGATTCTATACCAACTAAAATAGGTTGTCTTGATTGCAAACTGCACAAGCACAATTTGCCTACAAAGGGACATCAACAACTACATGCACGTAAACAAGAACAGTTCCAATGAGTATATTCTTGGCAGAGTTGTTTGCATAGGGCACGTCAAGCACCATGTCATTAGGTATGAGATCCAACATAGGGGCTCCTTACATGCACATGTAATCCTATGGTTACATGAGGCAAACATTGCAAATATGACAAACGAGATATACACATACATTCCATCCAACAATGATCAATGCAGTTTGACAAGAAAACTAAGAACCCTAGTCATGGCAAACCAAGTTCATAGGTGTCGTCACGCCTACCACATAAGCAAAAGTAACAACCACAGTAAATGTAAGTATGGATTTCCATATGCCTTGTGTGATGATTTGGAACCAAGAATAGACCATCAAACTCAATGATGCATCTATTATTATCCTAGAGATGAGCATCAAAATGTTGTCTCATATCACTCAATGCTATTGCTTCTCTAGGGAGCACACATGAATATTTGACAAGTAACAAACTCTTTTGTCTCTTACTACATGCTCAAGTATGCAATGAAGGTAGAGCCAATTAGAAAGTTAAACATCCAGACAGAAGATGCCAAGAGATTAGGATGGCAAGACTTGGACTCAAACAAGCAAATAGTAATTTCTGCTACAATATTGTGCAAGCCAGTGTGACGTACCGAAGTGGCATTAAATTACATGCAAATCTCGATAGCCATACAAAGCAAGTCTATCAAGTACATCAACAGATTCTATGATAGTGAAAACTCACAAGGAAAGGGAATATCATCATGCACCTTGTATACCTTTATTGTGCTCGACTATCAAGCTTAGAGCATGTAACATTCTATCATTACCACAAAAACTAACAACATCACCAAAACCAACACTACATTTGATCTTGAACCCACTCTCCATGATGCTTATGGCAATACCATGGAGCAGCATACTAGACTAGTATGATTCACTGATTTCACCCAGGCCACTAAATGAAGGTTTCTTCTTTAACGCATTACTACAACAAACAAGCTTTAGGTTAGAGAGCAAACTAATAAACACAGAGAACTTAGCACAATCATGCTACATCAAGTGCCAACTTTGTGGTCTTGTGGCCAATGAGGAAGACCTCGAAATGTTCATCATGGACTACATGCAAAGAAACTCGCTCATCTCGGACTGACAAACCCATTCCTTTCATTAAAGACAGCCCAACAACATTCACAATACCCCCAACAACTGTTGACTACAAAAGTAGCATTGCATCAATACAGATAAAGATGGTACAGCTCATGAAAGAGTTCTGAACAATTCCTAATAGTACTCTAACAACAAAATAACAAGCTATCTACAACCACCTCATTGGTGCGACATACGGTCTACACATCATCAATGGCACACCATGCAATTGAATTACTGTCTATCTACAACCTTCAAATCGAGTTCTATGGACAATGTCACATCACCTTCTCATTGTACTAAGCACATGGAAAGCAATAAACTCTCCAAACCTTACATGTGACCTACCATTCCTACAGTTTCTACAAGTGATCAAGCATCGCTGTCTAAAAAAGCAAGAGATACATGAATGGTTACATCAATGCATGATCGATGAGATGGACGTTCGAGATTTTTTTGACCAAAATATGCACACACAAGGAAGATGTTCACAACTACAACAAGTAGATTCTACAAAATAGTACATAATTAAACAAATCCACACTGTCAAAGTTTAGAAAAATGCAAACAACGAGCCAGTATTGCAAACCTGGCTACATGGCTACATGACAAGAACTTCCACAAGATAGAGGCGATAGCAGTTGGGGCAACTGCAATGGTGACTAAGAACATTAACCTCAGTATAGGTGCAACAAACGGTGTGATGTGTAAGATCAATCATATGGACACACATCAAACAACAAAATGGTATCAAGAATCAGGTCATGATCCAATCAATAAACCAACAGCTTGCCTTATAGCAGAGCAAGAACCAATGTAATGCATTGAATAGCAAGTGGTACCATAAATCCACATTCTCATTGACACTTACACATGTGATCACCAATCACAAATCGCAAGGAGCCATAGTCAACTAAAAAGCACTTCTACACATAAGAAGCATGTTCACACACGAACAAGTCTACATGATTCTCTCTCATTAACCAAAAGAAGAAATTTGCATATCATCGACCTTCCAGATCCATCTGCCTTTGCTCCAACACCTTTCTTGACACCATGACTCAAGTGGCGAAACAACACAGCTCAACAAAAAACAAACAAAGATTAAACACAACACATCCCATCATACAACAATCTCATATGCTTCTTGTAGCAAGTAATAAATCAATATTCTAAACATTCTTTTGTTGAGATGGCAAAAAGCTCAACACATGCAGACATTGATGATGGACCGCCTGGCTAGATGGGTCCGCACGTCTACACTTAGCACATTGGTGGTCATTATGACACTCACATGGCCATTAACTTATCACTTATTATATTTAGTTTGTTACGCGTACCTATAGCTGCTGGCAAAGATATAGCGCCAGTCGATTAGTGTAGTTGGTTATGCACTGTTTGACTCAGAAGACCACTTTCATTTATGTTGTATCTTATCTATACTTTGTGTACATTATATAGTGTGTGGAAGAAGAAGAAAAATCAGTAAGAAAACATTTTGGCCTCCATCTCTCTTCTTGTGTTCTTGAGTGTTAGAAGTCGGGCATAGAAACCCACTATAAGCAAGGGAGTATAAGGGCAGATGAGTGTGAATAGCCCTAGGGGCAGGGAAAACCCTAACCCTAGCTGGCAAAGGGCTATATAAATAGCCTATGGGTTACTATCAATGTGTGAGAGAGTGTACCCAAGTTGTACTCTAAGCAACTTAGTAAGCAAGATTTCATTCTTGTACTTTGAGCTCTCTTCTCCCTCTTGTGCACACATTCTACTACTGCAAACTCTGATTCTCAACATGGTATCAGAGCCATCTCTGATCTCCTTAGCTTCTCTCAGCATCAGTCATCACTAAGTGCACATGAGCTATCATTTTCTTCATCCTATCCTTCCTTCCTCCATAGCTGCCTGCAACCTACCTCCATTGGAGGACTTGGGGAGGACAAAGGAGGCCATATCTCCCTCTGCTTTCTTCTCCTAAAAGTACTCATCTGCCCTTATACTTGAAGAAGATGAGTGTGAAGAAGAGGACAAAGGAGGCCATATCTCCCTCTGCTTTTAGGAGAATAGCAATAGCATCTCAGGGCGCAGCTGGCTGTTACCACGGACCGTGAAATAAGGCGCGTAGAAGGACAGCATTGCGTGGATTTTTAAAAAACGGTGTAGTCTGGACAGGCGCATATCTCGTGCTAAAACGTGGGCTGTAGAAGGTGCAATCCCAACCATCACCATAGGGCTTTGATAGTCCCCCCAAGTGGGCTATCCTCAGCTAAGAGGGCTCTGAGAAATTCTTCCTCTGCTGGTTGCTACAAGCCAAACCCTAACTGTTTTTTTTTTGGGCAGCCATAGCCAACAAGCTCCAAGCTTGACATTTTGGCATTTTTACACTCTGAGCTTCATTAACAGTGATTCTAATCACTAAAGCAGAGTCTCTAAATCCTATTCCAGAGTCTAAAGCTCTTGGGCATGCTCAATGGACATCACCAAGCATCGGGAAGCTCACTTCCAACCGGGTTTTATTCAAGCACTTCACTAAGCTTGACAATAGTGTTCTTTTAACATTAATCATAAGTCATCAGGTTAATTGCTTGCTGAGCATTCATTAAAACCCAGTGAGTTTTTTATTCCTCTTCACATATTGTTGTAAGGTTATGTGTAAAATTAACACATAGACCATTATGCACAAGAAGTGTATTGCATACCGTGAGTGACTTTGTCTCAAGTACATTGGTCAGTGAAATCAATAGCATGAGTGTCATCATACTCTCCTCAGAATCATCAGCAACAAGCATTGAGATAATAGACAAACCGTGTCCAACACAAGCTTCAACCACTGAGCCATATCACAAGGAGGAGCCTGAAGTCCAGTCTAGGTTTACTTCATTAAAACCTAAAAAGACTATTAAACCACGCAAGAAGCTTGCACATAAGAAAGGACCACCAAAGTCATACTTTGAAATATTACACTTGTATGATTTTCAGTCTTTCCCTTCATTGCAACTTTGACTTCACTTTGTCTAATTTGCTTCCGCATTCAGTGAAAAGTTTGTAAGGGACTAGACACTACCCTTGTCCTAACAAGCGGTAAGACCTTCCCAATGACCACAACATATGCTGATGTCCGTCCTCAAATTCGAAAGTTTGATGGTAAGGATTTCCATCCATGGCAGGTACTTATAAAATACAAAATGATGGAGAGAGGATATTGGCCTCTTATTCAAGGAAGTAGAATTGTAAACTCTGCAAATATGATTGATATAAAGGATGACCAACGTGCTCAAGCAATCATAATGCTACACTTAGATGAATCCCTGATTCATCATGTTGATCAACTAAACACTGCTAAAGAAAAATGGGATGAGCTTGAAAAGCTCTATGGAGCCACTAGCAAAAATACTAAAATCTTCCTTAAAATTGAATTCTTTAGCTTGGAATATCGTTCAGGAGAAGATTTGGGAAAATTCATTTCTCATATGAAGGGACTTATGGCACAGCTTGCTTCTGTACAAGCTCCAATACTTGAAGAAGATGCTATTGCTATTCTCCTAAAAGCTGTAAAACAGGTGTTTCCTACTCTTGTAACCACTCTCACCAACATTCCAGATCCTACTTTGGCAAGTACCATTCAATCCTATTTGGATGAAGAAAAGAGGAACCACAAAGAAAGCAGCAACAGTCAGGCAACTTCAAATTCCCGTGAACAAGTATTGGTTCATACAGTTCTCACTAAATGTTCTTTTTGTAAGAAAAAATGACATCTTGTAAACAACTACTAGAAGAAGTATCCCAAGAAGATGAAATGTAACAAATGCAAGAGGACAGGGCATATCACAAGTAAATGCCCCAACTCTCCTGAAATACCCAAAGAATTGGTGGCCAACTATGTCTCCAATTCATCTGAAGATCGACTGTTTTGAATATTTAAATCATCTACCTAAAACAACCTTATAAGCCTGATTTATAAAGGCATCCCAAAAAGGGGGGAATCTCTTATATGTCTTGTAATCCAATGCCACCCTGGCATTGAGGGGGGTGTTAGAATTGGACATAGAAACCCACTATAAGCAAGGGAGTATAAGGGGGCAGATGAGTGTGAATAGCCCTAGGGGTAGCAGAAACCCTAACCCTAGCTGGCAAAGGGCTATATAAACAGCCTATGGGTCACTATCAATGTGTGAGAGAGTGTACCCAAGTTGTACTCTAAGCAACTTAGTAAGCAAGATTTCATTCTTGTACTTTGAGCTCTCTTCTCCCTCTTGTGCACACATTCTACTGCTGCAAACTCTGATTCTCAACATTGAGTGAGCTTTCTCTTATGTCTACAGTGTGTGTTTAGTGTAGCAGCTCAAGCAAATCCCCCCATCACGTGATTCTTGATATGGTATCAGAGCCACGCCACTGAGAGAGGCTGATTTTGAAGGCTGAAGTGAAGGAGAAGAAGCAAGATTCGAGCAAGCAAGCAAAGGGTAAGAAGCTCTCCCATTCTTCCACTCTCTCTCTTGGATAGTGCTTGTGGAGGCACCGGAAGTAGGGTAGAGAGAAAATCTCAAATTTGCTATGAGTTATTTTGGGCGTCTGAGGCCATTTCGGGCCCCGTTTTAAAGCCGCAAGCCTGCAGACAACAGTTTTAGGGTACACTGTGATTTCGACTGTATTGACTGAAAGTGGGTGCATAGGTTACAGATTGTAAATTTGTAATTTTTGATGTATTTGCAGGAAGCAAACATAAGGTTTATCTACAAACAAGTTGCAGATTACATGTACTATTGAGCAGTCAATGAAAAAGGTTGCTTGGTGTAATCTGTGCACATGTTGTGAAAGATTGCAGAAGACTAGCTTGCTATGTTGTATCCTTGTTTGTGATAATGGCAGCGAACAATGGAAATCCCATTATTGAGAAGCTCGACAAGAACAACTACTCTTCATGGAAGTTTCATGTGACGAACTTCCTCATTGGAAAGGGCCTTTATGAGTTTGTTTCAGGTGAAGAAAAGGAGCCAGAGCTGGATATCCCTCCAACTGCAAATGAATTAAAAGCTTGGAAAGAATGGAATGCGAAAGACAAAAAGGTGATGTACTGGTTATCTGCAATCATTGATAATATGATGTTGGGACATATCAGGAATGCAAAAACTTCACATGCAGCTTGGACAATTTTTGAGAACATGTTTTCAGTAAATACAAAGGCACGAAAGATTCAACTCAAGCAAGAGTTGAATGGCTTGAAGAAAGGGGAAATATCTGTCAATGAGTATGTTGAAGGTGAGGAGCATTGCAGATGCTTTAGCAGCGATTGATACAATGCCTGATGATGATGATTTGGTTTCATCCACTTTGAGTGGCCTTAACAATGAGAAGGCATGGAAATCATTTGTTACTTCAGTATATGTACGGAAGCCATTTCCTGATTTTGATGAGTTGATCTCTCTCATGATTACCAAAGAGATCAATATGCAGGGTGACTCATCTGAGAAAAATGGTGAATAGGTTCAAGCATTTTACTCAAGTTTAGAAAGGGGACATGGTAGATCCTCGTCGAGAGGCCGTGGTATGGGACGTGTTGGCGATAACCAGCAAAATAGGTTCAATCAGCAATTTGGTGAAATGTAGGTTTCAGGAGGCCGAGGAAACTTTAGAGGCAGGGGGAGCTCTAGAGGAAAATGTGGATGGCAAAATAGAGGTTCTGGAAATTCTGCTATTGTTTTCCATTATTGTGGCAAAACAGGCCAAATTGCAACCCATTGCTATGCAAAGAAGGATGATGTTCGCAGTGGTAAATTGCAGCAAGGAAACTATGCATCGTCTTCACGACAGAATGAAGACAAAAATGAGCATCTATTTATTATGCAGCATATGATGAGTGCAGTTACAGAAAAGGGGACACATGATGATGTATGGTATGTCGATTCAAGTGCATCTATTGGCCTTGTCAATCAGTTTATGTAGATGCCTAGAAATCCTCATTTGGATACAGCTAGATGTATATTGAGGTATGTGAAGTCCACTTTACATTATGGACTTTTTTATGAGGCAGGTAAGGATGTACAAGTCTTTGGATAGACAGATGTAGATTGGGCTGGTAGCATGTCAAACAGAAGATCTACAAGTGGATTCATGTTTTCCCTTGGTAGTGCAGCAGTTACATGGAGCAACAAAAAGCAACCTACAGTTGCTTTATCGAGTACAGAGGCTGAGTATAGAGGTGCTGCTATGGCAGCATGTGAGGTGGTATAGCTACAAAAGTTATTAGGTGATTTGGATGTGCAGGGAGATGGTCCAATTGTCATTCATTGTGACAACATGAGCAGCATACAGCTAGCTAGGAATCTAGCGTTCCATGCTAGGACAAAACACATTGAGGTGCACTACCACTTTGTGAGAGAGAAGGTACTTGCAAGAGAGATTGACTTGGTATATGTTAGCACACATGATCAGATAGCTAACATTTTCACAAAGGCATTGGGTACAGAGAAGCTTTGAAAGTTCTGAAGCTTACTTGGAGTTGCAAAGATAGAATTGAGCTTGAGGGGGAGTGTTGAGATGGCAAGCACAACACATGCGGACATTGATGATGGACCGCCTAGCTAGATGGGTCCACACATCTACACTTAGCACATTGGTGGTCATTATGACACTCACATAGCCCCACTGACTTATCACTTATTATATTTAGTTTGTTACACCTAGTTACAGCTGGCAAAGATATAGCGCCAATCGATTAGTGTAGTTAGTTATGCATTGTTTGACTCAGAAGGCCACTTTCCTTTATGTTGTATCTTATCTATACTTTTTGTACATTGTATAGTATGTGGAAGAAGAAGAAAAATCAGTAAGAAAACATTTTGGCCTCCATCTCTCTTCTTGTGTTCTTAAGTGAGTTTCCTCTTGTGTATACAGTGTGTATTTGGCGCAGCAGCTCAAGAAAATCCCCCGATCATGTGATTCTTGACACCTTTCAATTATTTTTTATTAATATACTAATGTGTTTTCCTTTTTTTTTTTCTCCTATTAATAGATTTGTTAACATACTAATGTGCTTTTCTCGTTTTCTCCTTTACAGGCACACATCACCCACGTCAAGGCAAAGATGACTCCAAATGAGGTATGCACAATCCAAATGAAACTTAATATATATAAAAATACAAATATATTAGTTCATCTAACCACATTGACCTATGTATGCAAATGCTCTAGTTATACATTCAAAACCATAGGAATACCTGGTGCCAAATCTAGAACCATCTTGCAAATACACAGAATCGCAAGTACATACCAGATGAGAATGGTAAATGCTACTAAGCAAAAGCCATCTACATACATCAATGGCTTTGCAACATACAATGACCTCCAAAAATTGATGGCCACATCCACTCAAATTCTTAATAATGAACAGTGGCTTGCATCAAATGACAAGATTGCAACTGGTAAAAAACCTCCTACAAACTTCACAACCTTTATTTCTACTTGAAACAACAATGCTAACTCATATGCACTTAACATGCAAGACTCCTCAAAGACATACTTGACAAACTCAAACTTGAGTATGAAGACTCAGTTGACAATCCACTACAAACAAGCATGGACCAAGCACTTTTGAACACAAGAACAAATGGCATCAAAACATACCCAATTGTGTTGATGCACTACAGATTTAACATCTCACTCAACTAGTTGATAGAATTCACGAAAAAAGAAGGCAATGACATACTAGAAGATTACATGAAAAAGAACCACTACAATCACGATCATTGTTAAAAGAATAAAAGAGAGATAGGGGCAACAGTAAGCTGACTACTCTCATTGTTCTTCATTATTCATCTTACTCTTATTGACTGAATAACACACAACACGAACTAGGTCTAAGTGACCACACTGACTAACCACTAACTAACTAACAATGGTTAAGTCATGTACCAACTTATTAAGAGCACACACATGATTGCCAGCTACACACATCATGTTGTCATGTCGGTAGGTAGTAGATGAGTGACAGGAGCTTGACTATCCCAGCACTCCCCCTCAAGCTCAAGTGAGATGCTATACTCCAAGTAGCTGTCTAAAGTAACTGAACTTACATTTACCTAGTGACTCGGTAAACATATATGCTACTTGATCATCTGTCTTCACATGTAGGAGATCCACTTTTCCTGCAAGTACCATCTCACAAATGAAATGATAGTGTACCTATATATGCTTCATTTTGGCATGGTAAACAGGATTTGTTGCAAGAAGTGCACTACTCAGGTTATCACAATATAATGTCACTGGAGCCACTACGTGCATATCCAAATCAGCCATCAACTTAAGCAATCATGCAATCTCACATGCAGCTAAAGCAGCACCTTTGTACTCTGCCACAATACTAGATAGTGCAATAGTTGGTTGCTTCTTGCTGATCTACCTAATCATCCCACATCCAAGGCTAAATGCACAGCCATTAGTAGACCAATGATCATAAGGACATCCTGCCCAATCTACATTAGTGTATCCAATGAGCTAAAGGTCCTTATCTTTCTCATAAAACAACCCACAGTCTACCATTGCCTTGACATATCACATGATCCTTCTTACTACATCCAAATGTGGTTTCCTAGGCTTTCGCATAAACTAATTGATAAGTCCAGCTGCATAGCTCAAATCAAGCCTAGTGATAGTTGAGTATATTAGACTTCCGACCATCTACATGTATATAGTAACATCTGTAATCTCAGCTCTAGTGTCTACATCTAATTTGGTATTCTAGTCCAAAGGAGTATCAAGTGGTTTACACTCTATCATGCCATACTTTTTTAGCATTTCCAATGTGTGTTGTCTCTGTATCAACCAAAATCAATTGGCTAAATTTACCACTTCAATGCCCAAAGAATATTTCAGCTCACCTAAATCTTTCATGTCAAACTTTGATTTCAGTGTTAACCCTTAGAGGAATAAGGTGGAGAATCCAGAAAATCTAAAACAGAAGACAAGGCCAAGGCAAAAGTGAAACAGAAGACAAAGGCGCGCCAAGAAAAATCTAGAAACACAAGAAGTGCAGAAAATCCTAAATCAAGGAAAAAGGCGCACGAGAAAAAGCGCAAGTCAATACTTTTGTAAAAAAGCACAAGACGCACCATGATTTATTTTAAGAGTGCCGGGCTCTCACCTGGTGCAATTTGTAAAGGCAAATGGGTGGTAGGAAGGAAGCGAGGAAGATAGGAGGACAATGGGAAAAATGGCCTAGGCCACGATTGGCCATGTAAAAAAGGGGATAAGGGGATGATTGTGCCCAAAAGGGATTTAGGACAACCCATCCGATTGGACGCTTGACCCATCCGATCGCAACACTCGCACCACAGAATCGGACTAGTAGCCTTGTCTAATCGAACATAACCACTCCAATTTTCAAAATCAGACCAATGCAGAATTGGACGCCCCATAATTGGACGTTTGATTCCCAGAATTGGATGCATGAAAATTAGACCAACCCATACTCGGACCACCTAAATCAGGCCACTCACCGCCCAATCGCCCGATTGGACCAACTCAGAATTGGATGTCCAATTCTGATAATCGGACTCCTGAGAATCGGAACTCTGAGAATCGAATAGAAAACTGTCAAAATCGAACAAGGGAACAAAATACCAATTTGACATATCTAAGCCCTGAAACCGACCTAGAGCCCATATAGAGCCGAAAGCACATCATAGATCTATCGTCGAGCTAAAATCTAGAGCAAGTAGTTCAAAACTTGGCTATGAACGGTCCTTCAAATCATGCATGGTACTTAACGTAATGGCCCTACGGGCCGAGGGGACTGCCCCCCCCCCCCCTCGGGACCCCCGCAAAGGGGGCTCTCTCCGCACCTCTCCCAAGTAGGTTGGAGAGAAAACGCGTACCATGATAAGTCCTCCAAATTAGATCCTAGTGTAGTAATGGCTTTGTACAAGCATAGATTCTCACGTGCAAAACAGCAACCAAAAGCCCATACCCAAACAAAGACAAATAGAGACCCTAGAACCTCAATGGGCCGATCTAGACAACAAGGGCAAAAAGGCTATACCACAAAAACATGTATAGGTTGCATCCGAATTGCATGTAGTCCAAACAAAATGCAACAACATCAAGCTACTATGAGAATGACTAGACATAACAGTCCTAACGATAGATGCATCTTGGGTCTACATGTCGTGGGTTGCTACCCTCCGGGCATTCCTTTGAACCTTCCTCTTCTTGGTTTGGGGAGGAGTTCTTGCGTTCAGCATGCGTCCTGGGCGTTTCTGGTTTGGCCCTCATCTCGGCAAATACCTCTTTAGGGTGGGCACATAGTGTTCCAATGACGAAGCTTGCACCATATGCTCCCTTCTACGGAGGAGAGCTTTCCTTGCAAGGTAGCAGTATGGGGGTGCTCCATGACTGGTGACTATTGAGGAACCTACAAAATATGAACCAAGGGTTAGAGCCTGAGGCAGGATAGAGCTACTCGTATGAGAGGGATTAAATAGCGGGTTAACATGCATATATGATGAGGAGGGGTGAGACGAGACCCGTCCTGCCTCAAGTGCGAAACAGATTCCAGTTGGTAGCAAATCTTCCCTTATGACAAGCTGTGTGGACTGGCTATGATTGAATGGCATCCCCAGAAGGATAGATTGAAAAGGGGGAAAGCCTGTAGAGAGGGGACATTGCCTTGTCCACACCCTCAACAGTGTTGGAAAGGGCTTCCAATGGCGGCAATGAGGGCTACATGCCCTCCACCTAGAGGCAGGAATGGTCACACGACTTCTAGACGTGTGGTGAGAGGAGGACTTGAGGAGCTCAACCTGTCAAAACCCAAAATTTTCTTCTTGTTCCTAACTATCATTGCTTGTGTTTGTTGGTATTATCTATACACAGTCACAAAACTCATTGTTTATTTATGTACACATTTATGAATCCATGTCACTTCCTGAGAATAAAAACCAATTGTAGAACTTAGGATTGTATTGGAGTGTGGCACACGCATCCAGTACTCGTGGCAACCTACTCAATAACAATAGATATTTTGCAACATCGAGTAGCATGGTACCTTGTCTGAGTCTCCTTGCAACATGTAACTCCTCCTCAATGAGAATCTTATCAACCAAAGAGTTCTCTTGGCTAGTTTTGACTAAGTCCATACCCCGAATGGCAGTCAGTACTCGAAAGGAAGTTGGCACCACATGGATTGGGTCTCTTTGAGACTGCCATTTGGCCAATCGCTCCTTTGAGTGTCATAATCTAGGCTCCAAGTTCAGCCACACTATAGCACCGTTTTAAAACCAACATTTTTCAAACTGACTTTGACCCTCTAATTGTCGCTTTAGTTGCTCTATCTCTAAGAGATTTGGTTGGCAAAGCACATCATTGAATGTCACAACTAAGTGTAAGTCATTGGCTTCCTCGTCACAGATGAGTTGCATGCGTTCATGTACGAGCTTGTCATAGTGCTCATTAAGATATTCTTGCTCTTCCCAAGATAGAGGATATGGTAAGTATTCCTCAAGCTGGTCCCTAGGGAATGTGCACATGTCTGCAAGGACGTAGACATGTGCAAATATTTTGAGTTTACCATCCAACTCAGTCAAGCACTCTATGACACTTCTATGTTCTATGAAGGCTTGCTCAGTTGCTATCTCATGCAAGGTTCTGGGGGTTTCCCTGGGCTTTGGTGTAGCTGGGGGCTTAGGCCTAGATGAGTAAGATTGGTCAATGCTAGGATTGCTTATGTCCTCGAGGTTTTCATGTTTCTACTAAGGCCTTGTTGCTATTGTGTCATGGTTCTCCTCGAATATGACTGGTATAGTTTTGCCACCCTGTTGTGACAGTGTTGTATCCACTCTTGATTGGTCAATGCAAGTTCTGTTGTGTCGATGGATTGAGGGTTGCAAGCAACTGTTGATGGTAATGGTTGCTTTGACTTATGTAATGTAGGAATTTTAAGGCTTGCTAGGGTTAGATTAGGGTTACCTATAAATAGGGGAGCAGCCACCACTAAATTTGGGATCATGCTATTTTGGAACAAGAAGTCTGGTTTATTTCTTCCCTTGTAACCATTTCATTTCATTTCATAGTTAATGATAGTTCTAGCTATGGTTTCTTGCCAATTTCTTATCCATTTCTTATCAATTTCATGTTCATAGGCTAGAATTAGGCTAAATCAATTTAGGTTAAGAATCTTTCATTACATTGGTATTAGAGCAATAGTTATATCCTTTTGTCAGCAGTCATTTTCTTGTACTTGATCTAGTTACATAGACTAGGGAGTGGAAACCGCAGTTAGATTTGAGTGGCAGAACTTAGTTTCTTCTTCTTCGTAATCGGGGTTACATTTGAAGATATGCTACAAACATAGCTCAAAGATGGAGGTTCTTAGCAATAATCTATGGAAAATGGTGGGCTCCAACCAATTTGGCAGGTTGTGACCAAGTTTTGGACCAAAAATTGGAGTAAGTGGGACAAACTGAGGGTTACAGGACTTAGTGAAGGTTAAGTTGGAGTTCTCAAGAAACAAGGGTTTTCTCTCTTTCCTTTCAAGCTGTCCTCATGAATCCATGGTCAAAGACTAATTTGATCTTCTGTCCATGACTCCTATCATGCAAATGGACACCATAGCTTGCTTCTTGACCTCATAAGCTTCTTATAGAGTAGTCTTATGACTACCTTTTCAATTTTTTGGCCTGCTATATATGAGTATGTCTCTCCGCATTTTGTGCCTGTTGACACACTCCCCCATCACGATGAAAAATCTGAAGTATGATGCCCTTTGAAGCATGGCAATGGTCACTACTAATATTAGCATGTGGTCTCTTTCAAGCTTATGTAAGGTCTCCTCCATTGTGAGCTTCCACCTCTCTCATAAAACCCTAATTCATGACAATCAATTATAGTAGCAAGTAAATTTCAATTTTCTTTATTAAATCCATGGGGCTTTTGGTCTTTGACAACTCCTGAAGGATCTTAATTACTATGGCAACACAGGAACTTGGGAACCAAATGCTTAAGAGAAGAAAAAGAAGCAAAAAATAAGAATGAAATTGATGAATTGTTCCAGAGCATTCTTAATACGGCAACAACCAAGGACTACACCATTTGGATCCCGGTCGACGCCTCCATTGCCCTTAGCCCAAATCAAGATGTTCAAGTCTCCTTGACTACTCAGACTTTGGCCCCTCGCATGATGGATTAGGACGAGCGTTCGCATGTAGTACCTCAATCGTCTAGTCACCCAAACTCACCTCACCTCATACAAATAGAATAGCCCCTATTTTGTATAAGATGCTTACCAAGTGCTATCTTGCTATGACTTGCAGTCTTTAGGTGGTTAAAAGGGGCAGGTTCCCCAACTGCACAAACTTTTCGTACCTACTTCTAATACATTTCACGTCTTTAACAAAAAAAAAAAAGATAATCAAGTGCAGGTGATATGCATCAAAGTCAACACCGTAGGATTTAGATAAGTGATGTCTTTTTGTGTTGCACATGTTCATTATAGTTGAAGCATGTGACTTGCATGTACTCTCACGAGTTGTCAAGTGGATACAGGATGATACGGGTCTCAGTACGAAAGCGTTCAAATGTCCAAGTTACCACAAGACCACCAACCCCACAAAGAGCCATTATAGAAAAAGCAACAGAAATACCAAGAACAAAGAGCCATGATGAAAGCCTCATTGCTGAAAGAGAAAATCACCCTTGCAGAACGCCCACATTGCTTTTGAGCATGGCCCAAAGCATAATCATTGGCTACTCTCTCTTTCTTGGCCAAACTCTACATTTGGCTCACTACAGTTGCTACCTCAATTGTACCGATATCTCACATGTTACAAAGAGGTTTGCAAAATCTCAAGTGTATCTCTCCTTCTCAACAACTGTTCCTTTAGCATCGAGACTAGTAACACAATCATCATTGTAATATCCATTTTCACAGCCTTTGGATCTCGACATTTCCCAATCCAAATGAAAGGTTGATAGCCTCAACGTATTGCAATGGTTGTATTCATGTTATCAAAAAAAAAAAAGTAAAAGAAAAAAGAAAAAGAGAGAGAAAATAAAAATTAAATAAAATAAACCAAAAGAAGAAAGGCACCCACGATCACAATACAACACCTAGGGATCCTCAAAAATGGCAATAGGGCTAAAAGTTTCTTCATAATCTAAACCATATTGTTGAGCATATCCTTTGGTGATCAACCTGGAATGTATCTCTCTATGTTTTCATCAAACTTGCATTTTACTTTATATATCCATCAACATCCTATAGTCTTCTTACCTTCAGGTAATGGAACACACTCCCAAGTCTGATTTTTAGCCAACACAGCCATTTCTTCATCATGGCTTTGCACCAATTCTTATCCAAGATAGCTTCAACAAATGTAGTAGGTTCTTTGTACTCCATGACCTTAGTCATGTATGCATAATGCTTTGCAAAATATCCATTGCATGTGAGTTGATCAACTGGGTATCTCTCTTTATAAGCATTTCAACTATGGTGCACTGCTTAATTCCCCTCTTTTATGAGGCAAAACATACATGCTCTGCTTAACACCTAGAGTATACACAGATGAAATTCCAAGTTTGCTATCAAGGCTATTAGCCAAATCATAACCACAACTCATCATACCAGGATTCATCATTCTAGAAATATCATTAGAAAGTGTTTCTTTTCCTCTACTTTATACCTCATTTCTCCCCCTCACTAACATAGTGTTGTCAGTGGATGGTGATGCAAAACATCTCAATTTGCTAGTCCATGGAGATACATTGGAAGATACATCACCTATAGGCCCAGTCAAAGAAGCACTTAGTTGCTATGGAATAGCATTAGAACCATGTTCAGAAGGCATATCAGTAGGCACAATATCAGTAAGCACCAAGAAGCCATTTCATCAAATATGACATCTCTATTGGATAATGTCTCTCTAGTAGACGGATCATAACATTTATATGCCTTCCTCTCTTGTGCATAACCAATGAATACACACTTGTGTATATTGGGATCCAATTTCTTTCTCTTATTATCAGGGATAGGAACATAGGCAATGCAGCCAAAAACTTTCGTGTGACTAATGTCGGGCTTGTACCCATAAAGTTTCGGGCTTGTACCCATAAAGTTTCTTGTATAGGGTTATGTCATGTGTACCTACAATGGGAGCTTGATTTAGCACATACATGGCTGTCATAACAGCCTCAGCCCAATAATACAATGGCATGTTCTTTTCATTTAGCATTACACGAGTAGTCTCCATAAGCACCCTCTTCTTTCTTTCAGCCACACCATTCTACTGTGGAGTGTAACTACATGTGAGCTACCTGCAAATGCCATTTTTGGCTAAGTATATATCAAACTCATTAGATACATATTCCCCACCACTGTCGTATCTCAAACATGAGATAATCAATCAAACTCCTTCTCAACTTGTCTCTTGAAATATTTAAAAATAGCAAATACTTCATCCTTGTGTTTCAAGATATACACCCAAGTGTACCTACTAAAATCATCTATGAAAGTTACGTTGTACTTGGATCCGCCAAGGGATGCATTATGGGTTGGTCCCCATACATCAGAATGTATCAATTGTAATGGCCTCAAGCTATTTTAGACATGCTTTACAAATGACAAGTGAGATTGTTTGCCAAACTAGCATGTATCACAAACATGATTGATTTTGATGTATGCAAACTTTGGCAAACCTGTCACAAGCTACTTTCTTTGCATAGTTTGCAACCGCTGAATATTTATATGTCTAATCCTTTTGTGCCATACTTCTAAGTGTCTAATAGTGCCCCAACAATGTGCAAACGTGGCTGATTTCAACAACTAAGATAATGTAGCATCCAACGTGAACATTCTACCATGTTTATTGCCTCAAGCAATGAGTTTCCAGCCATTACCAAACTCTTCTATAAAGTAGCCATGCTTATTAAAGCGAACCTGCAAGTTTTGCTCTATCATCTGTTCCACTAATAACAAATTTTTTGTAATAGAGGACACATGCAATACATCATGCAGACTTTTCTTCTACCCATCATGAATGACCAAGGGTATTATGACCTTATTCTCAAGGTTGTGCTAAGTATCATCTCTTATGCACACATATCCATTCTTTACAAGAACCATTTTTGTAAACCAATCACCATGAGGTGTCATGTGATTTGAAGCTCCTGAATCACTATACCAGATGTCATCTATTTTAGTCTCCTTAGCTACACGGTTCCAACACACACGTCATGGCAACAATCTGTCATTGGAAGCACCCTCTGTATGACTCGATGATGCATAGTGTCCATGTTGTTTACCTTTCTAATTAGCCTGCTTCTTCCAGCACTCTTTGGCAATGTGGCCATACTTTCCACAATAGTGACAATCCTTATCTTTATTCAAATTATCCTAAGTGTGCTGCGACTCCCAAGTTCCTCTGCCCATAGGGCTGGATCTCCCCCTCACTCTAAAATGTCCACCACCTCTTACATTCTAGCCTTACTGGGTATTACCACTTTGAGATGCATTCTATTGTGTTCCTCTTCCATCAGTAAACCCTCTTCCACGTCTACCACAGCCTCGTTGATTATAATAGAATACTACATCTTTGCTTTTAGAGCTACTGGATCCAATAGCTAACCCTAATTTGACTTCTTCATGTATGAGCAATGACAGAAGCTCATTGAAATCTGGCATCTTAGCTCACACTAATATAGAGGTGTCAAAAAGATTTGTACTTAGGTTCCAGATCATTTAGGGTCACAGCCACTAAATCCTCATCATCAACATTAGCTCCTATTAGAGCTAGATGATCTACAATGGTCTTGATTTCAGTCACATAGTCCTATATGCATCAACCTTTCATGTCCATAGTGTTTAACTTCTACTTTAATTAGATTTTGCGAGCACTAGTGGTCATGCCATAATATCACATCAAAATATTTGAAGCATCCTCTAGTGATTTGTAGTTCATTATCTGCATGACCATTGCATTAGAGATACACAAAGACAACCAATGCAACACTCTTTGAGCTCTTTCTATCCATGCTCGATGTGCCCGTCTCTGTTTAGCACAGTAGGTTTTTGTCTAGACGCTCGGGTTCAACTTCAACACTTATGACTAAATCCGAGTAGCCCTTTCCGATCAAGAAGTTCTCCATCCAAAACTTCCAAATAGCATGGTTATTGTTGTCTAATTTCTCACCCACTATTTGTGTAATGTTGCAAATCCTCTATGCATTTTCCATATCTACGACTAAAGTTATTTAATGCAATGTACCTCCTATAAGTGTCCAACTCCCTATTGCAAACCACTCAATTGTGTATGACAATTTTAGTCCAAGAACCCGTAACAATAAATCTCTCTAGTAAAATTAGTGTGTTTCGGCTCATATATTTGTTAAAAACATCCCCAAACATGTGGCAAGACATCTAGATGTAGTGGCCTTCCAAGTAGATAGCATATGCCTGCATAGTAAACATGTGGGTGTACATAACATTCAATGACAAACAACATTCTATAACCAATAGCATTAACTCTACACAAATTAGAGTATTCTCATGTCAAAAATCCTCTCCAAGCATAGTTGACATATGCCAATACATTCGAGGAGATCAACAACCAACCATTCAAGTATCAATCCTTACTTAGTTTTCAATGACCACAATGGACAGTTTTCAATCAATTCTCTGTTATGACCAGCAATGAATTCTTTGTTGTAAACAATGATATTTAGACCTCAAAATAGTCACAAAACATCTTAGATAGCTATCACTCCACATGGTAGTTGACATAGGTTGCATATACATCAAGTAGAGATGACACATAACCTTTCCATTGACAGTAACTAGCCAACACCCTGCTGTAACAAGTAGTCAATCTATCCAAACTTTGAGAGTTTATAGCTCATAGCATATCGCAAGTCATCCCCAATACATATAGTAATGACCCAAGCATTCATGGGTATTAATTAAGCTTCAAGAAGCTTCAAGTGTTAGGTATGAGCTGTCAAATTTTAGGACATCACACTGCTTGAAATTGTACCTTCTGATTTGAGCATTCATCTCCTCATTAGCATGTTCAAGTGCATGTGGTTGAGGCCTGCCAAACATGTAATGATGTCTCGTATGTCATTTTACAGACATGGAGCCCCGAAAGGAACACCAAGGAAAAGGGAATTCTCTTGCAAGAAAATCTATCTTGTAACATCAACAAGCTTGTTTATCATGTTTCATATGATCACCATGAAGAAAAGAACACCAGGCACCACAAATCTTCATGCAGCATCATGTAAATCTCCCACGGTTTTAATAGAATCAACCATATTCTTCAACATCTTCACAAAATCCATCAATAGAAACAAAGAAAGCAAAGAAATACACCATCTTTGAATGGAAATACATCACATAGTATTCATCTTCAATATCTTCATAGTCTTCTCTCTCAATCTCTCATATACAATCACTCTGTTTGAATATAATTGACTATCTCTGACTCTCTCTCACACACTCCATCAATAATACATCATATCCTCACTACAATCTCTCAAAAATTACTCTCAATAATCACTCTTAGGTCGTGGATACCCCTCCCAAGAGGTATGTCTGATATGAAGGGTCACCAGAGCCACTACAGTGTCTCTTCACAGCTCACTACTGTCACTTCACTCTAGTCTTCTCTTGAGTCTTCAGCAGCTACTTCTTCCACTTCCTCCAGCTCTTTTGCACTTGTGTTCACCTCTTTCCAAGGCTAGAAAACTTTCCCAAAATCATACATACATTCCACAGAACAGTCTACAAAACAGTACCAGAACAGTTACAGTACAGAAGCAGAACAGAACAGAACAGAAGCAGAAGCTCTACAGAAGACCTACAGAAGGTTACAGAAGGTTATCAAAACTACATAACTCATTCTCAACCCATTCCAAACTCTCAAAAACTATTCACTAAGCTTTCACAATATCTCATTCTTCATCAATCAATACTCCATCCCTTCTTACAGAAGACAATCAGAACAAAACAGACCAAAACAGAACAAAACAGAAGGTATACAGAACCAATCAGATCCTATCAGAACATCACAGAACCATCAACAAACATCATGAACTTCCAAAACACAATCAATATCATCCAAAACACTCTCAATCCACTTCCAAATCAACCAATCATCCCATAAAATCAACCATTCAGCTCTCAAAAACAACAAAAATCAGCCAAAAAACAAGTCATTTCAACACTCAACAAGACATCAATGATTGAGAAACTCATGACATCAACTCTGGCACAATGTTGTGATCCTGTCACATTGATCCGGCAAAGCTCTTCATTCATCTGCTACTACATTGGCCACATTGAGCACTCCACATGCTCCACAATCCCTACTAGTGCTGCCCCTTAGACCAGATAAGAAAAATGGCGCAACCTATATTTTCAGATTTTTAAAACCTGTTGTAAATGTTGAGGTTAAAGCTCATTGCCAATAACTTCTATGCGTGCCATTGATAATCTATGCAAGCCTCACAGGCTCTACCAAGTGTAAGACTCAAAGCACTAATACATATTAGTCAAGATTGAGCTATGGCTTTCAACATTATCAAGACATGTCAAATGCAGCTCCTGTCTTCAAACTTCAACTCCCGCGATGCAGACACCTGACTCTCAGGCTCAAGGTTGTATGACTTCATGGACCTTGCGAGGTCATGGCTCTGATACCATGTTAGAAGAATGGAAGAGAGATAGGGGCAATAGTGAGCCGATTGCTCTCATTGTTCTTCATTATTCATCTTACTCTTACTAAGTGAATAACACACAATATGAACTAGGTTAGTGACCACAATGACTAACCACTAATTAACTAACTATGGTTAAGTTATGTATTGACTTATTAGGAACACACAATATGAACTAGGTTAGTGACCACAATGACTAACCACTAATTAACTAACTATGGTTAAGTTATGTATTGACTTATTAGGAACAAAACATGATCGATAGCTACAAACACCAGGCTGTCATGTCGATAGTGTAGTAGATGAGTGACGGGAGCTTGACTATCTCAATAGTAGTGACAATCTTGCAATAACAATTAAGAAGGTCACATACCTATTGAGCAAAGAGGTCTACACCTAGAAACATGGTTCCAACTCCAATCCATTCAGCAATATTATCTATCTAACAAGCAAGTTCTCAAATACAACTTCTTCTCAAACATTTTTAAAAAACTAACAATATCAACTTTTCTCGCAAAAATGCATACAGAAGCAAACCAAGAAGAAACCAAACTTCTGCCATTGCCAAACTTGCAACCTCAATCGTGCAAGTCTTGTCACCACTAGCTCAAGTACTTCCATATCATCCGACACCATTTGCTACCAAAACCCACAAGACGATCTAGAAGCGCCAATGTAGAGACACAAAAGCAAGTACTTCATCTACAACATAAGATGCAAGAAAAATGGCAAGGAGTATGTAGGACAAATCACCAACATCAAGGAAAGAATCCAACAACACTGAAGAAATCCCATCAAGAAAATGAAGAAAGATATAGAAACATTCTAGCCGTTCGAGGATAACTTCAAGGTTAACATAGAATCAATAGTTGGTAGCATAGACAAGGCTAGGAATTTTGAGTAGGCCACCATCTGTAAGAAAAATACAATCGTGATAGGGTACAACCACCTATATGAACACCCAACAAGATGCAAAAAAAGTTTTTTTTAAAAAAGCGAAGAAACCTCATTTAACATAGCAAAGAAATGTGAATGTTCAAACTCACGATCACTGGCTCGAACTATATAAAGTATAAAAATTCTCCTTTTGAGATTCTCCATGTATTTAAACAATGTTAAATCTTATCTACAAACGTACTTCGCTTTAAAACACGTCACATGTCTAAACACCATTAGTATAACTACTAGATAACAAACATGCAAGAATTGGATATGGAACTTCATATTTATTTACTTAGCTAAACATATCAACCTAGTTATCATTTATGCTTCAGAGAGACCTATTCAATGTTATTGATAATTTTCTTCTCCTCTATTTGTGTTTAGTGTTGTTTGGATGTTAACTCTGTCATTCATATTGGACATCCTTGTATGTCATAGAAAAAGATGCCCATGCATCATGGTTCTATCATATCCCTTCCCCATGCATCATGACTCTTTGTGCCATCACTGTTGATTGATAACTTCTATATGTCCTAGTGGTACAATATAATGCAATGTTGTTTAATGACTTATAGGTGCCCTAGCGGCACAATATGACTCAAGCATGCACATACTTCTGATGATATGCAAGAAGGATGTGTATCATCCACATGCACACATTTGTCATAGCACTCAAGGATGTAAGCCAAATTTGATTGCTTGAAAGTGTGTATCTTAGTTAGAAATAGGATTTTTGCTATGTCTTTTTATTATTAGGGCTCCACTTTTCATGTGCAATAAATTGTGAAGGATGTTCACTAAAAACTTGAAATTTACCATAAGATGTTTCCTTCCTGAAAACTCTTTCAATTTTCTTTGGGGAATTTATGGTTAAGTTTGAATAATATTGCATGTGGATTATGATATTTCATTGACTTGCTTTTCTCAATCACCAGTTGTGCATGGCCATGCTAACATCATAGCTCTCTTGAGCCATTATCTTATGCTATGCCATCACCCTTTAGTAGGTGCTTCCATGTTCCTCTCTTAGAGTGACTTTGAATTTGTCCTTCATCTTGAAGATTGTAGACTTACTCTAGAATGTTTGCTAGACTTCCCTCGGAGATTGTAGAATAGTGGCCTCAATTGCTTCTTCTACAATTTTATATTTGGTCTAAGAAGTAGTGAAGATGTCATACAAAGGTAATGCAATTAAGTAAGTGAGTGCAAATTACTTGCTACTATCACATACTTGTATGGTTTTTTTAGCAGTAACATGCAAATTTTATATACTTAAATTGCTATATGTATGTGATAAATTGAGATTCTGATGTGTAGATTTTAGGTCAATCAATGTATTTGGAATTATCTTGAGGTTCCTACTATTTATTGGTCTTTAGTTGACATGTGATCTCTTGGGACAAGAGATGTTATTGAGAAGTATATCTAGAATATCGGGCTAAAGTTCTTTGGGGATAACCATGCCCAATTTTGTCTACCCCTTTGCCTAGTAGTATATATATTGTGAGGTAGAGGATGTAGGGTTTGGCTTAATCGTCTTGGAGAAAATATACCAAAAAACTCTTTCCATTACCGAGAGGCATCCTAAATCAACTCACATAGATGCCAAAAGGGATCCTTTTGGCATATGGCACATTTGTTATTTCATTCATTCATTTAAAGAAGAGTTGGAGCTACGTTTGTCAAAGTTCAAGTAAAGATATGTAATTTCAACAACACCACATTGCAAAGCAAGAGAATTAGATTATGTAGAGAAATTGACTTTTTTGGAGAGGTCATAGGTAAGGTTTATTGTGATGGAGACCTCTTGATGCAAAAAGAAAAGGGGACACTGGTTGAAACACTTGGAGGGTCCAAAACTATTGCAAGGCCGCCTTGCTTCTAGCAACATAAATAGTCATGCATATCCTAGTCTTTTGAATGAATATAGCTAGTTCACCTCCCATCTTCTCCACTTTATTTTCATTCAGTGGATGATTGTATAGGATGACTGTATCTTAGATAATGAAGAACTACCCAGCCCCAAGCTTGCCCTTGATCTAATTATTTGGGAATTACTTATTCATGAATGCAGTTTTGGGTGAACTTTATCGAAAGAATTAGGGCTTACTCTACTTCATAAGTCTAATCTCTATTACGAGTACTATTTGATGGTGTAAGTTGGATCACTCAAAACCTTTAGTTAACATTTAGCTTGCTTTAGGAACTCCTTGATATGGTTGGCTTTCCATGAAACCTACAAATGTACATTATGGATATTGGCTTACTACCAAGCTTTATATTCTTGTCCTATATTATACACATGCTTTGGATTTCAAGCATATATATAGACTATCCCATTTATGTTGAAGCTTAGACAACAATTACAAACTTTTGGGGTATTGAAACTAAGTGCCTTTGCTAGTATCTTGAATAAAAGAGATGATGATTCATTGTTATTGTTTTGCCCTAAAGAGAACATTATGTGGGTGGTAGTAACTGTTAAATATTCTTCAATTACAAAAACTTGTTTTCTTTGAGCAACTATCTTAATAGTTTTCCTTTTAAAAGACATAAAGTCTCTCAATACAAACTATGCTTCGTCTTTCATGTACACTTTTTGTTTCTAATATTGGAAGATACTAGTGAAAAAAACAAAATGTCAATGCTCTTTGTGCGCGATAATGCACCCTTGTTCTTTATTCTTTCTATGACAATAGAATAAGGGAAAGAAGGTCACACATTGTGATTGTTAGAGTTCCCACATATTGTCTTGCTCTCTCTTGTTTGAACCTCCATAGCTCTTGCTTCCACTTGCTTTCGCTTGTGCTTTCACTCTCGCTCCACCTTTCAGATAGAACCGTTTGCAACCTTGCCAACATGTGTGCAAAGGATATTTGATGCATGCATTTATGCAAGTCGATGGCACACATGTATTGCAAAAGGTCCATATCATGCATCTAGATTGATGTTTCTTGGCCTCATCAATCATGTTCCCCTTGCTAGTGCATACGAAGCTTTGCCTAGTCCATGTGTGCACATGCGTGTGAGCATGCACACACACAGCTACCATGTTTAATAGGCTGCAACCGTGCCAAAACAAAATTTTTTATTGTACGCAACTTACTTGCGAGCAAGGAAAAAATAATAGATTGAAAACTTCAAACAAACACTTTAAATAACCCATAAGGAGAGGAAAAGGGGTTTGAGTTTTCAACCAATCATACGTTGCTTAAGTAAATGGATTTGGGTTCTAGGTGTTTAAGTGCATAAAAGGGCAGGATCAAAAAAGGGTCTTCCACACTAGCCTAAAGTCTTGCAAGGCAGGCACACTTCTAAGTGCAGTTCCGAGTCCTTTCGTGGGCTCGAAGGAAAGAAAACAAATTACCTGGTTTCTGTTTTGCGTCTGCGATCGCGTCATACTTCGCATCTCTGTGTGCACGCGGAAGAGAGCAACCATGAGCAGAGGCACAGGAGCTGGATACGATCGCCATATTACCATCTTCTCTCCTGAGGGCAGGCTCTATCAAGTTGGTAAGAGAGAGAGAGAGCGTGCGCGTGCGTGTGGTGTGTGTGAGGGAGTGAGTCAGTGAGATTATTGCCCTTTTGTTTTGTGATGATTGCAGCTCACCCCCATGTGTAGAAGCTTTTATTTAAGATCGTTGATTTCTTATGTTTAAGTAGCCAGATCTCCAGTAAATCTTCCTTGCTTGGTTAGCATTTATCAAGTTTTGCACTAGGTTTCACCAGAGTGCAGATAGAATATCTACTTGCATCACATCCAGGTCTTTGCAAATATGTTACGCGTTTAATTTTGAATACATGCACACCGAGGATGCTGGAAAAATTTCCTGGGTCAAAAAACATGCAAGAGGATTTGGAAGAGTGTCCATACAACAAACCAATGTAAGAATGTGGTTTGATCTACTTACAAGGTTGATGAAGCGTACAAGTATGTAGCCATTGTACTCGAAACTCCTCATCAGTTCTAGAAACGAGGTACAGAAGTCTTGCCATTTATTGTGGTGTGAAGTTTGTGTTTTGTTGCACTTATGGTGATCTATCCTCATGTGAGTTACGGTTTAAATTTATAAATTTATCTTCCACAAGAAGGCAAAAGCAATAGGTTTTTAGGGGACGCCCTTTGATTGACATCTAGTTATGTGGCTAGAGCTCGTTGATTTTATCCTTTGTGGATACTCATTCATGTTGTAATGAAAGTTGTCTCTACATGTAAACTTGGCAACTCATTACCCCAAGCAATGCATGATAGATACTTCCATCAAAGTGCTACTTACTCTCAAGGAAATTTAAGTAGTCATGGAGATTAAAATGGAGGATGGAGAAAGTGAAATGAGTCGCATTTCTATGAAGCAAAGAACTTGCACACTAAGTCTTTGTCCTTTGACTGAGCAGATAATTGCTTGCCACTTGGATTGTTGAGAACATGCAAGCAATATTTGTCCAAGTAAATGTAAACTTGAGATCTCCATCCATGTGATATTGACATCTTGATGTTGCAATAGGGAATCTAAACACAATAGCTCTTAAAACAAAGCAGCACACATTGCTAAAAACCTTTGAAAAGGCACCAATTGGAAACACCCTTGACATCCTATTGAAGCATGCTTTGGATAGATCCCTACAAATATGGACAATGATGTTTCTTTCTAATATTGCTACAACCAATTGTTCATTGTCCTCCTCACAAGAGCTAGGCACAGACCATGAAAATCAATTGGCTACTCACATATTTTTAAGTGTTAGAAAACTCCAATACTATGTTTTAAAAAACATGACAATATATGGAGCTTGGCAATCACCACCCAGGGAATTTTGCTTAATGGAAATGTTTGTCAAACATGCATATAGCTTGAGTCCTACACTTACGGCTTACCTTTCTTCCATGTATCTGAACCAAGGTTTCAATTTTGGGATCACTTGTACTTCTGCATTCCATCGTGGCTATCCTTGGGTGTGAGATCCTTATTCATGGGTTTGTAGAATTCCATTGCTCTCAATTGTGCTTGTACATCCATGTATTTTGTTCGATCTTGATGCACATTGATTCACTATATCACTTTCACTTCGCATTATTCTAGATGGTATTTGTTATGTTAGGTTCTTTCAAGCTTTTAGTTTAGAAAGATTGGGTGACCACTCTTTTGGCCACTTTTGGTCTATCTCATGGGGTGCTCACTCTCTAGAGGTGTACTATGTATGTGTGGGTTTGTCCCCTTGTGGGATCACACTCATACTTCTACATCCAATTATGGCTAACCTAGGGAGGAAATAAAAACAAAATAGTTTCTCTCCATGTTCATGAGTGAGGATCTTGGGCAAACTATGGTGATGGTGGTTGTATTTGTTTTGCTTGAATACTAGTGAATTTGATTCCATTGTCTCATTTATGACTATCTCTTAAAAAAAAAAATCCTTGATGCTCATTAATCTTTTCTTTCACTTGTGCATTGCATTATTTTGACATGGTTTAGACACATCATACTCTTTCAAGCATTAAGATTCCAACGTTTTTGCTATTCTATCTCATTTTTACCACGTTTTGGCCATTATTGAATGTGTAGGGTTTTCCAATCCTTGTGGTAATAGATCACTAGCATTTATAGAGAAAATAAGAGTTGCACAAACATGGCTAACAAATGAATTTAGAAATTGCAAATGAAGAAATGGAAATGAATTCAATGAACAAACTAAGTATGGTAGGCGTGTGATATAGGGATTACTCAAGTAGTAGAGGGCTATCCAATAAACATCGTGTTTCATGGGAGTGGGCTGAGGGAAGTGACAGAGCATGTTGGACTTTGATGAATCCGAGCACAACAAACCATGGAAACGTAATGCTAAAAGTGATGACGGCAGTCCAAACAGCTAGATTGACAAGGATTATAGTCAAGCATAGGAGTTCATTATGTGGGAGGCTACTGATGTTAGTGAAAGTGTTGATGTAGCAAAATACAGTATTTGAAACCGGCCTTCCTTCTTAGAGAGGGTGGTAATGATATGATTAATCAATAATTATAGCAACTATAATTCATATAAATTGAAAATGCAAATGTTACCACTTAATCTTGGACAATGGATAGCTTGTTGGCCCCAAAATTGGTGTCCCTTGTGGTATTTCTTTATCTTGAATTGGAATTTGGATGGAATACAATGAGATTTCTTGAATCTCCTTTGCTTTCCAATTGCCTCTTGCTGTTATAAATGACCAGCGAACGTACAAACCAATTTGTCCCTTGGTTTGTTGAAGGATGACCTTCAATTATGCTCCTTGGGTGGCAAATTCATCCCCAAATGTTTGTTGATTGAATGGTCACTTGAATCTCTTGAAATTGCCCGATTTTAGAGCTTGAAATTCTAGTCTTTAGGCCTTCAATTTTTGAGTATGCTTTTCGAGGTGGTTGTTAAATTCTAATTTTTGTTATAAATTAGGGTTTATGGTAGAGATTACTCAAAATCTCCACCTTGAATGGCTGATTTTATTGGAAATTACTGAGAAAGGATGAGAATAGGTTGGAGGATAGGAGAGAATGTTGAGGAGAGAGAAAATTCAGACTTTCATCATGAGAAAATGGAAGAAATCAACTATTGCGCTGTCTAGACAGCTATAAATGTTGTCTTTATTGATGGCACACCTCGAATATAATGTCACTTGAATTTTACCCATTGATCACTAGGGTTATTAAGGTCTCACTGTCACTTAATTGACTTGCATTTCACACGTGTACCTGACATGTGCACAGCTTAATAATGCCAAAGCTAAGCATTAAAAATACGTGTTCCTCTCTACATTGGGTCTGAAGTTGCAAGTGTAGTCTATGCTGCTTTCTGGCTGTACTCTCTCTTTGTTTCACTTCTTTTCTTTATCGTATCATCGTATCCTCTCTATATGGCACCTCCTTGGTTGCTCTATTGATGATAAACTTTATGGCCTTGACTATCTTAGAGTGGGCTGTTATGAAAACATAGTTTATGGAAAAGCGATTATGGTATATGGCCTTAGGAGCTATTGTGTAGCCTTAGACTCTTAACTCATCTTCCAATGATGGGGATATTGACAATTATGAGGAAGCTATGCTTCAATGGGATACAGATGATGCTCGTGCATATTCCACTTGTCTTCGGTGCATATCTAAAGAGGTTCTACCAATGGTCACCTCTTGCAAGGTAGCTTGAGAGTTGTGGGAGAAGCTCCAAATGTTGTAAGGCTCTATTAACCATGCATGCAGTGGCCTTCTATGGTTAGCTTCAATAGGTGAAGTTTGAGTTGAAGGATACTATTTGGTCTTTTTAACTTCGTATTATACAGGAACATGATCAACTTTGGCACATGTAGTCCGTGTTTCCAGAGGCTCATTGAATGGGTATTGTGCTCTATAAGCTCCCTTCGGAGTTTGATGAAGTAGCCAATGCTCTGCAAGCCTAGACATCCTTGACGCTAGTGAGGCTCACTCATATATACTCTATGTTGCTTGACAATCGAGGCGCCCTTGAGGTTACAAGGGAGATTTTCATCTTGACATGGTGACCAAGATGAGGCATTTGCAACTTTAAAGAGGGGTGACAAGAAGAAGTCGAAGGCCCAATGTTATCACTGAGGTAAGAAGGGACACATATGCAAGGATTGCAAGGAGTTAGTGGCTTTGTGAAAGAAGGAGAAAAAGAAGAAGTAGGATATAGACTCCGTCGATGAGTCATCCTCATCCTCCTTTGGCCCGACCCAAATCCTCTAGCCAAGGTGAAGAACTGATGTACAAAAAATGTGTCATCTTCTTAAGAGAAGGAAAAGGGATTGGGCTGCCCTTCCTCTATTGCTTTCTAGTACTGGTGATGTGGTCATCCCTCATGACTCTCTAGTTCTAGAGAGTCTATCATGGGGGTGTGAAATTTTAAGATGCTTTAATCTTGCTGATAACATTTGATTAAATTATTAATCAAATGTGGAAGGTTGTTTGACACATCTGATGCACATGGCATTTATTTCATGGTAATAGGCCAAGGTCCGCGAGGATGCAACGGGTGTTAAAGGCAAAGGCTATAATAAGTTATGCTTGATAGGTACTAGGTGGTACCCGGTGTTAAATTTTAGCCTAGACCAATTTATTGGCCACTAATGTCAGTGGTGATATTAGAGATTAGGCATTAATCAAGTAATGAATGAAAGTCTAAGGGTGAGTAATTACTCAAGGATACTTGAAAGACAAATTGGCTTAGCCAATTTAATTATGGGCTTGTGAAATTAAATTTTTGAGTACTAGAATAATAATTAATTTTTTTAAAATTATTTTTTTAAAATTAATTTAATAAGTTGGATAATACTGAAAAATGAGATTAGAAGGTTGCCAGCTGGCAAAACTTGCCCATGTAAGTGGGAAAAACGTTTTTAGGGGTTGGTGGAGTCTATTCCAGCCATTGTGAGAGGAGGAGGTTGTTAGAGAGCAAAGAGCGGTTGTTGTGATTTGCAGCCACTAGGGATTAGTCCTATAGCATGTGAAAGTAGTTTGGAGCCCTTCAAGAGTGGGTGACAGCAACCCGAGGCCCTTTTGGTGCAGATGACAGCATACAAGAGGGGACAACACACTTTCTAGTGATCCTAAGCTGTAGGTGATAGCTTCCATGGCTTTTTGGATAGGGCAATAGCAGTCTTTTGGTGTTTCTCACGATGAAACTCTGAAATTTTTCTCTACAGCACTCTCTCTCATCAACCAGCCATCTCTCAAGTTATCTTAGCATTATCTAGTAGTTTGAGCCATCAGAGGAAGAGATTTTAGTCAATCTCAGCTGCAAACCCTAATTTACAGTAGAAATCAGGATTTTGACAGCGCCTCAGGATGCGTGCGCAGAATTGAGGTCCTAGGACTGGAATTCCAATAGTTGAAATTAAGGAATTTTAGGGAGATTCAAGAAGCCAACCAACCAATACTAGATTTGGGTCTAACTTTGTCTTTCAAGGAGTAGGATGAAGGCCAATCCTTAACCAAGGGGCAAATTGGTTTGGAGGCTTGCTGGTCAGTTTTGATAGCAAGAGGCACTTGGATTAGCAGAGAAGATCAAAGAATCTCAATTATACTCCTTCCATTTACAATATAGGATAAAGAAATACCACAAGGGGCACCAATTTTGGGGCTAAGAGGGTGTCCAATGTCCAAGATTAAAGTGGTAAAGTGTGCATTTTCAGTTTATGTGAATTTTATGCTCGCTATAATTAGTGCTAAATTAGGTTATTTTCCACCCTATCCAAGGAGGGAAGTTGGTTTGAGAGGGGGTATGAGAGGGTGGTGCAGTGAGGTAGGTGAGCCTTATCTATATAGGTATAGAGGTGAGCCCTTCCTTTGCTACTTTCTAGTGTTGGTGATGTAGTCATTCCTCATGATTCTCCGGTTCTAGAGGGAGTGTGAGAGGATGATGCGGTGAGGCAAGTGAGTCTAATCTATATTTATATAGGTATACAAGTGCACATGATCTAAAGAGAATATTTCGTGACACAGTAACTAAAGTTTAATAGGTTTTGGAAATCTTTGAGTTGGGTTTGACATCCAGGTTCATGGTGGGCTCTTTTTTGACAAAGAGCGGGCTTGGCTCCTAGTTCAAGCTCATGAGGGGATGCTTTGGTAGTTTGGTCAAAGCCAAGGAATTCATGGTTATGCATGCTTAGAGACATTGTTGATAGGATAGTTACATATGCTATTGTAAGGCATTGTTAGATAGGCATAGGCAGTTGCTATGATTCTTCTTTGTTTTCAGGAGTTGGTGTGATCATTACCGGTGTCTATTTTCCAAGATTATTAAGGTAAATTGTGCATTTCAATTTATGTTTATTTGTTGATTTCTGCAATTAATTGCTTAATCAAGGAATTACCAGCCTTTCCAAGAAGAAAGGTTGGTTGTAGTTCCTATGCAGTTCCACATTGTTTGTCTCACAAACAGAGGAATTTCTAGTGATGAAGCTGTGAGAAAAGAGAATCTCAGCCCGTAGTGTTGTGATAACCTCTTTTGTTGAGAATTAAGTAAAAAACAATAGCATGCTTTGCTATAAATGGAGTATGAAGTTGCCCAATGGATTCCCCATGTTGAGAGGAGAAGATTGGTTGTTGTTGTCACAAGACTGTGACAACTATTACCTTTTTGTTGATTTCTTTATTACATATTTTATTTGGTTTTTCTTTTTGGAAGGATCCCTCTTGAAATCTAAACGCCTGAGTTGCATGGCTAGTATGTGGAACGGACAGGAATGTCTAGTGAGTCAAGACTGGATAGTTAAGGTCCAGTACAAGTCTGGAAGAGACTGATGGCACTGTAGATTGACAAGCCTGGAAGAGACTTGTGAAAGTGTATATGGACAAATGTGTTGAAGAACTAGCCTGGAAGAGACTAGTTCAAAGTGAAGATGGACAAATCTGCAAGAGATTAGTCCATGTGGGGTCATCAGTGGAAATTCACTTCCAGTTGAGCTACATTACAGATTTGGATGTAGCCATAGTCTGCAAAGATGGTCAGAAGACTAGTGGGGATGCAATGGAAGCAACTCCTAAAATTTAGGGAGTTACTATTTTTGGACCCCAGAATCTGTTCGCGTCATTATCTTCGTTTTTGTACGAGGATTAATCCTCAGGTCTGTGTCGAGGTCAAAATTTGAACCGAGGATGGAGAATTTTAGACCGAAAGGTTTAAACAAGAAAATTGTTACATGTATGCCATGTGTCATAATTTGGGCATAAATTCCCAAAAGAGAGAGAGAGGGCAGCACAAAAACGAGTTTCAATGCATGGGGGGCTCATTTTGTGAAAGGGAGATGGATTGCTGCAAATGGAGAGCTCTTGAGAGCTGATCTACCCTATCTATGATGCACAGAGGGCTGAGCTTGCTTCCTACTCTCTCTCTCTCTCCCTGACAGTATGGTTATGTTGTAGAATCAAGGGCCTTTCTTCTGATTCAGGTACAACTGTGTGGAATATGCTGTTTTTGCATGAGGCAAGAGCCTCCTTTCACCAGGAACAGGAGCAGTTGTATGCTGTCCCAGCAGGGAC
This sequence comes from Lygodium microphyllum, assembly GCF_053477565.2. Lineage (NCBI taxonomy): Eukaryota > Viridiplantae > Streptophyta > Polypodiopsida > Schizaeales > Lygodiaceae > Lygodium > Lygodium microphyllum. The sequence continues at coordinate 148,224,727 of NC_141145.1, forward strand.
AGGTGAGGGTGGTAACCTCACCAAGCAAGTGTCTGAAATAGCACTAAATCAATACAGATTTTGGACTGTTCAGAGGTTAATTCAGAGCCCAAATGATGTCAGAATCAAGGGGCTTTGGCCCAGATGATGCAGGACAGTGCAGGGAGCAGTATGAACTGAAAATGGGTTTTAGAACAGGTCTGAACCAGTAATTACAGTGGGCTGAATAGTACAGGGAACAGTAAGAGTTGTAACCAGGTTTTAGAACAGGTCTGAACCAGTAAATACAGCAGACTGAAATGGTCAATTCTGCACTCCAACCAGAAGTTTCAGACTTGGGCAGAATTTCCCCTCTTGGTTAACTTGATTTGGGTCAGTAATTGTACTGTTATGTTACCAAATTTCACCCAGAATAGGTGAAAGACAGCCCATTGTACTTTCTCTTTTTAAAAATAAAGAAATACTGCAAGGGGTGCCTAACTTAGGGGCCAACAGGGTGTCTGTGTTGCAACAGGAGCATTCTAGCTTCCTGCATTTCTTCTTATTTCTGTGTCTTTAAGTTCAGGTAAAGTGGGCGACTGTGAATCGGGTGAAAGCATTTATATATTTTGGTTGTACACTACCGCCCTTCCCAGTGAATAGGCCGGTTACATGGTTCCATTACCGAGATAGAATCACTTTTTCCTTAAAGAGTGAGCCAGGGTTTGTTTGGGTGTAAGACACAGAATTGTGCATTATGGCTGATAGAAAGGAAGACACCAGAGAGGAAGCGTCTTCATCACAGGAGATCCCTGTTGTTCATGAGGTGGGAGAGTCTTCTAGACCTCCACAGTTTGTTACTCCTCCTGTTATGGTTGAGCCACAAGTTCTTACGGGTTCTTCTATGGATGAAGACACTTTCAAGACTCAGTTAGTTGCTACTGTGAGTATGTTTACTCAAGTGATGCAGAATCCAAGGTTTTTGGCATTTTTGCAGCCATCTGCAAAGATTTTGGATCCAGTAGAGGTCCAGAATAAGGGTAAGCATGCTGCAGATTTAGTGGAAACACCAAGGCAGCTTGCGGAGTCAATGGAGACTTCAAGATTGGTTCCGACTGTCCAGGAACAGGTGGCGGAAACACTAGTTACACAGGCATTGCTAGTTCAGCCTGCCACTTTACAGCAGCCAAATGTTGGCCTAAATGGATAGGGAAATAGTTTTCAGGTTTTACCGTAGGTTTTTCCACCGACCTCTATACATCTTGGGTACTTTGGAGGTGGATCTGTATTTCAGAGTATGGCTGGTTATGCACCTGGAAACTAGATTTATGTACCAGGAACAATGTTTGGGGGTACACAGGGTTTTATGCCAAACCCCATGTATGGCAATATAGGCATGTAGCTTGGATTTCAGGGAGTTCAAGGCAGTTTTGGCATGCCACAGGGCACTTTTGGTATGGCTGGTTATCAAAATCAGCAAGCAAGTATTATGTCTACAAGCCCTGTAGTCAGTGGTCCGGCAACTTCCATGCCATCTGTTAGTGTTCCTATGTTACAGGCATATCCTATGGATCCCTTGATGGCTCATGAGAAGCCAAAGCCATACAAGAAAGGGGGTGCAGCCGTATAGTTTGATATCTTTCGAGGGTTTGAAGATTGGACTAAGGCACTCTCTTTCTTACAGCAGTTTGATGCCGCATTTGCAGGGGGGAACTTTATAGAGCTTTCTAAGGTCCGGAAAGCTGCCACTTTTCTTAAGGACAATGCTAGTCAGTGGTGGAGTACACTGTTGATGCAAGGACAGGCTCTTGCCACTTGGACTTATTTTAAGTAAGTATTTGCTTCTGCTTGGTTGACCAATGAATTTGAGATCGATGTTATGTCAGCTTGGCACAATTTGGATGCATCTAAATGCAAGTATCTGGAAGACTATAATAAGAAGTTTTGGGAGGCTTTACTTCCAGTCACTTCTTACAGGGTTGTGCCATTGACCGAGCAGATAGAGAAATATTGCTGCGGGCTTGCCACTTGGACTTATTTTAAGTAAGTATTTGCTTCTGCTTGGTTGACCAATGAATTTGAGATCGATGTTATGTCAGCTTGGCACAATTTGGATGCATCTAAATGCAAGTATCTGGAAGACTATAATAAGAAGTTTTGGGAGGCTTTACTTCCAGTCACTTCTTACAGGGTTGTGCCATTGACCGAGCAGATAGAGAAATATTGCTGCGGGCTGCCCAAGGAACTTCGGAATTATTGTACAAAGACAAAGGTCACCACTTTGACTCAGTTAATTGAGAATGCTACCACAGGAAATGCATTATTGTTGGGACAGTCAAGTGGTTTTGGGGGCAGCATTAAATAGGACAAATCTGAAAAATTTTCAGCAAAGAAGCCATTTGGTAAACAGGTTTATCAGAATTCTCAAAGCACAGGTAAACCTTGGCAGTTCAAGAAGAAGCCAGCCAAGTTCTTTGGACAGCAGCCAAAGGTCTAGAAGAAACCTTTTGTGCACAAGTCTCTTGAAGAGAGAAAGGCTTTAATGGCTGAGAGGAAATGCTTTATCTGTGAGTAGATTGGTCATATTGCATCTAACTGTCCGGACAAGAATAAGAGATTAGCTGATGATGATAAAGAGGATAGGAAAGGAAAGAAGCCCAAACCTTCAGCAGGTTTAGTGCCAAATATGCTGGGAGAGCTAAGGCAAACTTTATCTCACCAGAGTTGGCTTCTACTTTGGGCATCAGAGCAGATGAGATGGGCTACACAGCAGAGGCAGGGTTGGTATGTCCTGGCCACTCAGAGTCTGTGACAACCATTCTTGGAAAGTTGCGTCTTCATGTACAGTCTTATGTTGATGCAGAAGAATTTTATATCATGCCACTTGAAGGCTGTGATGTCTTGTTGGGAATGCCATGGATGTTCAGAAAGCATGGTGTGTTGGATGCCTTTAACAAGACACTGACTTTGGAACATAGGGGAAAGACTCATGTGCTTGATGTGAAGCTTAAAGGAGAGTCTGTACCTGTTGTATCGGCTTCTCCCATTACATCCGTAATAAAGAATCATCTTTCTGCGTACTTGATTTTTGCACGTGATGTCAAGGATAATGATGAGTCAAATTTCTCTATGTTAAATAGAGACAGGTCTGCTTTCTTGTCTTAGTTCAGTGATTGTTTTTCTGACTCATTACCGTCACAGTTGCCACCAGAGAGGTCTGAGGATCATGCGATAGATTTGGTGCCAGGCAGTAGCCCACCAAATAGACCTCCGTATAGGGTTAGTGCAGCCCAACAGAAAGAGATATTGAGCCAGGTGAATGAGCTGTTGGAGAAAGGGTTGATTCAGCCAAGTTCATCTCCCTTTTGCTCAACAGTGCTCTTAGTGCAGAAGAAGGATGGCTCTTGGTGCATGTGCATAGACTATCGAGTGTTGAACAAGAGTACCATCAAGAACAGGTTCCCCATTCCAAGGATTGATGACATCCTTGACTGTTTGGAAGGAGCGTCAATTTTCAGTAGGATAGATTTGAAGAGTGGATACCACCAGATCAAAATTTAGCAAGAGGATGTGCATAAGACTGCATTTAGGACCATGTTTGGTCTCTATGAGTTCTTGGTAATGGCATTTGGACTTACTAATGCTCCTGCTACATTTAATCAAATGATGGACAGGATTTTTCGTCCATACAGGCAGTTTGTTGGTACATTCTTTGATGACATGATTGTCTTTTCAAAGAATGAACAGGAGCATAGAGAACACTTGAAAGCAGTCTTTGATGAGCTTCGCAGTAATAGGTTGCTTATCAATGGCAAGAAGAGTGAGTTCTTCCTGGAAGAAATCCAGTTCATGGGGCACATAGTTTCTAAGGATGGTGTCCGAATGGATCGTGCTAAGGTTGAAGCAATTAGAACATGGCTAGATTTGAAGACTGTCCATGATGATAGAAGCTTCTTGGGTTTGTGTTCTTACTACAGGAGGTTCATTCGCAATTTTGCAGAGATTGCTTCACCTTAACATGCTTTACAGAAGAAAGGAGTCTCTTTCCAGTGGACACAGAAAGAGATTTCAGCTTTTAATCTTCTTAAAGAAAAGATGACTTCTAGTCCAGTGATCATCCTGCCAGATCTTAGGAAGTCATTTGTTGTCCAATGCGATGCTTGTGGCAATAGCATTGGTGCAGTGTTAATGCAAGATGGCCGGGTAGTGGCATATGAAAGTAGAATCTTGCGAGGGCCAGAAAAGACTATGCAGGTCTATGAGAAAGAATTGCTGGCTGTGATTCATGCGCTTTCTTGCTGGAAACACTACCTACTTGGGGCAGATTTTGTTGTCCAGACAGATCATCAGACATTGCGTTATTTCTTAACTCAGACTAAGCTGTCAGAAAAGCATACGCGTTGGGCAAACTTTTTGTCAATGTTCCATTTTCAGATTGTACATGTGGAAGGCAAAAAGAATGTTGTGGCTGATGCTTTGTCAAGGAAGCCACAAATTTCAGCTGTATCAATTCCTTATCATCATGAGCTTGATGATATGAAGGAACAGTATGCTGATGATGAAGATTTTGCAAGGATCTTTGATCGGCTTGTCAATGGACAACATCATGAGCATTATCTTCTCAAGGATGGTTTCATGTTGATGCATGGTAAACTATGTGTGACTATGCCATTGAGACTGAAAGTTATGACAGAGAGTCATTCTCCACCGTATGTAGGGCTTCATGGTATTGATGCAACAGTCAAAGCAGTAGAGACATTCTTTTATTGGCCTACTTTGAGAAGAGACGTGGATGCTTTTGTGTGGCAGTGTTTGATTTGCCAGAAGGTCAAGTTTGACAGGCAAAAAGCACGAGGGCTTTTACAGCCATTGCCTATTCCGGATAAACCATGGGAAAGCATAGCAATGGATTTCATCTTTGATCTTCCAAGGACACAGACAGGAAATGATGGGATATGGGCTATTATTTGCAAGTTTAGCAAACAGGCTCATTTCATTCCTGTCTGGAAGAAGATAAAACCAAATCAGATGGCACGTTTGTTTATGTGCAATGTTTTCAAGTATCATGGTATGCCATAGTTTATTGTCAGTGACCGTGATCCATGGATGACAAGTCTATTTTGGAGAGGCATATTTGAGAACATGGGCACAACACTTAAGTTTTCATCGTGATTTCATCCACAGGCTGATGGACAATCAGAAGAGGCAAATTCTACTGTCTTGGATTTGCTTAAGTGCTATGTGTTAGAGCACAAGTCAAAGTGGGAGCAGTATTTGCCTTTGGTCGAGTATGCATACAATAATACTGTGCATTCGTCAACAGGCAAAGCCCCTTTTGAAATTGTTGAAGGTGGTAAAAGGTTCCTCCCATTTTGCATACAAAGGATAAGATCTTTCAGGTAGATCAATATGTGCAGAGTGGTGAAATGTATCAGAAAGTTAAGCATGCCCTTGAAAGGACTCAGGCAAAGCAAAAGAAAGCTGCTGATCATCACCGTCGTGAATTGATATTTTCACTTGGTGATTGGGTATTGTTGCGGTTTGAAAATGCACGCTTAAAGAAGCGGAAAGGCAAGGAAAGTCTTTTCACTAAGCTTAGTATGCGATACTATGGGCCTTTTCAAGTAACAGAGAAGATTAGTGATGTCAGTTATAGGCTGAAATTGCCTGACAATTGGAAGATTCATAATGCTTTCCATGTAAGTCTTCTTAGACCCTATGTGGGTGATGTGCCAGAAGATATGCCAGCTGAGGAACAGCCCGAAGTTGAGGAACTTGATGAAATTCTTGTTCTAGAACAGGTATTGGGACGCAAGGAAAGGAAAGTGAAAGGCAAAGTTGCTAGAAGGTATTTGGTTAAGTTCAAGAACTATCCAGCTATAGATGCTAAGTGGATGGACGAAGGTGAACTTGCAGAGTCACCTAATGTGTTGGAACTTTACCTTGAAGCATTTCACTTGCAACCTACCTTGACCCCTTGTATCTCTAAGCTGAAATAGATTATCAAAGTGACAATTGCTTAAGAAAGAAATTAGGTACAGAAACAGATTTTGTACAGGTTAACACTTATTGTGTCCATATGGTTTTCTCAGTGCTAAAGAAGTAAGTATTGCTTGCAAGAATACAGTTTTTACTTCTATTGAATTGAATACATGTTGTAACAATGGTTACTTGATCGGGTATGTATTTTGTAAATTGACTTGGTGGGGATATCATTTTGATGTACCGGCTACTAGATCTCTAGTCAGGGTGATGTGGAGTCATCAAATGAGAATCTGCCACTATGGGGATATCATTGTGGTGTATCGGCCACTATATTTGGAAACAGTGATGTGGAGTCACATGATGATAGTTTGCCATGTTTCACAGTTAGAACATACATGTGTTAACAGTGTGTTCAGTACACAATGTTGACTGAAAGCATGTATGTGTTGTACATGTGCTGCCAGGTGTAAGTTCACTGGGTTAGCTGGAAGCATGTATGACATTCATGCAAACGAGGATGTTTGCAATTTCGAGAGGGAGGTATGTCACAATACTGTGACAACTATTACCTTTTTGTTGATTTCTTTATTACATATTTTGTTTGGTTTTTCTTTTTGGAAGGATCCCTCTTGAAATCTAAATGCATGAGTTACATGGCCAGTATGTGGAACGGACAGGAATGTCTAGTGAGTCAAGATTGGATAGTTAAGGTCCAGTACAAGTCTGGAAGAGATTGATGGCACTATAGATTGACAAGCCTGGAAGAGACTTGTGAAAGTGTATATGGACAAGTGTGTTGAAGAACTAGCCTGGAAGAGACTAGTTCAAAGTGAAGATGGACAAATCTGCAAGAGATTAGTCCATGTGGGGTCATCAGTGGAAATTCACTTCCAGTTGAGCTACATTACAGATTTGGATGTAGCCATAGTCTGCAAAGATGGTCAGAAGACTAGTGGGGATGCAATGGAAGCAACTCCTAAAATTTAGGGAGTTACTATTTTTGGACCCCAAAATCTGTTCGCGCCATTATCTTCGTTTTTGTACGAGGATTAATCCTCAGGTCTGTGCCGAGGTCAAAATTTGAACCAAGGATGGAGAATTTTAGACCGAAAGGTTTAAACAAGAAAATTGTTACATGTATGCCATGTGTCACAATTTGGGCATAAATTCCCAAAAGAGAGAGAGAGGGCAACACAAAAACGAGTTTCAATGCATGGGGGGCTCATTTTGTGAAAGGGAGATGGATTGCTGCAAATGGAGAGCTCTTGAGAGTTGATCTACCTTGTCTATGATGCACAGAGGGCTGAGCTTGCTTCCTACTCTCTCTTTCTCTCCTTGATAGTATGGTTATGTTGCAGAATCAAGGGCCTTTCTTCTGATTTAGGTACAGCTGTGTGGAATATGCTGTTTTTGCATGAGGCAAGAGCCTCCTTTCTCCAGGAACAGGAGCAGTTGTATGCTGTCCCAGCAGGGACAGGTGAGGGTGGTAACCTCACCAAGCAAGTGTCTGAAACAGCACTAAATCAGTACAGATTTTGGACTGTTCAGAGGTTAATTCAAAGCCCAAATGATGTCAGAATCAAGGGGCTCTTGGCCCAGATGATGCAGGACAGTGCAGGGAGCAGTATGAACTGAAAATGGGATTTAGAACAGGTCTGAACCAGTAATTACAGTGGGCTGAATAGTACAGGGAACAGTAAGAGTTGTAACCAGGTTTCAAAACAGGTCTGAACCAGTAAATACAGCAGACTGAAATGGTCAATTCTGCACTCCAACCAGAAGTTTCAGACTTGGGCAGAGTTTCCCCTCTTGGTTAACTTGATTTGGGTCAGTAATTGTATTGTTATGCTGCCAAATTTCACCTAGAATAGGTGAAAGACAGCTCATTGTACTTTCTCTTTTTAAAAATAAAGAAATACCGCAAGGGGCGCCTAACTTAGGGGCCAACACGGTGTCTGTGTTGCAACAGGAGCATTCTAGCTTCCTGCATTTCTTCTTATTTCTGTGTCTTTAAGTTCAGGTAAAGTGGGCGACTGTGAATCGGGTGAAAGCATTTATATATTTTGGTTGTACACTACTGCCCTTCCCAGTGAACAGGCCGGTTACAATTGTCCCAACTCCATACACACTGTCAACTCATGTTCCATGGCTGCAAACTATGATTTCTATAGCAAAGAAGAGATGAATGGCCATCTTCAAACTTGTGCCTCTTAAAATAAGAGAAAAGAAGATCCCAAATATCCAAGATTAGCTTTCTAAATTGCTCCTTAATCCAATCTTGATTTTGATTAAGGACTAATTAATGACTTGGTTTGAATCATAAGCGAGTTGCTTATTGGATAAAACTTAAGCTCACGGCTTGCTTTACAATTTAAGTGAGCTGCAGTGTGCTTACTAGTTGAAACTTTCAAATGATCATTAAACCTAAGGTGTAAACTTTTAATTAATAAAATTTTCACATTGCACCTTGTTTTTTTTTGCCCTATCCTTGTACCACATATAGCCTAAACACTTGTTCATTGCATACCTAGGTGTCAAATCCTTCACTGCTAGTGCAATGGTCATCATGCCAAGAGCTAGGGGTGCCAAAAGTAGAGTTCGTTGCAATTAAATTATTAAGCCCATTTCTCATTTTGGTGATGGCTTGACTAGAGAAATGATGTGGAGAGCTCGTGGACCGTAAGGAGGAATTGGCCCAAATGTCATCAATCTAGGGACTCCATGACTAGTCTAAGGGAAGTGTCCCCTTGAATTGTATAGTGTAGCTTCATTGAACTTTGCTGTAGACTTTGTATCTCTCCATGTGCTACTCTCAGCTTGAGGGATGCAAACAGCTCTCCTTGTCTCAATCTTCAATTGGTGAGGAGAGACTGTGAGCTGATGAATGGTTACTTGAATCTCATGTGGGATGTATATGTGTAGGTATCCAAGTCTCTCAATGAAACCATGTGTTGTGGTGCTCAGCAAGTGGTCCTTGTAGCATGATATCTTCAATGGAGGAGTTGTTGGGGTGAAATCCATGTATGCTGTATGTATAGTTGATAGAGATCCTGTCTCATGACCAGGTTGCTCTCAATGCTAGGGGTGGAGGGGGAGTCTAGGTCATATTGAGAGAGAGAGAGTCTCAGGATGAGAGGGGAACCAGACCTTCCCCCTTTATAAGGTTTCTCAGAAACAAACCATGGGCACAAAGTGCCTGAATTAAGCACAATAATTGGATGGGACCGAGTTTTTGCAAATCTGAAATTAGGGTTTTTGAAACTCTAATTTTTGCATAATGGAGATAGCAAGCTGATTTTTCCATTCCTGCTTTGATTTCATGAAGCTAAGTAGTGACTGCTTCTTGGGTGAGCATCTACTAAAAGATTGGATAGGTGTATACGTGTGTGGGGCTGAAATTTCAGTTGTAGAGTTTGTGGAGGTGAAGAGAGAGAACTCCATTACATAGATCTGAGGTTTGGGGTGTTTGAATGTGAAAAGAGGAAGCTACAAAAGACAAGGTTTTGCTAAAAATGACAAGTGTCAAGCGAAATGACAAGTGTAGGGATGGTTGAAGAGGAAGGGGGTTGGGGGGATATGTAATGTGTATTCACACCAGGAATGATAAATATTGAACAGCTGCTAGCTGCTAGGTGGCCAGTTCAGGTCCTGAAACACAGCTGAAGGTGAGAAGAGCTGGTTGCTAGCAGCCAAAGAAGAAGAGTTAGAGACTTGAGAGTGATGGGAGTGAGCATGGGTGTGAGTTAAAGAATGCTCACAACATACCCTATTTATAAGGGATTTGGAGCATTTGTCCTACCATGTACAATAAATGGCTAAAACATAATAAAGCCTTTTTGGGGCTGTTTTGGAGACCAAAATTAGGAATTAATGTGATACAATTTAATGTTCATACATGTAATGACTCTGCTTGCTCAAGAAGATGTGGGGCGTGAGTGATTTTGGAGCCTGATTTAGGCTTTCCTGCAAGATTTTTTGATTTTGTGCTGTGAATGTGGCATTCAGGAGAGATTGGTCATGACAAATTTTGTCAGTGAGGGTTTTCTAGCAAGATCTAATGACAAGTATATTGATCTCCTTGTGCCTTTGAGGATTCAGACTCCAGAGCTATTCTTCTCGGATCTGGTGTTCTTGGTCTTGACTAATGAGGGCAGGTGGAGAGATGTGCCTAAGCACCGCAGGTTGGTGAGAAATCATACATGATTAGTCTACAGATGGCTGAGTTCAGAAAGCTAGTGGTCAGGGCTTCTGTTCAGTAACACTTCTTTGTGGCAATTCAATAACGATAAAGAAATACCATGGTCCATAAGGGGCACTAGGCTTTGAGGGCAATCTTTATTTGTGTCTAGGCACAGGAGCATTCTGGCTTCGCTGTTTGATTTGTTTTTCTCTTGCAGAATTTCTGTTTTTAAGATTAAGTGTTAGCAAGATAAAGTTCACTACCCTTTGGTTCTCCGAAGGCCGGTTTCACTCAAAAACTCATTGCTCAATATTGTTGATCTTGTTGGTAGGCAAACAAATCAAATGTGGATATTGTAGTTTAGGAATGGTGATGCTCCTTAATTGGTGAAAAGCACAATGGTTGCCGATTTACTTGCCATGTCATTAAACAGCCAGGCTGGTAGTCTTTGCTAAAAGTATGCTGTTTGTTAAAGTGATGCACAGTGGACTGCTATTTGGAAGTTTCGGGTGCATTGTTGTGACATGGTGTTCTTATTTTCTATAGAGTATGCCTTCAAAGCGGTCAAAGCATCTGGGATTACATCTATTGGGGTTCGTGGAAAGGACTCAGTTTGTGTTGTTACACAAAGGAAAGTACCGGTAAGGTTTTATCAGTGATGTCAACTGAGACCATTTGGTTGGTAAAGGGTATGATACTTTTAGGTTTTGCTTGATTTATTTGACTCAAGTTGTATTCAGCACCTTAATCTGCTCAATGCTTTTCAGCTGTCTTGTTTTTTCAGTTCTTTCTTTGTGGGTTTGTGTGTGTTTACTAGATAAGTTGTGATGAGAGAGGTTCTTTTTACCCACTTCTAACATTGGAATGCTCAAATTTGACTTTTCTGGCAACTCTAACGCATTGGGAGGAGTGTTCATAGGTGTAAACATATGAATGGAAGATTTCTGTTTTCCTTTTAAAGCTGAATGCAAAATGTTCAAGGATTCTCAGAATGCATCTTTTCAAGTTTCTAATCCACACCTTTGACTGTACTATATGTCAAAAAAGTATAAGTTGTGTCAAGCTTATGCAGAAATATCTGTTACTTTCGTAGGACAAGCTTTTGGATCAATCAAGTGTCACCCACTTGTTCCCGATCACAAAGTATATTGGGCTACTTGCAACAGGCATGACTGGTACAATTCTAAGCAACTCTCTCACTCTTCAAATTTTATTGTTGGACTTGTTTCAAAAATTAAATGTTAGGATTGTGACTTCTACATGTTTAGTGCCAAAATTTTCCAACTTGTACATAGTTCTTCCTCTTCAAGCATTGTACAACTTGGCCTATTTTTGGCTATTCTATCTCTTCCTCTCTCTTCTCTTTCTTTCCCATAATGAGTATTTATGTTATATCAAATGACTAAAAGAGTACAAAAGTCCCGGCAAAGAAGCAACATAAATTGTTGTATGCTAAGGAACCAAGCCCCCCTAGAAAGAAGATGTGTGTGTTGAATAAGGTCTAGCTGCCAATGTAGGAGACCCCTCAACGTAGCAAGATGTCTTTGAACACCAAAGCGGAATCAAATACAAAAGCATTCTAGGTGACTCAATTGTGCCAACACCCCCAAAATTGAAGGAAAGAAAACGAAATCTTCATATATGGTTGCGTTGAAGTGGGGTATTTGGTGTGAAGAAATACCCTAATGCAGAAACATAAATGAAAGTATACAACAAAGCATAAACTCAACATAACATAGTTAGGTTAGGGTAACTCAGAGACAATGAACATTGTGGAATTTGAATGAATGATTGAACATTGAATATACAATGCTCATGCAACAAACCATGTAGGAATGAAAATTGTACCCTGAACTCTTGTGTCTCGTGGATTGAGGTAGAGGTGTTGAGTGGGAAAGTGTTGCGTACTCTTGATAGGTCGCGAAATGCAACAAGGCTGCCTCAAGATGTTGGACAGTAGTAAACACAACAATATGTGGTACTAGATCAGTGTTGGACAAGCAAAGGAGAGAGGAATCAACAAACGTAGATTTTGATGATGATGTGGACTGACACGTGGCAGGAGAAACTGGTCAAACGCAGCAACGACGATGATGTGGACTGTAGGGTTGTAGTTGGATTGGTCAAACACATCCGATGGAAGATTGCCAGTGAGTGTAGACAACAAACAATGTGCAAATTGGTTGCAAAGGTGAATGCAGCGGGTCCAGTGAAGAGTTGATTGTTGCCAGTAGCAAAATAGGGCAAAAAATCTAAGTGGAAGGCTGGAAACAAGCCATTGATGGATGCGAACAATAACATGTGGCTTTGGTTGAGATGTCCTCTATGAAAGGGAGGTGGGCAGCGAAGCTAGAGATCGTGAAACCTGCAAAAATGAGATTGTGCTGAATGGAGGGCAGCCTAATTATTTATAGAAAGTTTTGATACCTTATACTGCACACTGTTTTAAAACTCTCTCAAATCGCGTATCATTTTAGGGATTTCATTAATTAAGCATTTTTATGGCTAATTCGGCATGTAATACTTCTGTTAGCTCAACATCCCCTCTCAGGTTCAAAAATTGAGCTAGAAAGGAAAACCAACCCAAAGTTTTGAGTGTTTTTGGTTTTAGGTGTTTTTACCCCAAGGCATCCCATCCCAAAGCAACTAGGGCATTAGGCAAAGGCTGCTTGGTGGCTGTCTAGTGGCCTACCAAGACTATAGAGGCGATGGTTATTTTACCAAGGGAGTCTTAGTGGTTACCCCAAAGAGGCCAAGGCATGAGACAAAGGGTGTACATCAGTTGCCTACTAGTGGCCTATCAAGACCTGCAAAGGCAGATGGAACCATAGTGAATTGGGTTTTTTTTTTTTTTTGGATTTTCATGTTTTTGTTTTTTATTTTCGTTTTTTTGGGTTTGTGGTTCAATAATGATTGTTAGAGGTGGTGGTTGATTAAGTAACGTATGGGAGATTGGTAGCCATACCCAAACTCTTTTACAAAATAAGCAAGCTATCTCGACTATTGGATGTGGATGACGAAGGAAGAGGCTAGGGGGATGTGAAGCAAATATGGTGGGTATGTGGAGAGACAAAAAAGATGTGCTTAAAGCAAGCTAGCGAAGCTACGCAAGTAAGGGAGACTACCATATGCAGTGCCGTGAATATGGTGGATTCATAGTCGACCACTTTAAAAGATCGAAAATGGATAAATGTACACAAATGCATGTTTACAAAACAGAATGCCAATGCATTGGACTTATGCAAAAGATATTGCAGGTGTGATTACGCTCATGTAAAATGCTGTGCAACGGTGCCACTTGGACAGTGTCCTTGTTGGGGAATCGTTCACTTGTCCAAGCTCCCTTTTACAATCATGTCATCCTAATGATGCAGATGAAGATACAAAGTACAATATACAAAAATATTTGAAAAAGAAAGTGCAAACAACTACTTGTCATTACCAAGAGAAAAAAACTACTTCCTCTGAAAGTAGAAGGGAAAATAAGAAGGAATCACTCTCTCCCTACCAATTTGAAGTAGGGGAGGGTGTATCCAAGTCGATCCTGGGTAGAATATACTGCAACACTGGTGGATTGATCGCCTTGGTCAATATGTCTGCAAAGTTGACGGATGAAGACACAAACTCTAGGCGTATGGTGCTTAGCTTAACTTGCTCTTTGGTGAAATGGAAGTGGATCTCCGTATGTTGCGTTCGTGGTGTAACGATTGGATTGCTCACAAGGGCAATGGAACTTTGGTTGTCACATTAGACAACGATGGAAGAGTTGCATAAAAACTGAAGTGCCGTTAGTAAGCTCCTAAAATAGATAGCCCGAGTGGTACCATAAAAAAGAGTATGATACTCAGTCTCGGTCGTGGAAGCCACGACCATCTCTTGCTTACGGTTAATCCATGAGATGGGTGCCGTACCCAAGGTAAAGAGGTGGTCACCATGGGAACATCGTGTGTTAGGATTTCTTGTCCAATTAAAGTCAGTGTATCCTTGCAAACATAAACTAAATGCACAAGAATAGGTACATTGCAAATATCTCGAAATACGAAGACATGCAATCCAATGTGACATCCTAGTTATAGTGAGATATTGATTAAGCAAACTGAGTAAGCAAGCTAAATTTGACCTAGTGTAAATTAACCAAAGAAATTTTTCCACGACATATCTATAGATATGCTCATCAAAGGGCTAATCTAGGGTATCCTTAGTAAGATGGATAGTGGGGTCAAGAGGCACGGCCATAAGATATGTCTGATCCGTGCAATATTGGTCCACTAACTAAAGAGTACTTCTGTTGTGACACAAAAATACTATCCTCAAATCGAACTACGTTTACTCCCAAAAAGTAAGACAAAAAAATAAGGTTTGTCATCTCAAAAGTGAAAGAAAGCCGGGCCTTAATTTCCACTATGATAGCAGAATTGGAGCAAGTGATAAGTAAATCATTTATGTACAGTAGGATTTAGCGGACCCTCTCTAAAGTAGTACAAATATATAAGTTCGAGTCATAAGGAGGAGAATGGTATCTGTGAGTTCTATGGAATTCATCCATCCTTTGGAACCAAGACCGCTATGCTTGCTTTAGTCCATAAATAGCTTTTTGCAAGCGAAAGATCTTATTTTTTCAAGTAGTAGAAGAAAATCTGGGAGGTTGCTCCACATAGACTTTCTCCTCTAGATAACCATTTAGAAAGGCACTTTTGACATCCATTTGATAGATTGGCCAATTGTAGTGAGTAGCGAGCACAACCAATAGACGAAATGATATCAACCGTATAGTAGGAGCAAAGGTTTCTTCAGAGTTAATACCTTGCTTTTATCAAAATCCTTGCATCACAAGGCGAGTCTCGAACTTATCTAAAGTTCCATCAGCCTTTAGCTGAGTCCTAAAAATCCACCTTGTCCCAATGACTTTCTTGTGGCTTACATGATCCACCAAGGTTCAAGTGTCATTTCAATCAATACTCTCTAGCTCCTTTTCCATGGCCTCTCGCCATTAGGGGTACTAAAGAGCCTCTTACTAACTATCTGGCTTAGAATGCGCTATTTAATTAGCTATAAACAATGACGCAGATGATATCTGAGGTGCAAGTCAGCTAGAGTAGATAGTAGACTTGGCTTAGAAGGCACTATCTCTGAAGAAATAATGTAAGGAAAGGGCCCGAAATTCAATATGGAAGATTGTACAATGTTTCTATCTTGAAACACTATACTAATGATCACCTTGTTTGTCTGAGGATCAAATAGACAATAGGCTTTTGCTTCGGAGGAGTATCCGACAAAAATCAGGAGATCAGCTTGAGGAGTGAGCTTGCTTATCTTATCATCAAGGGTGTGCATGTAAGCACGACTCCCAAATACTCTAAAGTGGGAAACTACAAGCTGAGAACCAAAGAATGCTTCATATAGAGTTCTCTGAGAGAGTCGTAGTTGGGCAACGGTTGAGGATGTACACTGAAGTATTAACAACCTTAAACCTAAAGACACTCGAGAAGCTTTGCTGCGAACAACATATAGCGTGCCATTAGACTTATGCTTGAGAAAGTACACCCACATGTATCTAGAATCATCATTCGCAATAAAAAAGAAGTATATTGCGCCATTCAAGCTAGCAATGGATGTTGGTCCATAAAAGATAAAAAACTCGAATCAATCTAAGAGGTGCCTTAACGGTATGCGTAGATTATTGAGGGAATGGGATACGATGCTGATTCTCGAGTTGATAATCTTTACCAATATCCCATGATAGCTTTAGGCAGGGAAGGCCTCAACATCTCTCGATATGACAACTCATAAAGTGAGTCGTATCCGAGATGTCTTAAGTGAAAATGCCAAAGATGCTCAGTGCTTGTAGGCTTCCATGTAGCGGCTAGGGTTTGGAAGTGGTGGAACTCAAAGCCCTCGATTGTCAGCTTGGAAAGAAGAAATTGTGTCATGTGGTATAGTCCACTAGGCATAGTCTCATCGTGAGCAATCACTAAACCAATGTGAGAGTCAAGGACCTTGACTATGGTTGTTGTAAAGAAAACTGCTTGACCCAAGTGGCAAAGCTGTTGAATTGATAATAAGTTTATTCCTAGCTGGGGGACACAGTATACATCATCTAGCTAGTGCAATTCGGGTCCGGTCAGTAGCAAAATTGATGTGATTGTAAGCTTGAATCGTGATCGAGGAGTTGTTCCCAACGTAGATGTGTTTTATTGTAGGGGCTCGAGAAATGAAAATGTTCTCCATGGGGGTCATATGATGGGTAGCTTCACTATCTACAATGCAAGGAGTAGCCGAAGTACTTCTCATCAAGAGGCAACTCGCAAAAGTGGATGAGACTCGTATCCTCAAATGTCCCTATAGAGACGATGTGGGCCTTTGTAGACTAGTTAGACAAGCCCTTTGGCATTGAGAAAGTTGTCAATTGTGATGATTGACTGGTGGCAGTGTGGGTTTGGTCTCTCCACTGCGCTTGTTGAGGGTTGCTGCCACCCTATGCTTTAGAGAGGATTTGGAGTTTCCTTGGGTCGCATGGGTTTGATTTTAATTTTATTTATCCTTCCTATGCTGTCCCTTCTAAGAAGAAGCGACAAGAGCCCCCTTTGTATAGGTCAAACTATGAGAGTGATTGAACAACCAAGTGTAATGCAGTAGCTAACACTTAAAACTCACAGAAAGTGGGCATAGTGAGTTGTGAGATCACTTGTTTCACAAAATGAAAGTATTTTCTTGGTAGCTTATTTAGAAACAATGTGTCTTAATCATTTGAGGACCTAGGAGTCCCCCATGGTAGAGAACTCAATGAGAAGGCATCAATATGTAGCCAACTTGACTTTCAAGTCATCTTGGTTAGTGATTTTAAAATTTTGGAGCTCATGATCCAAATTGATGCGACAGGTTCTATCTCGAGACGCATAGTGGTCAGTTAAGCGTGTCCAATGCTGAGATAGTAGGTCACAATGCTGAAGTTGTGAATGAAATTTAGGTAATAGACCTTGCATTAGCTCAATAATAGTGGAGGCATTCCTAGACTTCCATGAGCGGATAACCTTGTATAGAACAAGTGCGGGATCAGGTTGGGATTTCAACTCTTGCATAAGATTCCATAGGTTATGTGAGTCAAGGACATGTCTCATCAGGTTCGACTAAGTAGTGAAGTTCGGCCTGCTAAAATGAGTCTTATCATTAAAGGCATGTTTGGTTGACGAGGATAAATAACCATGAGTTGTTGGATAAGTGGAATGAGGAGGTGATGGAGGGGAACAAGTAGGAGGGGGAGGTGGGTAAGCAAAAAAAGGTTGATAATGTCCAATGGGCGTCGATTGACCATGAGCAATCATTAAACGAGTCTGAGAGTTAAGACCTTGATTGTGGTCATTGTGAAGAAAACTGCTCGATGCAATTGGCAAAGTTGTTGAACGGATAATAAGTTCACCCCTTGTTGGGGGACATAGTGTATACATCATCCAGTGGGTGATTTGGGCCCTAGTTAGTGGCAAAGTGATGTGACTATGAACTTGAATTGTGATCGAGGAGTTGTTTCCCATGCAGATGTGCTCGACTGCAAGGGCTCGAGAAATGAAAATGTTCTCAATGGAGGGGTTATATGATGGATAGCTCCATTGTCCACAATCCAAGGAGTAGTTCAAGTACTTGGATGTGACAAGTGGACTTCTTCAGTCATCTCATCAAGAGGCAACTCGCAGATATGGACAAGACTTGCATCCTCAAATGTCTCTATGTTGACGATGTGGGCTTTTGTAGACTAGTCAGACTAGCTCTCTAGCATTGAGAAAGTTGTCGATTGTGATGGCCGATTGGTGGTAGTTCGCCGCTGTCCCTATTTAGCATTGCCACTACCTTGCCTCCCTTGCTGGGGGTTGCCCAACGGAGGGGTGAGGGTCTTAAGTCTTTAACTTTTGGTGCTGTGCCTTTGGCCTTTGATCCACACTCATGGTCAAAGTAGCCAGCTTTATGACGATGTTGACAAAATTGATTTTTCTTCGGTACATTTTGCTGCTTGGGTTTTAGAGAGGATTGGGAGTTTCGTTGGGTCTCACCAGTTTGATTTTGATTTTGATTGGAATTTTGATTTTGTTTACCCTTACCGTGTTGCCCCTTCTAAGAAGAAGTAACTAGAGCCCCCTTTGTATAGATCAAACTATGAAACTGATTGAACAACCGAGTGTAATGCAGTAGTTGACACTCAGACTCATAGGAAGTGGGCATAGTGGGCTGTGAGATCACTTATTGCACAAAATGAAAGTATTTTCTAGGCAACTTGTTTAGAAACAATGTGACCTGATCGTTCAAGGACTTAGGAGCCCTCGTGGTAGAGAACTTAGTGAGAAGGCGCCGATACTTAGCCAACTTGATTTTCAAGTCATATTGGATAGTGATTTTAAAGTTTTAGAGCTCATGATCCAAATTGGTGTGATAGGTCCTATCCCGAGCTACATAGTGGTCAGTCAAGTGTGTCCAATGCTCGGATACTAAGTCAAAATGCTAATGTTGTGAATGAAGTTCAGGTAATAGAGCTTGCATCAGCTCGACAATAGCGGAGGCATTCCTAGTTGATAACCAATTGAAGAAAAGTAAGTGGCTGCGTAGAAATCCGCATTGCTAGATTCAATGCTGCATGAAAGGCCAAATAAGAAGGTGGCAAAGAGTTCAAAGTCGTAGAGATCATTTGAGCATCAGAATGATAGTCATCTACATTCATCAGCTGCTCGTGCAAGTCTTGAATTTTAGTAAGGTGATCCTGCAAAGCACCACCTTCTTCCATCTTCACATTTTAAAGCTCTTCTTCAAAAAAGAAATGTGAGTATCATTTTTTCCAGCAAACATATGCTCAAGTGTAAGCCATGCTACTTGTGAAGTAGTAGCAGGCTGATGTGTGGGACTATTGATTGCTGAACTGCCAATGCAATAAGTGACAATATTTGGGCATCCCTAGTGTCACAAGCCTTTTGTGCAACTATTTTTTGGGGGTGGTGGCTGAACGGGGCTTGCCTTTGACCACGACCTCTTTGTGGAGGAGTTGCAGGAGCCATATTAGGAGGATGGACTTCTTTCCCACTAACATAATCCCAAAGATTTTTTGCAACAAGCACATTCTTTATCGTGAAGGGCCACAAAGAATAGTTGTTGCCATCCAGTCTATCCTCTTTTGATACATAAGTGAGGACATCACTTTGTCCTTGATTTGCAATGATAAAAGTCACTCTTGCAAAATGCACAAGAGCAATAACAAAAATTGGCTTGACTTGGAAATTTGCATATTTTTAGAAATTAGAGCAAATGCCAAGATATAATCAAGTAAATCGTGTCACACTAAGCAACACGTTGCCCAATACAATAAGAGTTCTTAGCAGCACTAAAAGCACAAAAGCCCCGAAAATTGACCGACCAATGTGCAAGATTTTAGTCAATTTCAGATTGAAACTTCAATATATATGCCAATGTCTGCCAAACATACAAAAGCCCCAAATTTGCTGACCCAAATGCCTGCAGATTTCAGCAATTTGTGCGTTGAAGCACTTGTTGAAGCAGAAACTGACCTTTCCTTGCAAAAGCTCTTTGCTTTGGCTCTGATATTCTGAATTGAATAATAAAATATACTTGTGGAGCTGAGGACAAGTGGCAAGAACGCTGATGTGGCAGTCGGAGCTGTCATAACAATTGGTGGAGTTGTAGGCTTGGCAGAGCTGCACACAGGTAGGTGGAGTTGCTACTAGTGGAGGTGGCCGCTGCTGGTGGGCGAAGTTGTTGGAGGCAAATGAGTTGCAAGAGGTGCCGTAGGTGGGAGTGACAAGCTGGCGGGCGGCATAGTTTGGCTGTGGGGGGCGATAGGACAAGTTACAGGCTGCTGGTGGTGCAGCCTGGCAAATAGGGCAGTGCAGTTGCTGGGCGGCACTGCAGGCTGCTTCAGAGAGGTGGCCGCTGGCTGGGCAAGTGGTGAGCTGGCAGTAGCTCAGCTAGTGGACGGAGCGTAGCTAAGGCAGCTACTTAGTGGCCGATGTGAATGTGGCTCTAATACCACTTGTTGGTGGAGATGACAACGGCTTAGCTCAGCTTGGGAGAGTGTGCAGATAGTAGAGAGAGTGTGTGTAGTCGTTGCTTGACACTTGATCGATTGGAAGTGTGTAACTCAAAGTACAAAGTACAACCCCTAGACTTTAGGGCTGTGCAAGTGGCTTAAGGTGCGTTCACACACAAAAGTGTAGTGTGCGGTAAGGGACCAAATTGTGTAAATTAAATACACAAATGAAGAATAATGTGACTTCGGGAAAAAACCTCTCTTGCGGAGAGTAAAAAGTTCTCGTGTCCTACATGCGGATCACCAATACTCTTGTGTGAGCGTAGGTGTGAGTAAAACCCCACACACCACACCACAATCTTGAAAAAAGAAACCATTAATAAATGTTAGCCTGCTTATGCTAGTCACGTCTGTTTATCATCTCTTGGTTGTGAGCTCATGTCAGAGTCTGATGGAGACATAGGAGCTTTGGCAGGTTAGGTGCATTTTCTTTATTTGTTTGCTGCTTGTGTGCATTCCTAGGCCAATTTCTGCTTTCCACAGTTTGCCTACACCTGCCAGACGGTGTCATTGTCTTCTGGGATTTTTTTCGAGGTCTCCCCTATTTTTTCTAGCATTTTTATTCATCGACCAACATCTAATGCTGGTTAGCCAGCATTTATGGCCTCTTTAGGATTAGGTCGGCCAGTTTTTTAGGGATTTTGCTATTTATAGGTGCACCCCTCACTTGGTAGACACACACAATCTTCAGTCTTCAATCTTCTCTTTGCAGGTGCACACTCTTGACACTTCGACTCTTTGTGCTTGGTGATGCCATCATCATTAGCTTGCCCTCACTGACGCATTGGGTTGCATGCAAGGATTGATCAATTCATCTTCCTTGTATCACCATTCTTCTTCGGTCATTCTAGTATCCTTCCTTCATCTTGTGCTCTCTCTCTCTCTCTCTCTCTCTATGCTTCTCTTTGTGTTCGTGTTTCTCTTCGGTTGTGCACTCTCACAATAAAAGCATCGCCTAAGTGAGGACACAGAATAGAGATCTCTTGCAAAAGAGTAGGTTTTCGTTGCCGAGGAGTAGCTCAGATCTTCAAAATGCGCTTGTGTTTACTGCATTTGCAGCCCGCATAGGTGGTCCATTTCTTGTTTGACTTTCTTGATAGCTAGGCGACAACATCTAAGCATCAGGCAGCCCTTATCTCCTGTGTTTTGCAGCAAACACAAATTTGCGTTTTGAGGGCGGTAGCTTTCTAGTGTAGGCGGCAACTCTCTGGCACAGGCAACAACCTTCTAGTGTAGGCAACCCCCTTCTAGTGGCAAGCAACAACCTTTCTTTACCGAATGCAACTTTTTGGGTGATCCCAGGAGCGAAGATGTCATACTAGTTCACGGGCTTTGACGACTCAGAGGAAGAGTTTCTTTCTAGACACTCTTCTGAATGGAGACGTGATTATTGTCGGCAAGAGGAGTTCCCTGTTAGCACTCGTCACCCTTCTAATTCATCTATCACAGAAGGCTTCATGCTTAGTGAAGATGCTGTCCTTGATACCCTCGGTGCAAGTGCATGTCTTACCTTCATTACCCAAAGAAGACAAACTCGATGGTTCCAACTATTTGTTGTGGTTATGTATAGTGGAGTGCATACTTGACATCTTTGATCTTTGGGCTCTTGTTTTTGATTCCATCTCCCATCCTAAGGAGGATCCAATAGATGGGACCTCTATGGACGGAGTAGCCTTATGGGGTCGACTCAACTCTTGTCTCGATTCTTTCTCTTTATGAGTTTATAGGATCGAAGACCGCAGTAGAAGTGTAAAAGAAGCTTGCATCTTTGTATCAACACAAGACATTTGCCCATAAGATTTCCCTTGAGAAGAAGTTGCGGATGCTTAGTCTTGACGATTTCTCCTCTATGGAGGAGCACATCACGAAGTTGGAGGACATGAGAGGTGAGCTTGTTTCTCTTGGTTGGATGATATCCTTTGAAGACATGGCTATGATCCTTTTGACTTAGTTGTCATCTCCTCGGTTTGATGTCTTCTACACCAGCCTTCTCACATCGAGGATCCGTGAGACTCTTATGGGAGGAGCTTTCACTGCTTGTCTTAGAGTATGACGAGTGACTCAGAGAGGTTGGGGCTAGTGGTTTTGGCTCCACTAAGGCATTTACTGGAGGTACAAGTGGAGGGAAGAAAAAGAAGGTATAGGCCAAGGACAAGCAGTAGGAGGATAAGGAGGATGAGAAGAAGCTCAAGTGCCCACATTATGGGAAGGACACTCATCCCAAAGAGAAGTGTTGGCAAAAGTACCCACATTTGAAGCCAAAGGAGAAGGTTTCGAAGGATATGAAGGTTGCCCTTGCGATGACAAAGTCTGTCTTTGTGCATGTATTTCATGAGGAGGATACAACTCTTTCTTCTTCCGCTCAGGAGAAGCCTCGGCTTGTTGACAATAGAGCCTCTTCTCACATGATCTACAGACAAGATCGGCTTTAAGATTTGAGTGCAAGAGGGGGCATAGTCACCATTGGTGACAACTCTACCGTTCTAATTCGAGGAGTGGAAACTATTACTTTTTTGCTAGATAGACAATTTTTTTCGGCCAAAATTCTCTATATATCGGATTTAGGTTTTAATCTATTGTTTGTTCATGGTCTTACATGGCTTGGTATCTATGTGGTATTTACACAAGATGTGGTGACAGTGTAGGATGCTTCTACAGGTGTCGTTCTTTGGATAGGATTCCAGGTGGGTGGGCTTTACACTCTCATAGTCTTAGCCGTGAGCTCTTCCCACAAGCTTGGGCTATTTTGGCATGATCATTATGGTCATCTATATTTTAACGCTATACGATGGGCTTCTCTGAAGAAGATAGTGGAGGGACTTTTTGATTTTCCCTCTATTCACACTTTGTGCCCTAGCTATTTGAGGGGCAAGCAACATAGGCAGCCTCATCCCTAGGTTTTCACTAGGAGAGCTTTGACTCTACTTGAGTTGATTTATACCGACCTTGCAGACCTATGGGCATAGTCTCACGTGAGAAGGCCAAGTATTTGGTGTTAGAGGTCCAAAATGAAGTTTGAAATTGAGAATGCTTCAGAGACAAGCTTTGCAAGCACTATCATAGGGATTGAGGACATGGATGCTACAAGTTGACCTAGGTTCCCAAGCTCACAACAGAAGCTATGGTGGGTTGCCTGCAGTTAGATGGCTGGATTTTATGGTTTTGTGAGTATCTATTCTTTCAAAATGAGGCATGGTTGGGGTCATTGAGATCCTGAATAAGGTGCTGGCAGTATAGCATCTTTTTCCAGTTTTTGCTCCGTGGAAGGTGTTTGTGGAGACATAGACTATCTTCAAAGTTCGTCATGTACGAGCAAATCATGGTGGAGAGTTTACTTCTAACCTCTTTTCTTAGTTTTGCAAGGATCATGGCATTCGGGTGGAGTGTATCCATTCGAACACTCCTTTGGAGAATGGTGTAGTAGAGCATGCGAATCGGACCATGCTAGAGATGGCCCAATCGATGTTGGAGCATTGGGGTCTTCCTTGTACCCTTTGGAGTGAGGTGATGGCTATTGCAGTTCACATCCACAATGGCTCCCCGACTTTTGCATTACAGGACATGACTCCCCATTAGGCTTTCTTTGGTCGAAAGCTCTTTGTGTCTCATGTCCGCATCTTTGGATGTGATGTATTTGTCCATGTGGACAAGAAGAAGAGAAGGATGAAGCTTGACTCGAAGTCTAAGAAGCTCATGTTCGCAGGCGGGATACAATGCTACTACGAAGGGCTTGTCACCTCTACGATCCGACAACACGAAAGTTTGAGGTGAGCAGGGATGCGATCTTCGCGAAACA
The DNA here is from genome assembly GCF_053477565.2 of Lygodium microphyllum. Classification (NCBI taxonomy): domain Eukaryota; kingdom Viridiplantae; phylum Streptophyta; class Polypodiopsida; order Schizaeales; family Lygodiaceae; genus Lygodium; species Lygodium microphyllum. The sequence goes on from NC_141145.1 coordinate 148,248,727, forward strand.
AGGCTTTATCCTTTAAGGATTCTATTGATGGTTCTATTGCAAGTGATTCTTCGTGATTGATCGACCCTCCCTCATTCTCAATTCTGCTACTTCCTTCTAGGTTGCCTCTTAGCACCGCTTCTTTGTCTTCGGCTCCTCTCCCTTCTCCTTCTCCTTCTCCACCCTCTATCTAGGCTTTCCTAACCTTTGACAAATGCGACTACTTTTTATTCTTTGTTGCATACTTTCACGCCTTTGACCTCCCCTTCGCAATCTTCTAAGGATACTCACTCATCAGAGGGGGAGGGGAGCCTTCTTCAAATTAGGAGGATTTACCTTCCCTTGGTGAGGGGGAGTCCCTACCCTGGATAGGTGCATTACAGCTACTCAGTCTTCCTTGCATTAGGATGAGCCTATTCGGATTCTCCATTGGTACTGACAACTCTTTCAAGATTTGGGTGTTTCTTACTTTCCTGCTTCTCCTACAGGTCCACGTAGATCGCTTGCTTACTGGCCATCTGAGCACTTTGTGTGAACTATGCTTTTATGTCACAAATTCTTCATGCTAGTGAGCCTACTACAGCTGAGGAGGCTCTTGCATAAGATATTTGGCGTCAGGCCATGTGAGAGGAGCTCGATTCTATGGAGTGTAATTAGACTTGGGAATTGGTTTCGTATCCCTTGAAGTGGAAGGTGATAGGTGTGAAGTGGGTCTATAAGACCAAGTACCTTGTGGATGGTTCCTTGGACAAGCACAAAGCTAGTCTTGTAGCCAAGGGTTTTGCTCAGAGGGCAGGTTTGGACTATTTTGAGACTTTTACACGTACAACTCGAATGTCTACTATTCGAGTTATCGTAGCTCTTGTAGTCTACTACTGCTGGCTTGTTTATCAGATGGATGTAAAGTCTGCTTTCTTGAATGGTGTCCTTGAGGAAGAGATCTATGTTTCCCAGCCTCCAAGTTTTCTTGTGTAGGGAAAGGAAAACCATGTCTATAGATTGTGAAAGGCCCTCTATGGCTTGAAGCAGGCTTCTCATGCTTGGTATCAGAGGATTGATTGATTCTTTCTTTAGAGTGGCTTCCATCGATCAGCTCATGATCCCAATCTCTACTTCAAGATTGAGGGTGATAGGTGTGTTTTGCTCATCTTGTACGTGGATAATCTTATCATTACAGGGAGATCTACTTAGGAGGTTGATCGTACTTGGGAGATTTTGTGACAAGAGTTTGACATGATGGATCTTGGGATCCTACATTTCTTCCTTAGCTTCAAGATCGATTAGATGGCACAGGGCATTTTTATTTTGCAGCACAGATACATTACCGAACTTCTCTTAGAGTTTGTTATGGCCAATTGTTAGCCTATTTCTTGCTCCATGGACCAAGAGTCCAAGCTTTTGGCCGCCGGAGCTTCCCTCATAGGTGCCACATGTTATAGATGTCTTATTGGGTTCGTCATTTGACTTATTCACACTTGGCGAGATGTTTCTTTTGTTGTGGTATTATTGTCTTCTTTCATGAAGACTCCCACTTAGGAGCATCGGAGAGTTGCCTTGTGCGTTCTTCGTTATTTACAAGGGACTTGATCCTATGGGATCATATATGGCAAGAGGGTTACTCTCTTTGGTTGGAGTGATTCTGATTGGGTAGGTGATGTGGACTCTTGATGGTCCACTACAAGTTATGCTTTCTCCCTTGGATTGGGAGTTATCTAAGAGTAGTAAGAAGCAGCCTACTGTGGCCCTTTATCCATGGAGGCAGAGTATCATGCATTATGTTTTATAGCTATGGAGGTGGTCTGGCTTTGCCACATGTTAGCGGAGATTGGCTTTCCTCAGCCTGGACCTACGGAGTTGCATGTGAACAACCAGAGTGCTTTAGCTTTGGCAAAGAACCTTGTGTTTCATGCTCGCACAAAGCACATTGAGGTTCAACATCACTATGTTCGAGAGCAGATTGTGGATTTCGAGTTAGTGGTGGCCTACTCTCCCACGGAGGACCACATAGCTGATCTCTTCACAAAGCATTTTCCCTAGGCTTCTTTGCTTCATCACATGAGGTTGTTTGGGTCTTCAAACACTCCTAGACTCTGAGAGGGGGTGTTAGCTTGCGTATGTTAGTCATGTCAGTCCCTCATCTCTTGGTTGTGAGCTTTTGTCAGAGTCTGATGGAGACACAGGAGCTTTGGTAGTTTAGGTGCATTTTCTTTATTTGTTGGCTTCTTGCGTGCATTCCTAGGCTAGTTTATGCTTTTCACAGTCTGCCTACACTTGGCAAACATTGTTATTGTCATTTGGGATTTTTTTGAGGTCTCCCCTATTTATTTTGGCATTTTTCTTTAGTGACCAGCATTTACTGTTGGTCGGCTAGCATTTATGGCCTCTTCATAATCAGGTCAGCCAGTTTGGTGCTTTTGCTATTTATAGCTGCAATCCTCACTTGGCAAACATGGCTCCAAGAGATCCAAGAGATACCAATGTGCAAACTTTTCGTTTCCATAACATAAAATGAATGTTTGTAGTAAGATCTTTCAAGGTAGAGGTAGTTCAAGGCAAAAGTGGCAAAAAATGAGTGAGCATGGGTAGCATGATGGATTGTGCCACTTTAAGGCGCATATGGAAAGGCCAAGCTTGCGATTTCTCGTAATTCTCTCTCTCTCTCTCTCTCTCTCTCTCTCTCTCTCATGCATGCGCACACTTCCTCCGTGTGTGTGTATTGCTGATTTGTTATTGTAACTACTCTCATGTTGGGTTTTATCCAAGCCTACGCTCACATAGGAGTGTCGGTGATCCGCATGCAAGACATTGGGACACTTTTTACTCTCCGTAAGAGAGTATTCTTCCCCCAATCACATCCTTTATTTTTGGGTTCTGGTTGGGTGGATCTAGCCTTTGAGCAACACTTGTCGTCAAAATCGACAAGCCTTTTGACAATGTTGATAATACCTATTTTTCTTAGCACACACTACCACCCTGGTGTGAGAGAAGATTGGGTATTCCCTTATGATTCATTTTTCTGATTTTGATTTTGAATTTAGTTTTGTGTCTTATTATCTTTCCCTTGTTGTCTCTTTTCTCTGTCCGAGTGATATAGCTCCTGCAACTCCTCCACAAGGATGTCGTGGTTAAAGACAAGCTCCCATTCAACCACCACCCCAAAGAACAACTACACAGAAAGCTTGGGACACTAGGGATGCCCAAGCATTGCCACTTATTGCATTGGCAGTTCAGGGGTCTATAATCCCACATATCTGGTCCGTTGCTACTTCACAAGCAGTATGGATAATTCATCTCCGAATACCCAGGTACTAATTGCCATCTCCTCTATTCATTGAGACATAGGTTATATCTCTTTGGCATGTGCATAAATATGAGTATCTTGAAATTATTTTTCAATGGTTATGTGCTCGTAGGAAATCGTAGGATAATTCTTTTCGCATCAGGTTCACCATAATAACCATAAATGACCATGCATAGATTTATGTATATGGTGCATTGAAATTCGCACAAATCCTTGTACTAAATAAAATCATTGAAAATGGATAAAATCCCAAAAAATTGCAAGATCGAGTCTTTAGAGTGCATGTATCAAGAGAAGTAAATTGCATCTAGATGCTATGCGACAAATTCATACATAGCATGAAAAGCATATAAGGTTGTTAACTCTCTCTTCTTGCAAATTGGTAGTTATGTTTTCGCTACATTGAAGGTATATATTACAGCTTGCACGCTTGATGGATTGCATGGTAAGGAAACTAGCCTAAAGGAAATTCATTTTAGGAACTCTAGATCTTTGCCCAAGCTCTTGCTAATATCACAAACTGATAGCTCATGTTTGATAGATTGGGATCTTGATAATGTGCGTAGTTAGTACAAACAATGGTTATAAGGATTAAAACTAAAATGCCTTGAGATCCGTCTGATAACTACTATATTTATTAATCTAATTTGGGGTTAGACTAGATACAAACAACTTCTCCAGGCCTCAAAGGCAAGTAGAGAGCTCAAGGATCAAGAAACTCTATGTCAAAGTAAAGGCTAATACTTTCTGGGAAGGTGGGGTTGTCGATCAATGTAAGTGATCAATAGAACTTACATCTTGTATAGTTGTATGAGACCTTAACATATACCTTAGCCGAAGGAAGGGAGTATTAAGTAAAATTTTGCATAGTATCGCTCTTAGATTCCAAGGGGGAGAGTGAATATGCGGATGAAAATGTTATCATCTATATTTTTGCATTGTTTGAAAATACAATTAGTTTTGTTGGTTGATCAAACAACATCCTAAAATGCTTTTACATTCAACTGATTGTTGAATTGTCGTTTGGATGATTATTCCAAGTGCTTGTGATTGATGGTAAATTCATGGCGGCGGTCTGTGATGAAAAATCACCATGGAGATAAGGGAATGTTTTCTTGGACGTTGATATTAGGGCTGATTGCCTCTTGGCTGTGCTTGATTCTTAAATGAATTAATTAAGGAAAGGTTCTTTGCATGGGTGGATCACCTCCATGATCGCACTGCGGATCAACCCGAAAAGGGCACTGCTCAATTCATGGGCCAAAGATCAAGTGGTGAGAAGGCCAACCACGTGAATAATGTTTCACTCCTAGGCAGCTTGCGGGTCAGGTGGAGCTCTGGACATCCCTTGCCAAGTCCGGAATGAAGTTGAAGATCTCCGTGGCCCCAATGTTTGTGGCATTGAAAAATCCTATTCTAGATAAAGGATGAAAATTGTGGTGCCATGTGATTTGGACCAATTACTTATGTAGGGCAAAAGTGACATGTAATTTCTCTTGTATGGGCAAGGGACAAAGATTAAGTTGAATATAAGTTAAGGAACTTGTTTGAACTTGTTTGTCAAAGGATTGCTTGCTCTGTATTCGTGTCTGTACTATGAATTACGTGAACGAACCCTGTTCCCTAAAAGGCTTAATTAAGGAAGCTGATTTTAAATGCCACACATAAATGTGGTAGGACCTAATTAAATAACTAAAGAACACCTATTGAGGGTAGCGGATAGGTGGAACCCTCGACGGGTCCGTTTTACGACAGGGTGGTCCTAGAGAACTGGGAGGCTTCTCACAAGGTTTTACCAATCGACCCTTAGAAATTGTTAGGTTAGAACCTCGATTCATGCCGTTTTAGGGGATCAGAATGAGACTGCCCTACAGGTAGAGAGGTTGAGCTGTGCATTTCTCTTGTTTCCCATTCTCTTTGAACCAAGTGCGGCATGGATCTGCCTCGGCTTGGATATCTCTCTATAAAGTAGGATATCCAAGACCCAACGTTAAAATGTTGTCAGGAGACCTTGACCACTAGGAACCCAAATTTCTGGTCAATCCCAGTGGGTTCTGCTGCGAATGTTCCGTTGCAAGGCAGACTCAAGAAATCCTAGGTGACAAACCTCGTAACATTCCATGGGAGTGCCGGGCGGCATCGCTTGGATATGTCTCTCGATGGACTGCTAAATACGCGCCTGGACAGTCGATAGGCGGGCACGTTACAGTTGGTATCAAAGCGAAACTTCGTAATGATATGTGATAGATTAATATATGGTTCGTAGACATATCCTAAATGGAATAACCTAAGTGGTATGGCTTGATTATCAAGCATCTTCTGCACCCATGAATACTGACATGCAAGAGAAGAAATTCATTCTCAAGTAGATTAAGTACGCGAGTTTGGTGGAAAAGGAATAGATGTCGCAGCAGAGGCGGAGATATGGATTGAGTCGATGAATGATTACTTCTCTGCTTTAGGAACTGCTTTTGCCAATCAAGCAATGATAGCTGAACTTAAGTTAGTTGACCAGGCTCAGATATGGTGGAAGCAATGGTGCAAAGATCAAGGTATTTTTGAAGTTGCTGTCACTTGGGTTTAGTTGAAAGATGTTGTACGCGGACGATACCTTCCGTCAACCTACCAGACTTTGAGGATAAATGAATTTTTCAAGCTCAAGTAGTTGGAATTGACCTTGAAAGCCTACTACTTAAAGTTTGTAACCCTACTAAAATACGCACTACCTATGGATATTGTGCATCAAGTATCCAAGTTTTGCCATGGCCCGAACACTCCTTCGAACCACCGTCTTGAAGCAATGCGTCCAACAGACTTGCAAAATGCATCACTTCGAGCAAAGCCAATCATCCAAGAACTTACATCGAGCAATTGTGACAAAGATGATTCCCAAGATGAGGACAAGAGATGTCACATGTGCGGAGAGATAGTGCACATCCGTAGGAGATGTCCCAACCGTTAATGCTTTGACTGCAATGAGTTAGGGCATATCTAAGTAGATTGCCCTGACCTAAGTTCGGAAGATATTGAGCCTCCAAGTAAATGAAGCTACACAAGTGTAGTCTTTGGATATATAGAGGAATCAGACGAAGACGAAGATCTAGAACCCACTACAGCTCGTCAGAATGATTAGAAATCCTAGAAATTTTATCGACACATAATACAACTTGTATTAGAATAAACCTTACTCTTGTAACTATAGTTAACTCGAGTGATATGAGTTGCATCAATGTTAAGCCTAGAACTTAGGAGTGATCAGAGATACTTTAGTAAGTTGTTTCTTCTCAACTAATATAGATTTGACTGATCAATCAATTTATTTGGCATGTATTATTACTCTTACTATGTCACAGGCAGAGTTATGGCATGCTCGCATGGGATGTGAATTATGTTAGTTTAATGCTTATGCAATGTATATAGATGTTAAAAGGGTTACCTCTCTTGGAGAGACCTCTTGAGCACATTTGTGAGAGATGCATTTTGCAAAAAATGCATCGGTTTTCCTTTCCTTGTGATGTTGCTTTTAAAGCTATGGCCAGGTTGTAGATTGTGCATTCAGATGTATGTGGACCCATGCAAACAAAGTCATTGGGTGGATGTTATTACTTTGTCACCTTCATTGATGACTTTACATATTTTTGTTGGGTTTTTTCATGGGTGAGAAAGTCAGAAGGTATGATGCAATTTTGGCTTTTATTGCACTTATGGAAAATCAATCTGGCTATTAGATTAAGACTCTCCGTTCAAATTGAGAGGGGGAATATATGTCTTCGTTGTTGAATAAATTTTTGAAACAAAAAGACATCACACATCAGTATACTATTGTATATACTCCACAACAGAATGGATTTGTAGAAAGGAAGAATCGGTCACTTATGGAGATGGCCAGATGTATGTTGAAAGCTAAAAAATTGCTACATGGATTTTGGATGGAAGCAGTTGTATGTGCTTGGTATGTTTTTAATAGGCGACCTACTTAGGCATTGAAAATTATAATACCTTTTGAGACTTGGAACAGTCGTAAACCTTCAATTGGTCACTTTCGTATTTTTGGGTGTCTTGCATATGCTCATATTTCCAAAGTATTGAGAAAAAATATGGACAATGAGACTGTTAAGTGCGTATTTGTAAGGTACAATAATGAAAGCAAAGGGTACAGATTGTACGATCTTGTTTCCAAGAAAGTTTTTATCAATGGAGATGTGATTTTTGATGAAAAATTAGAATTATCTCTTGCTGGTTATGACACATATCAGGTTGCAAACAATGTGTTTGAAGGACTATTGCCTATTTCTTTTGATGATACTACTGGCTTCATTAAATGAACAAAATGTTCAGCCAACTGCTCCATTAAATAATGCAGAAATTCTATGGTTGATCTGAATATTTAGCAAGATGTTGAACATGAAGTTCATCAAAAGCATGCATATAATCAGGAGGCTAGACATATATCTAGATGGTACTTGCAGACTCTATAAGACAGTCATTTTGATACTCCTCTTGTTGGTCGTATTCCAAGACAAACACGTTTACATGATCATGCTATGGCAACAAACAAACTTGATGATGATGAGCTTGATTCTTTTGAGGATGTAGAACACAATGTACATTGGATGGCAGCAATGCAAGCTGAATATGATTCTATAAAAAAGAATCAAACATGGGGTTTAGTTACATTGCTTGTTGGAAAGAAGGCCATTGGTACTAAATGCGTTTATAAGTTGAAATGAAAAGTGGACGGATCCATTGATAAGTACAAGGCTTGGCTTGTGGTAAAAGGCTATGGGCAAAAGAAAGGCATTAATTATGAGGAGACATTAGCTCCTACATCCCGTATAACCACTATTAGGTGTATGGTTGCATTGGTTGCTCATTATGGTTGGATTGTGCAACAACTAGACATTAAAACTATATTTTTACATGGGGAACTCTAGAAAGAAGTGTATGTTCAGCAACCCATGGGTTTTGCAATTGAAGGATTTGAACACTTGGTATGCAAGCTGAAAAGGCTTTGTATGGGTTGAAGCAAGCTCTGTGAGCTTGATATGCGAAAATTGATGCCTTCATACTTAGCCAAGGGTTCATTAATTGCCCATCAGAGTCTACTCTTTACGTATGCAAAGAGGGGGGATCCTTGCTGGTCATTTGTCTTTATGTGGATGATCTTTTGCTCACAGAGACACATGTTGGTCAAATTTCAGCATTTAAGAAAAATTTGCAGCAAACTTTTGATATGTCAGATTTGGGGCCTTTGCGTTACTATTTGGCATTTAGCTTATTCATGATACTAGAGGCATTGGATTATCACAGTCTAGATATATTGGTAAACTCCTTGAGAGATTTGGCTTTTAGGATTTCAAGCCAATAAGCACACTGATGGAGACTGGACTTAAGCTGTCTTTGCATGATGACAGCGATATGTTTGACATTCATACATATGCTCGAGCGGTTGGATGCCTTATTTATTTATGCAACATAAGGCCAGATATTTAGTTTGTAGTTTCAGCTTTGAGCAGTTATATGCACAGCCCATGCATGTCACATTGGCTTTTTCGTTACTTGCAGGGCACTAGGACTCTTGGATTGCTTTATGCCAAGGGGGGGTCGTTGCAGTTACATGCTTACAGTGATTCCGATTGGGTTGGAGATTTTATTCTCGTCACTCTATAAGTGGAAATTGTTTCTTTCTTGGTTCTTCTTGCATTTCATGGTTTAGCAAGAAACAATGCACAGTTGCCACATCGTCTTGTGAAGCTGAATACAAGGCAGCTTTCACTACTACAGTTGAATTTGTATGGGTGAGATGTTTATTGGTTGATCTTGATGTATATGTCACAAAGCCTACTCTTTGTTTACTGATAGTCAGAGTGCCATTGTAGTGGCACGGAACCTAGTGTTTCATGCACATACGAAACACATTGAGATACATTATCACTTTGTCAGAGAGGCTACATGTAGGGGATATCAGCCTTTTCTATTGTCCTACCAACAACAATGTGGTCAACATCTTCACCAAAGCTCTTCCTCGTGACAAATTTGAAGCATTTCGCAATGCTTTAAATTTGATATCCTTTGGTGGATGATCCTTGTATGTTGATCACTTATCATTCCGGGGGGGTTTGTTGGGTTTTACTCACACCTATACTCATATAGGAGTGTCAGTGATTTGCACGTAGGACACTAGGGAACTTTTTACTCTTCGTAAGAGAGGTTTTTTCCCCAGTCATATTGTTTTTCATTTGTGTATTTATGTTACATAGTTTGGTCGTTTGCCACGCACTACACACTTCTGTGTGTGAATGCACCTTAAGCCACTTACACAACCCTAAAGTCTAAGGGTTGTACTTTGTATTTTGAGTTACACACTTCCAATCAATCAAGTGTTGAGCAGTGCCCACACTCTCTTTCTCTACTGTCTGCACACTCTCCCAAGCTGAGCTGCTACTGTTCTCCAACATCTCATAATTAGGGATGTCCATATTTTTCTTGGTTCTATTTGGCACACTAGAAGCGGGCTGTGCTCTTGACGATGCTTGTGTCTCATGCACACGCGCGCGCGCGCACACACACACACACACACACACACACACACACACACACACCACTCCCCCGCCCCCCGGCCCCCCCTGCCCCAAAAAAGAAAAAAAACCAATACTTTTGCTGAAAATTTCACACTAAGGTTTAAAAATCCCCAAGTAATTATACATGCAGTTTGCCCCTCCAGATCAACAAATTAATTAGATTTGTGGATCTTAGTTATTGAACCCCTACCAGTGATGGACTTTCCATGTCCTGCACAACTTATGGAGTGTCATGCCTACCCAAGAGGCCAGAAGTAAGCCACATGCTCATCCTGAGCTCGGAATAGCACATCTTGGTGACACCATGATTATTCTACTGTGATAAGAGGCCATGAAATCTAAGCAAGGTTGGATCACTGTGCTTGCATGATTCACTTGCTTGGAGGATCAGGACATCTTTATGAAGTCGAGAGATTTTTGAAGTTAGGACATGTTTATCTAGAAAATGTATACAAAGTTTTTGTGTGAGACTTTGAAATGTTTTAGCCAGAGGCTGTGGGAGACACAATAAAATATCTTTTTGAAGGCAGTAGTGTATGCCAAGAGGAACATTGGATAGAATAGACAGGTTGAAAAATGGTTCCTTTCAATGAGCACAGGTCGATTCTCCAGATCATGATGTGCACTCTTGTTAATGTAGTACATAGTTATTGTCACCAAACTTTCAGATGTATGTTGTTTGACATAATTTTTCTCAGGGAACTTTTGCTATTTCCAGATTAGTAGATGCATGAATATTGCAGGCTTTGGGTACATCTGTATTTGTTAACACCAAATTGCTTTCAAATTACAGCTGATTCTCGATCTCTCGTGGAACATGCTCGAAATGAAGCTGCTGAATTCAGATTCAAGATGGGTTATGAGATTCCTGTGGATTACCTAGCAAAGAGGTATGCTTGTCCAGCAGTCTTTCCTGTTTCAAGTACTCCGCAAACATTGTCCCATGGTAATATTTGTATCGTGGAGTCCTCAATTTTACAGAAACCCTCATTTTTAGGGGTCTCCTATAAGATTCCAACTAACACTCCATAAAATATCTTGGCATGAATGACAAAAGTAATATGACTTGTCAACCTTAGGATTAACACCTAATGACTGTATTAGTCCAAAGTATCAACCAATTTAAATTACTTGTCAACCTTTATAGTATGGAGGACCACATGATCTCATTAGTCCAAGCACACTAACTCCAAGCACACAAGAGGTGCCATCCGAAGTAAGTTACAAAGGAGAGCTTTGTAGTCTGAACATGTCACAATTTCATGTGAAGCCAGGCAACAAAGACAAGAAGATATTGTGATTCTTCTTTAGTGAGTATCTCAGCTATTTGTTCAAGTTCCAAGAATACATGAACGGCAGCTTGCCCTTCCAGACTTTCTTGAGTTTAAGTATTTCTTAGTTGGCTGCTCTATGTATGTTCCAGAGTGTGTGTCAGTCTACACAATAGCTTAAATTATTTTATCAGGGGTTGAGGAGGATTGATCACTTAAAGCTGCTGCAATAAACTTGGCTTTATGCCAAAGGGGCCCATGATGCATCCTTAAACATCAGCCTCTTCGAGCTCTGACATGTGCATGCCTAACTTAAACACTGCTCTATATAAATGTACAAAAGGGAGGCATCTAAGGAGAGACCTCACCAAGAATCTTAGAAATGAGCAAAGGCCACACAAATCTTGAACTTGAAATTGCTTGAAGGAGATCCGAAGACTGAAGTTCGTAGTGATGTGCCCAAGTTAAGAATTAAGGCAAAAGCCAATTGGAGTGTCTAAGAGGCTTGATATTCAAACAGGGCAGAAGAGTTCGGGCACTGACAACCCACTGATATGTTGTTTCAAGCAGATGCATATGAAGCCTAAAGGCTTTGGTCAGCAAAGCTTAAAATCTAATCTTGCCTATAAGGCAATGCCTGGGTGGCTCTAAAGACTCGAGGAAATGCCAAACCAGTTGGCTCTGTTGATTCCAGCAGTTGTACTCAATTGCAACAGTGGGCACGTGCACATGTGTCCGTGGGGTTTTTTGGGGGTTGGGTTGGTTGGGGGGTTATGAGACGCTGGAGTGGCATGTATACACCTCTGATCTTGATTGGACTGGGGCTAATATTCAAATGTTTTTGAACAGGAATACTAGAATTCTACATTCTTGTTTTATTAAGGTGGTTGATGTGACACAAATCTTATGTGGTTCAGGCTTGCTGACAAGTCTCAAGTGTACACTCAGCATGCCTACATGAGACCCTTGGGAGTCGGTATAAGTTCACTTCATTGTCCTGATGTCACTGATTTGCTGATAAATGTGTTTAACTAGGTGCTGAATTTTTGTGTATGAATTGCAGCCGCTATGCTTCTTGGCATTGATGAGGAGCTGGGGCCACAGTTGTTCAAGTGTGATCCTGCAGGCCATTATGTTGGTTATAAGGTACAAAGGAACTGTTTAAATGATACTTGGCAAGGCATGGCTTGACTTAATCAACAAATGCAGCGTATGTTGCTAGTATCAAGGGAGAAATCTTTTGATTCTGCCTCTGTAAAAATAGCAGTAAGTACATTGTAGGTCCATGATACGAATGATCAGTGCTGGATTCCAAATACAGCCAAGTGCCAGAACACTGAAATTCGTTCTCCAAGCTTTTGTGTGCTTTATTCCTGATGTCTTTGCCTGGGTGTAGGCTGTGACGTCAGACTTACCCTGACCTACAGTATGCAGCTGCCAGTATCACCTCACGGTGAAGAACGTTTCATTTAATGCTTTTTTTTGACTGTGTAAGCGGATGTGTTCGTTTTGAGGGCCTCGTCCTGCCAACCCACCTGTTCTTCTTTGAGATAGGTTCTTGTCAGAGAGGCCTCAAAAGTCTGTCTTTCTTTCGTAAGCTGGCTTGAGAAAAGGCCATGTGCGGAAAGTGTGTTGAAACTGTGTTACCCTAGTGATGGCCTTTTGACTGGTTGCATGCAGGCCACCAGTGCAGGGTTGAAAGAACAAGAGGTGGTGAACTTCCTTGAGAAGAAGATAAAGAGCAACGCACAGTTGTCATACGAAGAAACTGTCCAAGTAAGTGCGTGTTATTGCGTCGTGGGTGCTGCTTTATGGGCGTTTTAAGTTTGTGTGCCGTACTGACTTTAGCCGGGGCACTCGCAGACCGCCATCTCTGCATTACAGTCTATTCTGCTCGAAGATTTCAAGCCTACAGAAATTGAGGTAAAGACGCCTTTTGATTTTTCGACATTTGAAGGGGTGGTGGGAGTCGAACGTTGCGTGGGTGGTTTTGAACGTAGAGAACATCTTTTGCAAAGCAATAAATGATTGTGCGTGACAGGTCGGAGTAGTGCGAGAAAGTGATCCCACGTTCCGAATCCTTCCTACGGAAGAAATTGACGAGCACTTGACAGCGATCAGCGAACGGGATTGATGTCTCGTTCACTCATTGCGGTATTGTAATGAGAATGTGCTCCTCATTGGCTGGCTTGGGATTGGAGCAGGCACTTCTTAGGTCGGTAGCTATCGCGATGTCATTTAATGATCACGCATGCAGCAACAATTGCATGCGTTGCATTTTGGCACTTTGAAATGCTGACAGTGGTTTTGTTTTTAAGGCTTGGCTTGTACGCTTGATCGTTTAATCATAGTAATGTGGAGCATGCAAATGCTATTACACGTGAAGCTAACAAATAGCCGAATATTGCAAAGCTTTAAACTGTAACAATCTATCTGGCCATTTTGTATGCCCATCTATCTCTACATGAACATGCCTTGTTAACCTTTTTTATAATCCCATCTTTGATTCTTGATTGCTAGATGATAATCTGGTTTGTCGAATGCTAGAGAAGGGAAAGTTATCAAATTATCTCTACAGCTTTGGTCAAATTTCCACTGTGCCTTCTATTTTTGAACATCTCAATATTCCTCTCAAGATGCACAAGAAACTGTACTTCCAGTTTTTCCAATATACTTACTATCCTCCTCCCATTTGTTAATTTCCCATCTACATTTAAAGTACAATAAAAATGCCTTAAAAACTGCTTGAAGCTTCAATAAATTTTCAACATGTTTTAAAATCTTCCAGAAACCTACAATGTGCCCAAAGGGCATGGATTTCATCTAATTACATTGAATTTCTCTAGCTTGGTTGCAACAACAGAGCGAAGAAAACAACCTGCTATAGAAACAAATCAAAGTCTGCAGTTGGAGCTTTACAAAACTATGAGTATTGTACTCTCAGCCACCACACCAATTTGAGCGTCTAGATTCATGTTGGTGGTGTAAGCACATGCTTTCTCCATGAAATTGGTCTCCAGCCCTAATAAATTTTTTTATAGGACTCTTGCACATGCTAGTTGTGATAGTTTTCTTGGAGGTCTACGAGGCCAAGAGTGTGTGGTCATATATGCTCTTGAACTAGTGGTCTAGGGCATAACCCAAGCTTGTAGCTCAAAACCTCCCTTTGCATAGTGATATCTAAAGTCTGTTATGGTTTATTATTTCTTCCATACTTTCGTTATACCCAAGTCGGAGAGTTGATGTGGAAATGAAATAATTCAATGAGATTGTGAGACATAGAGCATATCTTCAAATTTCTTGAAGAAGGCATGTTGAGAAATTGTTGAAAATTTAGGGCATTTTGGAAAGCTTTAGGTAATTTGAGGATATGTTGAGAACCTTTAAGGTAAGAGGAATACATTGGAATGATAAAGGGCGTTTTGAAATTTTCTTGTGCAATATTGGAAAATTTGAGTAAATTGTAGGGATATATTGGGAAATTGCCCTAGAGAAAGGCGTTTGGAAAATATGATATTCTAGTCCCATCAAATGGAGTTCTTGAATAGATGAAGTTGTGCATGTAACCAAATTTTCTCAAGTTCAGGTCACACAATGTGATGGTGGCTCTTTATTTCTTTTGAGATCAAAGCAAATAGGTTCAACTAACTCATTTGATGGTCCAAGCTTACAATGGTAGAAAAACAACATATTTAGCATCACAAAACGTAACTTTGAGTCAAATGTGTATGTCCAACCTTGAGATTTGGTGATATAGACTCATCCCTTGCCATGATTTTATCCAGTCGGGCAGTCACTTTAGTAGGATGATTCAGATTTTTGATGATGATTGGATGGCAAGTGTTACGCCCCCAAACACAAGGAACACATGGATATATAGAAACATTGTAATCGATGTGAATGTAAGTGATGCTTGCCATATTATGTTGTTTGGGCTCTAAAAAACAAAAAACGTAACTTCAAAAAACAACAATATATCTCTTTACCATGTGATTCCATAGGAAATTTCCAATGTGCAATCTTCTTTCGGGGTTTCCATGTACAGCTTGTTTGCATGTCGGCATCGAATTTGCCTGTAGAGCCCGCAAACCTGTCCTTATGAGTACATGTATTAGATGGAGGATAGAGACTACCGTCAGTATTATCAAATGACATGGATGAACTAACTTAAACTTCTAAGGTTCATTCTGAGTTAGAGGATAATGGGGTTGTGGTAGCTCCGGGTCCAAATACCTTGTACCCACTAATGGGAACCAAGCTGCTCTATAGGACAACCTGCTGATCAACAACAAACTCCAACATTTGCCATGCGTTTCTTGGTTCTTTTTCATCATCAGCTGGTTTTGTCTGCTCGCAGACCCACATTAAATTGGTTGAATTGATCCTTGATTGTCTTGTGTCAAGGGTTCGATGCGAACGTAAACTATACATGGGTTAAATTGGTACATCGTCATCTTGGGTCAAGGGTTCCATCCGAACATCCTCTAGACATGGATTAATTGATCGGAAGAGATCTAGTTGTCATGTGTTAAAGAGTGCACAAAGCAACGCTCAACACGAACAGGTTAATATTCTCAAATCAGGATATGGGTGGATGGAACTGTGCATGCATTTGGAGACCCCTAATAATAACTTGACCATCCAAAAATCCAAATCATCTACAGGTGAGGCAGCGCACGCCTTGGCCTTTTTGGTCCATCCAACGTCCCACGAAAATTCAAATGAGGCCTAGTTGTTCTCATAACTAGATCAAGTCCTCACGGTGAACATCATATGGGTGATAACTTGTGATATTGCATAGTACACATTAATGATGGAATGCCATTCCTAAATGTGGTGTCCTCTTACTGTCTCTTTCAAGCCTTCTTAAATACTTTTTTTTTTTCATTGAACACAATTTCATCACACAACCTTAATTAGAGGCATTACGTGACTTTCAAACAAGTTAATATATCCTTGTTTTGCCCTTTGCCAAGTTTCACAAAGCATTTGTGGATTTCCTAGTTGCTTATCATCCCAACCTTTTTTCACATTTGAGACATATGGAACCCACCATGTTGAGTTTGGCTCATGCCAAAGCAAACCAACCAAGGGATGCTAATTGCAATCACCAGTATCACATTTTGAGGCTATTTCATCGCGTTTGCTCCATCTCATTTGTAGAAGAAAGAAATTATTGAGGAAAAACCAAGACTCAATAAAAATGGGACATGGATGGTGCACTTATGCCTTCAAGAGCTTCACACTCTCATGGCCCCTTGCTTCTAACCTTGGATGCTCCTCGTCCATTCTTTCACTGAAGCTCAAGCAAGTATGCTCTCCTTATCTACAAGCTAGCAACAAGCCTTAGCCTTTTTTACATGGGAAATGAAGGATAAAGGCTAATAGAAGTTACATACTTGCCTCATAAAGACAAGCATAAGTTCTTTAGTGAATCGAAGAATATGGGAATCAAGTTGATAATGATACTAACTAATGCAATTCAAGGGTGATGAAACTAATTAATAATACCTTGTTTGGAAAGCATGATGATGATGATGTTATTGAGGAAGAAACCTTAGCTTAATGGTTTAGTAGCCATAAATGTCTTTGAGCTTCTTGAAGAAGGATTAGGTGACTCGTCCTAAGAATATGAGTGGTGTGACGTAGATTGTTGCACTAAGAGCACTTTTTTGCTGAGAGAGAGAGAGAGAGAGAGAGAGAGAGAGAGAGAGAGAGTATGTTTGTGAGTCCAATGCAATTTTTAAAAAACATTCTTGAAAAATACAAGTCACAATTTGGTGGAATGTTTAACCTTTAGTACTTGGTATGTACACTATCAATCATTGACGTGATAAAAGCATCACATGCAATTGTCACCTTCAATGCCTCACCCACCCCTTAGAATCTTCTTTCTGAATTGGTGATGATAACATCACATGCAATTTGTAACATTCAATGCTTCACTCAAAATCTTTCCTCTTGGTTTCAAATTGTTTTTTTTTGGACTTTGAATCCTATTACACACATGGATCACTTCTTAGTAACTCCATTATAAGTATATAACACATCACTTCTTAATAGTTCTATTATAAATATGGATCATCATAAAAGACGTCTCTACCATCTCAATATTAATTTGAAAAATGAACATGAATATGTTTATCAAAGAAACAAGCTTGCTACGAATACACCCAGTGTAATAGAAGTAATGAGGTTAGAGGTGTTGGGAGTAAAGGCACTTGTGTATTAGTCACACTGACAATACCCGCATTGTGTATTAGTTACTTGCACACATGTACACTGTAGGTGGTGGGCACCCATCACTGTCACTTCATTCTTCATTCTTTTAGTGATATTTGAATAAAGGGAAGTCCAGTCACACATTGTGACAATTGGTACTCCCACATCTTGTGACTCTCTCTTGCTCTTGCTCTTGCTCCTTTCACCATAGCTCTTACTTCTGCTCTGTGCTTCCACTTTGGGGCTCATGCCATTCAACTGGTATCAGACCCACTACATCGACATTGAGGAGCTCAACTTGACCTTCCTTTAGCTTGTGGAGAATATCTACAGCTCACAGGTTCCATTGGCAGCCATAACTTGGTGCTTGAGGTCTGTCTTGATCATCCATTGCTCTAGAACTCCTCAAGACCTCTTGAGGCTTGATCTAGGACCTTGTTAGAGGTCATTGATAATTGCTTTGAGCCCTACTGTGGGCAGTAGCAACATCATACCAGGTTGTGCTTGTTTTTCAATTGGTTGGGAGAGCACAACTTCTCTAGCATCTCCTCCTCGTTGGTAGCTCATTGACCACTTGAAACCACTCCTGGATGCTCATTATTAAGTCTTGGTATTGCTTCAGCACATGGCATCAAGGCCGAGCTCATATCTCAGCTCCATTGAATGTGAATAATAGTCCACAAGTTGTGAGAAACATGGCAGCCCCCTATCTTCATGCTTCATGCTCATTGGTGATGGTCATATGATGCCTATTCATGTCACTATGCCAATGTATTGGAATGCTATGGGATTGATTTGAGCAGTCATTTTCTCAAATTTACAGGGGTTTTTTACTATTGTGATAAGTAGGGTTGAATACTATTTTATTAGAGAAACTTCATGCCTATTACTTGTTGATACTTCCGGAGCACTTTGGATGCTACATTGGGGTATACCATTGAGCTTACATACCTGGTTATGCTCTTTACATACTCTTAAGATGAGATTGGAACTTTGGCTCTTGACATAATTGATTGTTATTCACTGTTATGTATGGTCATTTGATACTACAGTAACAGCTTTGCAAGTTACTAGGGGTCGGATGCTCCTGAATATATGCTACTTGGATCTTGGATATATGGGTGCCTTTCACATGATGTTTTGAGCTTTGTTTACTTGTTTGGCATTCGACTTTTGTTCAAGTGGGAGCCGCTACTTGACACTTGGATGTTACATTGAGCATTTGGTTATATAGTTGAGCTTGAGGGTCTTATATTGAGACCGTGGAACTTGGTGACACGTATGCTCTTGTCATGCTTTACGTATGTAGTTGATGCTTAGTGGGCTGATTTGACATTGCTTTTGGGCCGGCACCTATCTCTTTTACACTCTTGTCTATGATGTATGCATCTTGAATGGCTATGTATTGAACTTTCGTTATATTGCTCAGTCCGTTGTGCCTTTGATTGTGGTCTCTTTTGTTATCCGTGTGAAACCTACTCTATGCATGATGGTTATGCCTATGGGATGTATATCAGTCTAACACATTGATCCTTTGACTAGTTCTCGGTGCTAGTCACATATTCACTCACTGCCAGTTGGCAACTATTCCCTAACAATTGCAATTTGTCTTGTATCAGCGATTGCTCTCTTTGGCATTGATTTCTTACTATTGTACTCTATTTTTAGCATGCTGCAATTGTAGTTTACTGCACTGTTTATGCGAGTGGTCACCTCCATTTGATAGTTTTTTGTATTTAATTTGTGGACAGGTCATTACTTAGTCACTACCCCCTATTTTTAGCTTGATCTGGCAAAGCTTTTGGGGCTGATTTGCAAGTAATTATAGTAGCATATTTTGCCCTTTTGTGCATTTTACTTGGTCTCATTATGGTTGGTAGTTCTAATGATAATGCTATCTTTAATATTAACAAGTTGGATGGCACCAACTATAGCTATTAGAAGGCCAAAATTTGGCAAGTTTTAGTGTAAAAAATGTAGGTTAAACCTTTGAAACATGAGGATGTTAAGCCCAAACGTATTGATGCAGAGGATTGGGACGAATTGGATGACCTATGTAAGTCCACTATCATTTTGTCCCTCTCTAAGCAAGTTTTCGATAATGTTGTCTTTGATGGGCAGTCCACATGTGCCTTATGGGATAAAATTCGCAATGTCTATAAATTTTGACAAGTAGAGCCCCACTTCTCAGATGTATTGGTTGAAACAACTCTTGGACCTTCACATGAAGGAGGACACTTCCATGCCTGTCCACTTAAATGAGTTTCATTATATTCTCAGCCATTTGTCTTCGCAGGGGATTGAATTCAAGGGTAATCTTCCCCCTTTGTTCCTCTTAGTTATAGTGCTTGAATCATGGGATACATTTCATACTACTATGTGTGTAAACATGTCAACTAATGTGCTAGAGTTATAGGGTATAAAGGGTGCACTCTTGAATGAAGAGGTTAAGAGAAATAATATTGATGCTTTTCGCACCTCTCATGCTTCGATAGTTAGATGCAATAATGGTAGGAGTGGTAACGACTGCCATGGGAGAGACTCTCATCAGTCTCATTCTCAGTCATGTGGACAGTCTCACAATAAGTCTCGAGGCTGTACGTCTTCATTGACTTGTCATTACTATGGGTCAACAATACATATTTGCTAGTTGTGATAATTTTTTTCTCAAGGTAATCTCGATTTTGCTCCATAAATCTTGTTGATCACTTCGTTTTAATTCCCATAATGCCATAAAATGCGTGAGGACAAGTGTAATGGAAAGGGCAAGGGTAAAGTATAGGACAAAAATGATGATCACAACATTGTAGCTAGCAAGTCCAGTGTTAAGATTGAAGAGATTAATGTTGTGCGGACTGATTTCGATGATGATTTCATACTTGTAATTTCTTCTCTTGATACTTCACAGCTAATTGATGCTTTGTTAGGATATACTCAGTTTGGCTGATAGATTCAAGGGCTTCCTTTCATGTGATTCCTCATAGAGAATGGTTCCACTCCTATCGCAGTTTGATTGGATTTGTCTATTTAGGTAATGACTTGGCATTAGAGACTATGAAAATTGGTGATGTCTAGTTGTAGTGTAGTTCATGTAGCACATTTACTTCACATGATGTACGTCATGTCCAGCTCTCACGAAGAGCCTTATCTTTGCTAGCACTTCGGATGATGTAGGTTATATAGTTTCTTTTGGTGATTCCTCACGGAAGATTACCTGTGTGAATCTTGTGATTGCACATGGTGCTAGGTCAAATTCTCTCTACCCCTTGCTTGTATTTGGTTCAGTTGACTATGCTTTAGCCGTGGATGTAGTTCCACATGTATCTCTTTGGCATTGTCACCTTGGACACATGTCCTTGAAAGGAATAAAAATGCTTACCCACTTGCAGCATCTTTTGCCCCCCCTTGACTATAAGTTCTTTGAGTTTTGTGTGATAATTGTTTATATGCCAAGCAGACATGTAATACGCATAAAAAGTTTGGTATGATACGCATGCGTGAGCCTTTGGATCTTGTTCATTTGGATGTATGTGGTCCCATGCCCTGTAAGTTGTTAGGTGGTATGAAGTATTTCATTATCTTCATTGATGACTATACACATAAGGTCTGGGTATATCTTATTAAGCAAAAATTGGAAGTTTTAGCTATGTTTTAGCATTGGATTACTTTGGTTGAGAACTAGTCCGGGTATAGGTCGAAATGTCTCAGGTTAGATAATGAGGGTGAGTATGTTTCTAAAACCTTTGAGCAATTTTGTGATGAAAGGGGTATTAAGCACATGAATATGACAATTCAGGAGTGAGTTTATAGTATGCTTAACTAGGTAAGCTTACGACAACATTTTTAGATTGAGGCAGTTACTATTGCCATACATTTGATAAATAAATCCCCATGTATTACTCTTGACTATTAGGTTGTAGAGGAGGTATGTTCTCCCTCATATGCTCACTTGAGTATCTTTGGTTGTGAGGCTTTCTGCCATGGTTCCAAGGACAAGTGCAATAAGATGGATCCTAAGTCTAGGAAATGCATCTTTCTTGGTTATGGAGATGCAAATGAGATAGACTATTGTCTATAGGATTTGCAGGTTTGGAAGGTTATCCACAGCTATAATATTGTTTTCCATGAGGAGAAAATGCATGAAGCAACTTGAGCATATTGTTGAGGTACAAAGGGTGATATTTCAAAAGGAGCCTCCTGCTATTGTGTATAGCTAGCTAGACAGCCTACATTAGCAACTAATTCTCTAGTGGCCCAGGTCCTTGATGCTCCACAGGATGTACAAGCCTCACAACCTGTTTTGAGGCAGTATACTAGAGATAGATATCAGCCTATGCGGTTTGAGCCCTCTATGGATTATGCTATGGTAATAGATGCTGGTGAGCCTCTTACTTATGATGAGGCCATGCACAGATAAGATAGTCACTCTTGGGAGAGGGCCATGCAATTAGAGTATGACTCATTAATATGTGGAATTTGGTTCCGTTGCCTTGTGAAAAGCATGCTTTGCCATGCAAGTGGGTGTGTACAAGTTGAAAAGTACCCATGGACATCCCAAGCTAGCGTACAAGGCTAGATTGGTTGCTAAGGGTTTCAAGCAGGAGCATGGTGTGGATTTTGATGAAGTCTTTTCTCCTATTGTGAAAATGACTATCCTACACTTAGTACTGGCTTTGATTTCTTAGTTTGACGGGAACAACCTTAGGGCTTTGCAGAACAACCTGGTCGAGACCACCTAGTGTGCAGATTGAGAAAGAGTCTCTATGGACTTAAGCAAGCACCTAGGGAATGGTACCACAACTTTAATGCTTTTATGCATTCATAGGGATATTCCCATAGTGATACAGATCCATGTTTATATATGAAGAAGGCTTGTGATGGTAGTCTTATGATTTTGATCCTCTATGTGGAAGATATGATGATTGCTAGGAGTGCTCATGATGAACTAGATGCCTTGAAAGGTTAAATCAAGAAGAGCTTTGAGATGAAGGACATGGGACATGCCTCACATATTCTAGGATGCGCATACATGTGATCTCTCTAAGGGGCTCCTTTACTTGTCATAGAAGGAGTATATCTAAAAGGTCATTGAGTAGTTTCATCTGCAGGATTTTAAGCCTATTGGCTATCCTTTAGCTTTTCATGTGAAGGTTAGTCAAGCTGAGTCTACGGTATAATGAGTAGAAGGCCAAGGTAGCCAAGATCCCTTATGCATCCACAATGGGCGGTTTTATGTATGCCATGATAGCCATTCACCTTGACATAGCATTTGTAGTGGGAGTTGTGGCATGCTATATGGCTACACCTGGCCAATGACATTGGGATGTCATCAAGGGTATCATGCAGTACCGGAATGGAATAGTAGCTATGTGCATATGTTATGGTGGTAAGGATATAGGAGTCTTGGGGTACATTGACTCTAATTATGCATGACATGTAGATAGTAGGAAGTTCACCTCTGGCTATGTCTTCCTTCACCTTTGTTGGAGATATTGTTTCTTGGATATCTAGGGTGCAAAAATGCACGATCGTATCTACTACATAGGAAGAGTATATTGCAATCACTAAGGCTTGTAAAGAGGCTCTCTGGTTAGGCCATGAGACCTTGGCATTACTAATGAGGTCCCTACACTACATTCACATTCTATGAGTGCTATTCAGTTGGTCAAGAATCGGTCTTCCATATGAAGATGAAGCACATTGAGGGGCATTACCACTTTATTTGAGAGGTCATTGAGGACAAGTCCATTGAGCTTGGTCAAGATCTCAACTGATCAAAATCCTATAAATTTTCTCACTAAAATTCTCTCAGCGGAGCATTTTGCCTTCCTTAGGAAGTTGATGGGCATTTAATAAGACGGCGTCTTTTCTTACCCAATTGTACTTATGTACATTTATACTTTGTCACTTTTTTCTTGTTCTCTCCTCACTAGGGCACATTCACCTTTACGTGGGAGGTTTTTGGTGGGAGTAAAGGTGCATGTGCCTAGCTGCCAATGTATTAGTTACACTGACAGTACCCACACCATGTATTAGTTACCATCACACCTATACATTATAGGTGGTAGAGGCGCCCATCACTATCACTTTGTTCTTTATTCTTTCAATGACATTTGAATAAAGGGAAGGCTAGTCACACATTTTGATCATTGGAGTTCCCACATCTTATGTCTCTCTCTCTTGCTCTTGCTCCTTCCACCATAGCTATTGCTTCTGCTCTGTGCTTTGACTTCATCACTCACTCCCTTTACGAGGGTAGAAATAATATGGATTTATGGACCGATGGCAGGTTCTATCATGTTAATCCTACAACAAGAAGTATCTCTGCATTCTCTAATTATTTCTCATTGTTGAGGCTTGTTGGAGATGGCTATCAAGGACTTCTAGCTTATACATGGAATTTAGGAACCCATTTAAACATCTTAAAGTTGGAGAACTAATGGCCATGTCAATATATTCTTTTGTCTAAGGGAATTTGCAAAGAACTATGATTAGGTTTTATAGGCTAGAGCATACCATGCAAAATGGGGTTGCACTTTTATGATCAAGCTAGATGAAATCGAGATTATGAAGGGCAAAAAAATTGGGAGAGTTTCTATCACCTTGATGAATAGGGCTCTTTGGCCAAGTATACTGATGGGGACGAAGGTGTGGAGGGCTCAATGCACTATAATTCCATGCAATGAGAGCAATATATATGGTGGTTGGAAGAATTTTAGGTTGACTTTGAAGAATTCAATGTGTCACATTGGGTGTTTCATTGGACTCCTATACCTAAAGTGATAAGGGATCAACAAGCAAGAGAGATACTAAGTGTTGAAGAGTTTGGACAATATAAAGTAGAATGGCATATGGATATAGATTTGAAGATACTAAAGTGCATGTATAATGTGTCAAAAGATGCGAATGCTAAGTGACATTGCATTTACTGCATGGATTGTCCAAGGAGTGGAATGCTACTAATTGGAATAAGATGCCTGATAGGCATATCAAAGATATGCACATTGCATGCCTTTTATAGAATCGTTGAGAAATTATACATCTTTATATATGATTTTTGTGGAAATTGCAATCCCAATTATGTAGGGATGATGCTATTAGGGCTATCAAAAAGGTTTCGTCAGACATTGGTTTCCATGGGGGCAATGTTGTAATCAAGTTAAATCCTCAAATATCCAAACATGGAGACAATATTGCTAGAAAATCATCAACATGTGTTTAAGACAGAAGCTTTTTTAGCTTTTATAAAAAGCTTGAAAAAGTGAACTCCATGAAAGGTTCTAGTATCCAATATAACCAATCAAAAGTACTACACAATGGAATCAAAGACCATGGAAATGATGGAAGAGAAAGGAATAGGAAGGCTGCTGAAGTTTGGGAGATATTGAATATTGTGTTTTTATATTGGGATAAAGTGTCTTGGTCTAAGAAAGATCTCCCAACCTTCAAGAAGGTGCTTAATATATTCAAAAACTCCATTAAGAATGCTTGGGGAGCTGACAATTTTGCATACTAATGCTAAGGAACTTTATAGGTGGTTTATATTCCTTTGAACTTACCATTTAGCTCTTAACTAACTCCATCTCTGTTCTTGTATACAACTAATTATTTATAATCATAGTTCTTAGTTTGTAAGATAATATGGAAGTTCGTCAATTTGATCCACCCATCCAAGGGATGGATAAGTCTCATTAACAAGCAAGGATTAGATATCAAGAGGATGCGTCAATACTCAAAATAGCTCGTGTTATAAAGATAGAAAGAAAAGAGGTAAGAAAATGAAATATTCTTATAGCGACAAGCGCTAGGGAGAGAGAATGCTAGAAATGGAGCTCAAAAAGCATATAATCATAGCTTTATGTGTGGTTGTGTGGGTCTACAGAGAACACTTTCATAATCTTTGTAGGCATTTCATCCTCTTCATCACCCTCATTCTTTAAGATTGGCAACTTTATAAGCGATACCAAGAGTGTTGAAGGTTGTGACTCTACAGGAACCTTGTATTTCTTCCATTGTATAATTTAGCTTATTCTCTTTTGTGTGTCTTATTAATTTGGGGGTGTTGGCGTCCGATGTCCTTGAGCCTCATACTCACCAAAGGAAGTCGTCATTTGTAAACTAGTCCTTGGCTGCAAAGTGACATGCTTAGAAGGGAAAACCAAGAACTATGGTTGTCAAAGAATAAGAAGAGCATGAACTAAATAGACGGTGATTTTCCTCACTTTCAAGTAAATGACTTGTCCACATAGGGATTGTACCATCTGAAAAAATAGATAAGAGACTCGATGGGGATGCACAACAGAAGGTGGTTAAGATACAAATATGGAGGCTCAAGCTTCTTCTTTTTTTCATTCTCCTCTTCTTCATCCTCTTACTAACCTCATATCTATCCAATTTTCCAAGTCTCTCTCAAAGAGATAGACACTTTGACCTTTAGGACACTTTACACTGCCTCTCACACACTTAATACAACCATAGGATAAGGCTTAGGCTATGCCTTATTTTTCTCAACACTCCTCCTCAAGCTCAGAATGAGCTTGCAAAGGTAATACTCCAAGTGCACTCCTGAAATACTCAAACTTATCTTTACCTAATGCTTTGGTAAAGATATCAACAGCTTGGTCATTTTTTTTGGCATGGACCAAGTCAACCTCTCCATCAATGACCTTTTCTCTAATGAAATGATAGTGCACTTCTATGTATTTTTTCTTGGCATGATAGACTGGGTTCTTTGCCAACATGATGTTGCTAATGTTGTCACAATATATGATGACTCCATCATCAATTTCAATCCCCATGTCACCTAAAACCAATCTCAGCCATGTCTGCTCACATGTTGCCAATGCAACATCTTGATATTCAGCTTCTCTACTTGATATTTAAACTGTAGGTTTCTTTTTACTGCTCCAACTTACCATTACTAATCCAAATGAAAATGCATAACCACTGGTGGATCTCCTATCCATAAGATTACCTACCCAATCTGCATTAGTATACCCAAACAATGTAGGCTTTATTCCCTTTTCTTAGAATAAACCAAATCCAAGTGTTTTCTTCACATACCTTAGAGCTCTCCTCACTACATCTAAATGTGATTTGCATGGTCTTTGCATAAATTGGCTAATCAATCCAACATCATAACTCAAATCTGACCTTGTAATGGTTAAATAGATAAAACTACCAACCATCTTTCTAAACATAGTCACATGTTCCACATATTGCCCATCATCAATCATTTTGATGTTACAATCCAAGGGAGTATCCACTGGCTTACATCCTATCATGCCATACTTCTCCAACATCTCCAAGGAATACTGTCTTTGTACCAACCAAATACCATGAGGCGTATCAATGACCTCAATGCCCAAAAAATATCTAAGCTAACCAAGTTCCTTTATGTCAAATTCCTTATGAACACCATGCTTAACTTCAGCAATCTCCCTCTCAAGTGTACCTGTAATAATGAGGTCATCAACATAGATGACAACCACAACCATGCCATCGTCTGTATGTCTCACATAGAGTGAGTAATCAGCCATACTCTGTTGAAATCCTATGCTGCACAAGAATCTGCTAATCCTTTCACACCAAGCTCTTGGTGCTTGCTTTAGTCCATACAATGCCTTCTTCAATTTACATACATAATGCGGGTATTTTGGATTCACATACCCTTTAGATTGATCCATGTACACTTCCTCTTCTGAATTCCATTCAAGAATGCATTTTTCACATCCATTCGATACAATTTCCAGCCATATATAGAAGCTAAAGCAATCACTGATCTCACTGTGGTCATCTTTGCCACTGGACTAAATGTCTCCTCATAATCCAATCCATATGTTTGTGCATAACCTTCAATGCATCCATCTCCTCATCCATAACTTGTCTCCATTCTTTGATTTCCACTGCTTCCTCAAAGCAAGTAGGCTCCACATGCTATACATAAGTAACCATATAAGCATAATGCATCTTCATGAACCCATTATATGTCAATCTATCAATAGGATATCTAACCCTTTCTGATCTCCTCAATTGAGGTGCACTACTTGGAGTCTCAATTGCTCTTGCATGTGGTGACACATATTTTTGTGCACTTCTAGGTACCCAGAGTTTTTACATGAGGAATGCCATATTCATCATCTATAGATTCATCATCCTCTAAACTTTCAGCCATAGGCCTCTTTCCTTTTGCAATTTCCACACTCTTTTGTAACTCCTCAATCTGAAGACAATTCCACCAAATAACCAGTTCACCCCTTGACCAATATGAACATGGCTTAAGTTAAAGGTTCCTTTTTGAACCTTAATGGATAAGGCTTTTAAGCCTTATGAAGAAGCAGAAACACACGACCAATCGAAAACTATATTTGGTGCCATTTTCTAGTGACACCCCGTGGCACACATTCCAGGCAGTCGAGCTGATGAAGAACGTCCTCTCACCCTCAATGCCATACTGTGAGCTTCAAGCTCTCAATTAAGTGAAAAATTTTCTCTCTTTTTTCTTCTTTGTCATCACATACACAAAAAAAAAGAGATGGTTTTCTCTTCCTCATTTGCAACCTCATTTGGTTTACCAAATCCATCCAGTGTGGACTCCAATTGCCTCCAAATTTGAGCTTTAGCAGCTCATCCAATCCATAGACTTGTTGCGAGTGATTTAGATAGGAATTTGTACTTGATTTTAATGGCGGATAGCAAGCATTCAAGCTGATGTAGACCTCAATCCGGCAAGCTCCTCACTCCAATATTTTATTCTCGTGCTTATGCTTTGATACTAACTGAAAAGATAGATAAGATACTCAATGGGGATGCACAACAGAAGGTGGTTAAGATACATATATGGAGGCTCAAGCTTTTTCTTTTTTTTCATTCTCCTCTTCTTCATCCTCTTACTATCTTCACATCTATCCACTTTTCCAAGTCTCTCTCAAAGAGATAGACACTTTTGACCTTTAGGACACTTTACACTACCTCTCACACACTTACTTAATACAACCATAGGATAAGGCTTAGGCTATGCCTTATTTCTCTCAACACCATCCCCATCCTCTTATACTATTTATACCTTCGATGTTCTTCCCATGTTGGCTTGGTTGAGCCTTTTAAATATTGTGACTCTTTTTTCTTCAGTATACAATTGCTCCTCATAAACTTTGGCCTTGTGAAAAATTCTTTCGAATGCTTCATATACTTTGCATCTTAGACCACACAATCAATTAAGAGATGTAGATCTAGCTTGTCCTCTGCCCACCTTGAGTCAGCCACACTAAACTAGGCTAAGATGACGAGATTATAATCCTCACAAATGTTTAGTAACCTCACTCCATAACTCAGCAATGCATAGTCTAACTCATTTGACACCATAAAGATAGACAAGACAAGCGTCTATCCATGCATCGATCGGTTGTACATTATTTGGCTCGTTGAGAGCAATAGTTGAGGTTGGCTCAAAAATTCGAGTTTGTACAACAACCTCTGCTCTCTCCTCTTCTTCATCAAAGAGTATCATCTTTTCTGGATCTTTAAATTATCTAATAGTAATGGTAGGTTTCATTTGTCCTCAACACGCAATCCTTGTGAAGATTTTGAGTCATCCTCATCCATGAGAACATGCAAATAACAAAGAAAAGTAAATGAGGATTATAGTAGATTATAGTTCTTTGAGTGTATAGGTAGTTCTTTTTGTCTTTATGTATATTTCTCGGCATTTTATCTAGTGCTGACTTAGCTCTTTTGTTCACAACTTAGTTAGTCACAAAGTCATTTGTATGAATATATTTCTTTGCCTCTATGATGACTATGTTACTTGAAATGATTATTGTGTATATCTCCATGAAATGGGCCAAAACATTCCCTAGTAGCAAAAAACATGCTAGAGTTTGAGGATGATGATGGCGCCATAAGCACAAGACTTATAGATAGACATAAAGAGCTTTTCGTCCACATCATCCTCAAACTCTAGCATAGTCTTCATGTTATTTGGTGTTCTTACTAGAGAAAAAAAAACAATCAACAAAAAAGAAATCTTCAAGATAAAACAACTTGCTTAAACCATAGGGGTCATTAGTGATATGAGAGGTCTCCAATTCTAGAAGAAGCTCTTCATGTTTGGTAGTGAGTCAATCATGATTTACCCCACACCAGGGTTATCATTGAGCAATGTGAGGGCTCTCTACTTCTAGCAGGCACCTCTTGCTCTTAGCAATGATGTTTTTGAGATTTAGTTTACAAAGGATCACCATCGAGTGATATGAGGGGTCTTCCCTTTGGGAGGGGCCTTGCTCACTTAGAAATGATTCTTTTGAGATTTATTCCACACAAGGGTCACAATCAAGTGATATGAGAGGTCTCCACTTTTGGGAGGGGCCTCTCTTACTTGTGGCAGTGAGCCTTGTGTCACCAATGAGTGATATGAGGGGGTCTCCACTTCTAGAGGGGCCTCTCTCACCTAGCAATGACCCAGGGTCACCATCCACCAAGTGGTTGTTCTCATTTGATAGTGACCCATTTGGGCCTCTCTCACCTAGCAATGACCCTTTTGGAATTTACTTCAAACAAGGGTCACCATCCACCAAGTGGTTGTTCTCATTTGATAGTGACCCATTTGGGCCTTGCTCCACACCATGGTCACCATTGAACGATATGAGGACTCTCCACTCTTGGGAGCGGCCCTTCTTGCTTGTTGGTAAAAATCCTTGCAAGGTTTACCCCATACAAAAGTCACTACTGATTCATATGAGGAGTCTCCACTTTTGGGAGGACCCTCTATTGCTTGGCAATAATTCATTTGGGGTTTATCCCACACTTGGAGTCACCATCAAGCGATATGAGGGCTTTTAGAAGACCACCACCAATTTTAGTGATGAAACATTAGAAAATAATAGAGCATTTAGAAAACTACAACTTCCCTAATGGTGAATGGAGATAGAAATAGCCCCTATTGAAAGTAAGAGACCAATTGAGCAAGAGAGCAAGCGTGATTGAGGGAGGCTAAGAGAGCGTGAGGGAAATAATGGCACTATGAGAGAGAGGCCCAAGTTTTGAAATCCTTAGGGTGGTGCCTTGAACCCTAAACCCTTTGAGTGATCCTCAAATGTATTCTCATGGGGGTCTTTGGAGGGGGTTTTCCAAAGTTTTCATGGGAAAATCAAGAACCCCTCTAAGACACATGAAGAGGATTCTTGTTTTTCCACAAAACAACCAAATTTTCTAGAAACACCACTCTACTCTTGCATTTTGCATAACCCATCACTTTGTGATGTGTTGTTGAAGAAACAAAAGAAGATGAAGCAATAGTCACAAATCCTCCAACCTATCGCCATGACACGATGTTTTCAATTTTCTTTTCTCTCAACAGATCATGTGAAGTAGGGTTTACTTATATTTTTAATTCAGTGAGGGTTTTAAAAAAATTTCCACATTACATGCTCTTGATCGAAAAACCTAGTATAAATACAAGGCACCACATTCATTGTCATATCCTTTCGTAGAATAAGGGGACCAACTATAGAATACCTAACAACAAACATATACTTTTGGAGGGAGGGGTTTTCCACTTTGCACTTTTTACACTCTTTAAGAGATTTCTCATATTGTATACAATGTTGGGAGGTTTTATAAGATAGTGGTACACTTGCGAGTCAATAATGTGTCAAATTTTGGCAAATGAATGAGTGAAACCTAAGCAAGATTCTTCACATATTCCAATCTAACAGATCATGTCACACTATGATAGGAGTGAAACTACTCTCGATGAGGGGTGACATGAAATGAAGCCCTTGAATCAATAAGCCAACACCGAGTATAGATAAATGAGGCATCAGCCAATTGTGAAACATCAAGAGAAGAAGTTGCAAGTATATAATCATCATCAACATTAGAGTGCATGACATTATTCTTTTCTATCTTAACACTGAACTTGCTAGAGACAATGCTACGATCATCATTGTTTTCTTGCACTTTGGCCTTTCTCTTTTCTTTGCGTTTGTCATCTTGCATTTTATGGTACTGTGGCCGAATATGACATTGCTTCCCACAATAATGACAAGTCAATATGGACTTACAGCCATAGGACTTACTATGAGATTGTCCATGTGATTGAGAATAAGACAGTTGAGAGTCTCTCCTACAATGGTCATTACCACTCTTACTATTATTGCCTTTGACTGCAAAAGCATGAGAGATACAAGAAGCATCAACTTTATTTTTTTAAACCTCTTCATTCATTAGTTCACCCTCTACATCTTGCAATTTTAGTCCATTAGTAGGCATATTTGCAACATAGAAGTACGGAATGTATCCCAAGACTTAGGCACTGAAACCAATAGGAACAAGGGGTGAAGATTCTCTTTGAATTCAATCCCTTGTGAAGACAAGTGGGTGAAAATAGAATGAAGCTTATTTAAATGGGTGGACGTATGTGGGAGCTTTCTCTCTACCGCCAAGACCCACGGACCGCTTATTATTTCAAGCGTTCCAAGCCGAGCACTAATGGCTACCTCTCACATAGCCGACATGCCATCCATATCCACAGGTGTAGTGAGCTTACCTCCATGCCGTTCGAGTTACCTCCTCTCCCGCGTACTCCGGTGGCTCCACGATCCAAGTGCAAGCTTCAAGCAAGCTCCATCCTCAAGCTCCACGCTCCAAGCTCCATTATCGCGAGCAAGAGAAGAGAAGAGAAGAGAAGAGGAGAAGAGAGGAGAAGATGGAGAGCTTCTCCTTCTCGGTCCCTCACCCTCACACACTCACTCCCTCCCACTCTCACACTCCCTCTCTCAAGCACAAGCTCAAGCAAGCAAGAAGAAGAAGAAGAAGAAGAAGAAGAAGAAGAAGAAGAAGAAGAAGAAGAGAGCCACTTTTTGCCACACGTAAGAATGAGCTTCTCATTCACTTTTAAACTTTATATACAAAACCCTAAATCCTTTTTGGGCAATCATCCCCTTTTCCCCTTTTTTAAATGACTGGCCGTAGCCTTTCCCATTGTCCTTGTATCTTCCTAGCTTCCTTTCCACCACACGTCTATATTTACAAATTGCACGGGTGAGAGCTCGGCGCTGCTTGAATTAGACCATGATGTGCTTGCACTCTTTTACAAAAGTTTTGACTTGCGTTTTTCCTTGTGCGCCTTTGTCTTCCATTTCTCTTTGCCCTGGCCTTTATCTTTGTCTTTTGTTTTAGCTTTCCGGATTTTCCACCACCTGGCACTCTTTTACAAGATTTCAAGGTGCGCCTTTGTATTTTAAAATGCACCTTTCCCCTTTTGCATTTGCCTTGGACTTTTTAAGGTTGCCCTTACGCTTTTGGCATTTTCTCCTCTTCTTTCTTCAGTCGGGCTACCTTTTTTCCGCCTTTTCCCTGCGTCTTTTTTATTTCCTTTTGCTTTCTTCGTGTTGG
Source organism: Lygodium microphyllum (assembly GCF_053477565.2). Classification (NCBI taxonomy): domain Eukaryota; kingdom Viridiplantae; phylum Streptophyta; class Polypodiopsida; order Schizaeales; family Lygodiaceae; genus Lygodium; species Lygodium microphyllum. The sequence continues at coordinate 148,281,477 of NC_141145.1, forward strand.
GGTTAACATTACCCCCTCCTAGACGAGTGCCAGTCCCATGGCACTCTTCGTCGAAGGTAGCATGCGGAGCTTGCACCACGAAGACATGGGTGGAAGGGACTATTGTGGTTTGCCTTGGAGGAGTTTTGATGTTGGTGCGGAGGAAGGGTGTTGGTGGCAATGTGCTGTTCTGATTGGCTGGTGATATGATTGTTGTAGGTGGCGATAGGGCTACTCTTTGTTGTGAATGGCCACTCATGGCTGTTTGATGTGTGTGGGATGCTCATGGTGGATCCTGCTCGTGATGATTCTTTGGTGGTTTTCATGATGAAGTAAAGGACAAGAGTTCAAGTTGAGTGTTGATGTAGAGCTGACGGCACTTTTGTTGGAGTCTTTAATACCTGCAAGTGGAAAACCTCTCAGGTGGTCTCTCCCTAAGGGGTAGTGCTAGTCTTCGTAGCGTGCACAAGAGATATTTGGATTAGTTTGGGAGACAAGTCGAACTCTAAGCAAGGCTCGAGTATTGTCCTGCACTTGAGGACCCAAACTGTGTATAGACTTTGGTGCAGATATTATGTGAGTGCTCGTGCATACTTAGATATTACGTAGGTAGAAGACTACAGCCTGGTTTCTCATAACGTTGCGTGGATGAAGCAAAGTGGTTTATGACAAAAAGAAGTACGTGTGAAGGTGGGTGCAACATCTGTAGCAAGATAGAACCCAGGGATAGTGTACTATCCTTAGGTGGTAGACATGGGGCCGGTGTGATGAGGACGGTGTAATGTGCATGGGCATTCGTGCGGTGCATGCCCCAAGTGATTGCCATGGTTTTAAGGTAGAGTGTAAGAGGGAATTGGGTGAATGGTTCAGGGTGACAGGTCTAACCACAAGCGAGACAAGCTCCCTAGGGCTGTCCTGCCCTTGATGTGCCCTGAACTATTGTGGGTGATGCTAGGGGGCTAGGGGACTAGGGACGGAGCCAGCCGACCAAGGTCACTGGACACACCGAATTTGAGGACCCCTAGGTGCGATGCTGTGATCGTGGGTGCTTTTTTATTTTTTCGTTCTTTTTTTTTTTGCCGCAGTACAACCATTGCAATATGCGGGGGCTATGAGCCTTTCAATAGACTGGGACATGTCAAGCCTCGGAGGCTTAGGGAATTGATATGACTGTGATAATTTTCCCTAGCCTTGTTGTTAGGGGAGCCGTTGTTGCAATATTGGTGAGATTACGGTGACACCCGTCATGAGCTCACCGTAGAGCTTGGCTTAAGAAGAGAGTGTAGCCCATGACTGTGCTTTGGTTCGTGCGATGTGGGCACTCGCAAGGGTGATTGTTCGCATTCAGTAGCGTGGCTTTGTTGCGATCCTTGTGCGATTGGTGGTCTTGCGGTGGCCTGGCCGTTGAACACGTTTGCACGAAGACCTGTCTCATCCTGCATCCACTTGTCACTTCGTGAGAGTGTATGCTTGCTTGCATTAAGTACGTCAAACAAATGCAATCATGTTAAGACATAAATTTTCAGAATGCTATGATGTCTATTGGGATGCCTATTCTATTGCTTGTTAAGGTTGCATACATTAACGAGGGGTAAAGGAGGTGTGTACAAGTGGGGGTCTTGCCTCTTTACTCATCAAAAGACAAAAAGTTATGGCATGATGACTTGTCAAGCTACTTGTACATCATAGGGGCTTAGTCGATTTGTACTAGGCGGGATGAGTCCAGTTGGTTGGGCAACTCATGCGGTGCTGGTGCGGGACTCCCGTGAGGCTGGGCAGGGCACATGTCGGCGGGGACATGAATGGTGTGGTCCCAGGCTGCCACCATTTTCAAAATGTCTTTAAATAATTCATTGAATTCTTCCCTGTCCCGGGTTGCCCTTTCTGCCCTTGAGCATCTGGTGCTTGAGCTCACGTTGGGGATTGGTGCAATTGGTGTTGCCACATCTTGCGTGCTTCTTTGAGCTTCGACTTTCCTGGCCCAAGGATTCTTCAACCTTTGTCTGGGACGGTGTCACTTAGGGCCACGTTTCTTCGCATACCTTTTGAGGGTGGGCACATAGCGCACTGATGGAGGGGCATGTGTCGCATGTTCCCGACATTTGCAGAGAGCGTCTCAGTAAGCCAGCTGCCCTAGGTTTTCCATGTTCTTCTTGTAGGGGACCTGCAATATGAAAACCAAGGGTTAGGCCTTGATACGGAATACGACCGTTTGCACAGGATGAATCATAGTGTGGGTTATCAAATGCATATGACTAGAAGTGGCGGAGTGTGACGTGCTGTGCTCATTGTAGCGGGGTGGCCCCCGTGATGATGTTCACTTAGCCTCTCGCCATTAGCAGATCTTGGCTCACACCGAGTTACATCGGCTGGTGGTCATGGATTTGGGCAGGGCTCATCCTCGGAAGGATGAACTGAAAAGGGAAAGGTGTATAGAAAGGGACTGCACCCTGCTTGCATCATTAGAGACGTTGGTCAGGGCTTTCCACGATGGCAATGCGGGGTGCACATCCTTTGCCCGGAGGTGGAAATGGTCATGTGAGAGGGGGACCGGACGAGCCAAGCCTGTTGGCCCCAACTCTTCTGTCTGCACTTGACTATTATTGTTTATGTGTGTTGACAGTGTCTATACAAGGTGACAAAAGTTATTGTTTATTTATATACATATCCATGGATCCAAGTCGCTTTATGAGGATAAAAACCAGCTATAGAACTCTGAATTGTACTGGAGCGTGGCGCATGCATCCAGTACTCGTGGCAGCTTACTCAATACTGATAAATATTTTGCGACATCGAGTAGCATGGAACCTTGTTCGAGTCTACTGGAAACATGTAGCTCCTTCTCACTGAGGACCTTATCGAACAACGAGTCCTCTTGGCTAGGTTCAGCTAGATCTATACCCCGAATGGCAGTCAGCACTCGAAGGGAGGTTGGTGCCACATAGGTGGGGTCTCTTTGAGACCACCACTTGGCCAATCTCTCCTCAGAGACTGTCATGATCTGAGCTCCTAGTTCGGCCATTGCAATGCAGTTTTCACACCAACGCTCTTCAAATTGACTTGGCCCTTTGACAATCGCCTTAGTTGCTCTATCTCTAAGAGATTTGGTTGGCAGAGCGCATCATTGAATGTGACAGTTAAGCGCAGTTTGTCGGCTTCCTCGCCCGAGATGAGTAGCATGCGTTCATGTAGGAGCCTGATATAGTGCTCGTCAATATGTTTTTGCTCTTCCCAAGATAAGGGAAATGGCAAGTATTCTCGAAGCTGCTCTTTAGGGAATGCGCGCATGACTGCCAGGACATAGACAGGTGCGAACACCTTGAGCTTGGCATCCAACTTAGTTAAGCATTCGGTGACACTTCTATGTTCAATGAGGGATTGTGCATTTTTCATGAGGTTTTGCTGCTATTTTGTCATGGTTCTCCTTGGATATGACTGGTATAGATTTGTCACCTTGTTGTGATAGCATTGTATCTACTCTTAATTGGTCAATGCGAGTTCTATTGTCAGTGGATTGAGTGTTGAAAGCAACTGTTGATGGCAACGACTGCTTTGATTTTTTAGAGCACAGGGATGTGTCTGAGGTTTCACCGCTATTAGGAGAGACATCGATGGGTTCATTGGTGGATGGACTTGATGCTTTATTCCCTAGCTCTCCAGGGCTCTTGGTCTCAATGCTCTTGGGGTCCACAACCACCTGTAGCTGCTGTTGTTTTCGCTGTTTTCTCCTCTTTTTCTTGGTTAGTGAAGGTGCATAACTTAATGACTCAAGGCCTTGAACTAGGTCAGTCGCTGTTGATGTGCTTGGTTGGGCCTCAACTTTCCCCTGCTCTGGTGTGTCCTAATGGGACATAGCCATGGCCTGCTGAATAGCCTTGCTAGGTTGTGAGGGTACAACTACCTCCCTTTTTGGAGAGTCTAGCTCTTCCCTTCTGTTTAACTCCTCCAGTCTAGGCTTTAGGCACTTTGGAAGTGCTGGAGTTGTTAATGAAGTTGGTTGCGACACCTCCTCCACAGATAAACTACTAAGGACATGTTCCATAAGGGGCATTGTCACGGCCAAAGGTTGTGACTGCTGTGGTCCCTGATTGAAAGTAGTGGTGGCTAGTTCAGTGGACTGGTTACCATTGGTAGACTGTTGTGTCAAATCCTTAGGCAGATCAAAAGTGGTCGTGTCTTTTGTTGCCCTTTGGGCATTCACTTGTGCAGGTTGAGCGGCGACACGAGGCTGCTGCTGCCATGCTTCCCGTGTCCATTTAGGTGAAGAGGATGTAGGAGATTTGGGACTCCTATGTGGGCTTGGCACTGATTGGAGAATTTGCTCGTGATTGTTAGACAATTCTATCATTAGTTTTGTTGAGCAATTAGCGTTATCATGAGCAATGTTGTGCCTGTGGTGCTCATTATCCTATTGGGAAGTCAAAGGCTCCTTGGGCACTAGTGGACCTTGTGCACGCTCAATGGCTACATATGGCATCTGCTTAGTAAGCATGCTAGGCTGAGGCTCTTTCTTTCAAACACTCGTGTCTAGTCTCTCGCCTCGAGGCCCAGAGTTTCTCTTAGATTTCCTCCTGTGCTTTGTTGCTTTTGATGCAATCTTGCCTTCAGCTGATAGAGATGGTTTAGTAGGGGATTTTGGTACCCAAATCCATTGGTTACTTGCGTAATACCCTTGAGCACGTAGCAACGCTTTGGATATCCATCGCGGCGTTGTGCTGACCCTCCATTGATGCCTTCATCTATAAGGCTTGGGCTTCTTTCGTGGTCTTCTACGATATCTGTAAGTCCCAATTCTATCCTTGGCCTTGTCTCCTGACCTTTTTGTTTCAAGTATGGCCTCACTCACTGGTTCTCTCCGTTCAACCTGCGCTTGCATCAACTCCTCCCACAACTCCTTTCTCTCATTACTAGGCTTGGCTGTTACGTCATCGCCTTCCTTGTCTTTCCCCCAAGGTTCGATAAGGTCACCCTTGTTAAAGGTTGTGACTATCCTCACACCCGATAGTGTCAGGTGTATCCTCTGAGCTACATAGTCAGCCTCACATTGGGTCGCCCTTTTGAAGGGTCTTCCCAGGAGGGTTTCTTTACCATATTTAGCACTATTTGGAGGAATGTGAAATAGGATAGGCAAGCTCTCAGTTTTAATTGTTGCAAGGATATTGCACTTCCCTATGAGTGCCAGTGGAGGTCCCTCATAAGGGCTAAGAGTTGCATTAGTCGGTGTCAGCTCTGGTTGGCCTAGTAGGGTCCATGCCTCATAGGTCAAGACATTAAAATCTACTCCTTCATCAATCAGAGCATCGATAGTATGCTCTCTTTTCACAGTGAGTTTGACCCTAAGATAAGCAGGTGGTACTATGTCTTCATCTTCCGGGTCTTGGCTTGTAAATTTACGCCTTCTGACAAATGCCCTTGAGTCCCCAACTGCACGACCAGATGTGGATTCTCCACTGATGTCTTGGCTCGTCTGTGCAGTGCTATTCAAGGAGCATCTATTGTCAAGACTGTCATATCTAGTCATTCTCGCTATTGTAGCTTGATGTTGTTGCTTTTCGCTTTGACTAGATGCAATCCAAATGCGATACGTATGTGTTTTTGTAGTGTGGTCTTTTTGCCCTTGCTGACTAGATTGGCCCATCGAGGTTCTAGGGTCTCTGTTTCTCTCGGTCCGGGCATGGGCTTTTGGTTGCTCTTTTGTCAGTGAGAATCCATGTTCATGTCGAGCCATTACTATGCTAGGGTCAAATTTGGAGGATCTATCACGGCACGCGTTTTCTCTCCAACCTACTTGGGGGAGGTGCGGAGGGGGCAGAGCCCCCTCTGGTGGGGTCCTCTCCTACTAGTGGGGTCCTTGAGAGGTTTATCTGAGTGAGCTCCTTCAGTTATTGAATGCAACCCTCACCTTATGGTCACTTAGTGTGCGTGTCGCTCCTCGTGCACTTGTGCTCAGTTGGGCTTTCAATTTCTTTAGGTACATTCAAGTGTGAAAATTCGTGGTGAGTGCAGCAAGCTACTTGAAGCGTCTCATGCACTCCCGCTTTGTTCAGGCCTAATAGGCTTGTTGGTCACTTTTCTGGCCCCTTGACGGGGTTCAGCGCCTTTCTAATATGTTGCCACGTTCATTTTTGGCCAATCAGGTTTTAACTGCTTAGCGCTTTGCGCCTAGGTCTCTGGGTCTTGCTGATTACTTCAAGCTGCTAAGCAGCTGCACCCTACCATTTTTCCCATGTCGTGTGCCAGAGTCAAGTTCTGAGCGTCCTAAGGGCTTTCAATAGTTTGCGCTGCTGAGTTCTAGCTGGGTTAGGTCAAATTTCTGAAAATTTGATCAAAATTTTTACTCGACCCAGTTGGTCCGAATTGCAGGGGCTGAGTGCCCGATTCGGCCCGCCGACTAGAAGGGGCCGTATGTAACTGTCCGAATGCCAAATTTGGCCTTTTCGAACCTAGATGTCCGAGGGCCGAGTGGGCCGAGTCAGGAGGGCCGAGTGCCGAATTCCAAGGTAGTCCGAGTGCTCAATTTGGGCGGCCCGAGTGGTGGGTGTCCAAGTGGTAGTGGATGAATGGTTTGAGGACCAAGTGGCTGAGGGCCGAGTCGAGTGGTCAGGAGGGCCGAGTTGGGTGGTCCGAGGGCTGATTCTGGGACTCGGCCCAGAATCGCATCACTCGGACACGCCAAGCGCGGCATGTGTTTTTTCACCAGACCTCACGAAAATTGCCGCACCGAGTGTTGGAGGCCTTCCCCCTAGTAAAGCAGCTCTAGATCCATCCTAATCATGTAGGGAAAGGTATAGAATTACCTGGGCTGGGCAAATATCTCTCGGATGACAAGATCGAAGTGGATCCACTCACGAAGCTTTCCTCTTCTCTCTTGCTTTCCTGAAACCCTGCAATGCACAATGTGGCCTTTCTTGTCACTCTTGGCCCTTATACCCCTTCCCGGGTATGGTATTGATGCCCCTAATCACTCACTTGCCGACCTTAGGCATCACAAGCAAGATTTTTACCATTTTTTGCACGATTTTTGTCGTGTTTTTGCTCTGTTTTGCAACAGTAAACCCTAAAGCTTATTTTCTTTATTTTTCTTTGTTTTTTCCTACTCTAATGCATTCAAATCACAAAGTAAATACCTACACTACTCCATCTCACAACATAAATCTCAAAAAAGCAAAAACCTACTTGCCAAGGAGATTGAATACCATCTTCAACCCCCTCACTTCCTACCTATCTCAAGCACTGGTTTGGGGAAAACCCTTATTTCGATACTCAATTCGAAGCGCGTAAGCGCTCAAGGCTTGAATACGTTGGTCCCGGCAACAAAACCAAAATGTGGGAGCTTTCGCTCTACCGCCAAGACCCACGGACCGCTTATTGTTTCAAGCGTTCCAAGCCGAGCACTAATGGCTACCTCTCACATAGCCGCGACGCGCCATCCATATCTACGGGTGTAGTGAGCTTACCTCCATGCCGTTCGAGTTACCTCCTCTCTCGCGTACTCGGGTGGCTCCACGATCCAAGTGCAAGCTTCAAGCAAGCTCCATCCTCAAGCTCCACGCTCCAAGCTCCATCACCGTGAGCAAGAGAAGAGAAGAGAAGAGAAGAGGAGAAGAGAGGAGAATATGGAGAGCTTCTCCTCCTCGGTCCCTCACCCTCACACACTCACTCCCTCCCACTCTCACACTCCCTCTCTCAAGCACAAGCTCAAGCAAGCAAGAATAAGAAGAAGAAGAAGAGGATGAGAGCCACTTTTTGCCACACACAAGAATGAGCTTCTCATTCACTTTTCAACTTTATATACAAAACCCTAAAACCCTTTTGGGCGATCATCTCCTTTTCCCCTTTTTTAGATGGCTGGCCATAGCCTTTCCCATTGTCCTTGTATCTTCCTAGCTTCCTTTCCACCGCCTGTCTACATTTACAAATTGCACGGGTGAGAGCCCGATGCTCCTTGAATTAAACCATGATGCACTTGCGCTCTTTTACAAAAGTTTTGACTTGCGCTTTTCCTTATGCGCCTTTGTCTTCCATTTCTCTTTGCCTTTGCCTTTGTCTTTGTCTTCTGTTTTAGTTTCCCGGATTTTCCACCGCCTGGCACTCTTTTACAAGATTTCAGGGTGCGCCTTTGTATTTTAAAGTGCACCTTTCCTCTTTTGCATTTGCCTTGGACTTTTTAAGATTGCCCTTGCGCTTTTGGCATTTTCTCCTCTTCTTTCTTCAATCAGGCTACCTTTTTTCCACCTTTGCCCTGCGTCTTTTTTATTTCGTTTTGCTTTCTTCGTGTTGGGGTTAACAACATAGAAGTCCCCTCCTTTATACGAAGGTCCATGAGCTACTTCAATCAATACATTTGTACACCAAAACTTTTCTTGTCATAAATATTATGAATCCTCCCATAATTGCTAGTAGGTGGTCTGTCCCATTTAGAGACAAGATTATAGAAAACTTGCTTAGAGAGTGACAAAATGATCGTAGATTTACATAACTCATCTAGTTCAGCCCAATCCTTTGTGTTAGGGGTAAAGGCACCTCTACCTAGCCACACGTGTATTACTACATTGACAGTACCCGCACCTGCACATTGCAGGTGGTGGGCGCCCATCATTGTCACTTCATTCTTTATTCTTTTAGCGACATTTGAATAAAGGGAAGGTCGATCACACGTTGCGACTATTGGAGTTCACACATTGTGTGTGTGTGTGTCTCTCTCTCACTCTTGCTCCTTCCACCATAGCTCTTGCTCCCGCTCCATGCTTCCACTTCATGGCTCACCTTCCTTAAAATGCTGGTATTAGAGCCTTCTTCTTCATGAGCTCGAGCTTGGTCTAGCACAACTTCCATTCGAATACCTACATCAATTATCTCTTTGTTGGCAGCCACCATAGCCACTCCGTTCGAGCTTCCTATCGGTTGCATTCTTCTTGAGCACTCTTTGAGCCTTCTTGAGCAAGTTGGACTTGCCCCCCATAGCTCTCACCCTATTGGTGTAGCATCATATTGTGTGGAACATGCCCTTTTTTTTAGTGGCAACTCACGTTTTTCATCTCCTACAACATATATTCTTCATTGGACAACTATACAAGTACTTATACACTTGGTTTTGATGCTTGGCATTGATCCTTCCACTCTTGGCATTCAATTTGAGTGCTAAGTTTTAGTTTTGGAATGTTATAATAGTCCACAAACTATCATAAAATAGGGCAGCACTCATTTTTTATGTCTACACTCATTGCCATTGGTTGTATGATGTCCAGTTGTTATGCCCAATTGATGCTTATATATTTGGGGATACTATGTCATTGCTTGGATTTGATTTTGGACTAATTTAACCACTTCATTTACTCTATTTTGGTGGCTGAGGTTTGCTGGCTAGAAATACAAGGCATCACTCTAATTGATCCTTCTATGGTCAGCTTTGTTGGTCTCATGAAGCACGATTATGTTGGGGCGATGTCTACATGTATGGGAATGCTATGCCCCTGTTATGGGTTGGATTTGGAGCTGATTTTGATACTAAAATAGCTTGGTTTGATAGTGTATTCACTATTGTATACAACAAGGTTGTACCTCTTTTAACAGGGATTTTATATGCCTATTGCTTCTGGCGATGATTCGGGCATTCTATGTGCACTACTGATGTGTATCATTGATGCTAGTACATTGGTATATTGTATGCCCATGATTTGAGGTGGATTTGAGCTTGATTTGAGGACTAATTTACTTAGTTTTGATAGTGAATTTATTGTTGTATAACCAGGGTTGAAGCCTATTTGGTTAGTGTATGCTCTACCTATTGGTCATAGGAGTGCTTCTCGGGTGGCTCGTATGACTACATGGATGTATACGGAGGCTGGCACATGTCTTGTATTACGCTGAAATACCCTTGTGAGCTTTGATCGAGCTCTTCTTGGTTGGCATTTGATTGACATTGGTCTACAGTGGCATGCTTTGACACATATGTTAGAAATGCATGCTCCTTACATTATCTATGTTTGATTGCCACTTGGAGCTTTAGTTGGGCATTTATGTGCATACTTTGGAGCTCTTGGATGCTTATTTGGGTTGTCAGAGATTTGACATTGACTGCTACATGATATACTAGATGTTATAGGTGATGCTTGACTGATCCCCTGCTTTGGATGCTCCATTGATATAGAATCCTAGCTTCACGATGCCTTATGCATTCACATGCTATCTTTGAGCTTGGTTTCTTGATTGACATTGATCTTTCTGCCAATGGGAGCTTCATGCTATGTTTGGATATTGCAGAGCTCGTGGTTTATGCAGTTGAGCTTCTTAAGTAGATGAGACTAGGATCTCTTACATGTCTATGCTCTTGATAGATACTTGTCTGCATTGGATGATTTTGGGCTGATTTGATCCATCTTCTCTTTGAGCATACATCGACCTTTGTTAGGTCCTATCAATTAGATATACACCTAGCTTGCCTTACTCTTTGAGTTCTTAATGCCAAGGCTTGTATCCTCTTATTGACATCGATTGCTTTGACACATTTGGGTGTTTGACTCATGGTTCTTGGCTACTATCGTGTTTGTTACATGCCCGCTTCATGCAGCATCTGGTGTGGCAGTCGTACTTGACTTTGGATCACTATTAGCTCATTGTTTGCTCTCCTTTTCTCACTACTGGGATTTATTACAATAAGCTGTTTTATGCAAAATGTGATGTATTTATTGAGCTTAATCATGTCATTTTGATGTACTTTTGGTACTATTTGGTGGACAGCTGGTCATTTTAGCAATTTCTCTTATTTTCAGCTTGTTTTGGCATGTTTATTACTAATTATAGTAAGCTATTTTATACATAGTCTTCCTTTGTTTGACTCATTATGGCTGGTCATCTCAAAGATATGGCTTTGTTTAACATTGCCAAGTTGGACGGCACCAACTATGATGATTGGAAGTCTCAAATATGGTAGGTTTTAGTGTAGAAATTGCAAATTAAGCCACTAAGAAACAAATGTATTAATCCTAGAACATGGATGATGATGACTGGGCTGATTTAGATGCTCTATGCAAGTCCAATATCATTTTATCACTCTATGAAGAGGTTCACAATAATGTTGTTGAAGATGAAGATCAGAGTACATGTAATCTATGGTAAAAGATTCAAGAACTTTATGCAAAGCACATCCCTGCTTCATTAATGTATTGGCTTAAATAGTTGATGGATCTCCACATGAAGGACGGGACCCCGTTGTCAGCTCACTTGAGCCAGTTTCATTCTATCATGAAGAATTTGCTTCAACAAGGTATTGAGTTTCAGGATAATCTGCATCCTTTGTTTATACTTGGAACTTTACCTGAGTCTATGGATGTATTTCACATTGCAATCTGTACCAACAAACTTGATGGTTTGAAATTGAAAAATGTAGAGAGTGCTCTTTTAACTGAAGAATTTAACATGAAAAACAATGATGCATCCCATAGTTCACGTGCTTTATCTGTTAGAGGTGGAAAAAGTGGCAAGAAAGATAATGCTCGTCATGGGAAGGACTCTCAGAAGTCCTGGTCTAAGTCACGTGGACATCAAGTGCTGTGGACGTAAGTCTAATTTTAATGCCATTATTGTGGGAAAGCACGACATATATGACCATAGTGCCATAAGATGCACAATGACAAGCGCAAAGAAAAGGGAAAATAAAAAGTGCAGGAAATATTCAATGATTGTAGCATTATACCTGTAAAGTCCAACGTAAAGATTGAGATAAATGTCATGCAGCTTGAGGAGTTTGATGATGACTACATCTTAGCAGCCTCTTCATGTGATGCCTCTCAGCATATTGACTGAGGCTTCAGTCTATGCATGCACAGTGTTGGCTCTTGGATTTGGGTCTTTTCATGTGACCCCCTACCATGAGTGGTTTCATACCTATCGTAGTGTATCTAGTACTGTGCGCTTAGGTGATGATCAGTGTCTTGCTATTATTGGCATTGGTGATGTCACTCTACAGTTTTCCTTTAGTAGTACTTTTGTTTTACATAATGTATGTTATATACCCTCATTGAATAAAAGCCTTATGTCAGTTGGGTAGCTTGATGATGCAGGCTATCAAAAATGCTTTGGTGATTCCGCATGGAAGATAACTCATGGCAAGCCTATTCTTGCAAGAGGTGCCAAGTTTGGCAACCTCTACCCCTTGGTTGTATCCAGTACTATTTACCATGTTTTGTCAGTGGGTTCTATCCCACATGTCTCTCTGACATGCTCGTCTTGGGCATATGTTGCTTAAGGGAATGAAAATGCTTAGTGCTTTGCAGTATCTTTCACCTTTTGACTACTTGCATTTTGAGTCATGTGATCATTGTTTATATGGTAGGTAGACTAGGAATTCACATTAAAAGTCTGTTATTCCATGCATGGGTGAGCCTTTGGCTCTTGTGCATGCAAACATATGTGGACCCATGCCCTATCACTCATTAGGGGGGGGGGTGCAAAGTACTTTGTCACATTTATTGATAATTATTCACGTAAGGTTTGGGCTTATCCCGTAAAGCAAAAATATAATGTCTTGGTAGTCTTTCAACGTTGGATTACTTTAGCAGAGAACTAGTATGGACATAGGCTGAAATGCCTAAGGACCAATAATGAGGGTGAGTATGTCTCATATGACTTTGAGTAGTTTTGTGATGATCGGGGTATTAAGTGTCAGTTGACCACCCCTTATACCCCTCCCCAAAATGGTATGGTTGAGCATATAAATAGGACTATCCAAGAGAGGGTCCACAGTTTACTTAGCCAAGCAGGCTTGCCACAACATTTTTGGATTGAGGCAATCTCTAATGCCATGCATCTCATTAACAATTTGGCTTGCAGTGGTATTGACTTCCATGTTGTAGATTAGGTATGGACATAAAAGTATCGTTCATGCTCATTTGTATGTCTTTGGATGTGAGACCTTCTACCATGTGCCCAAGGACAAATGCAATAAGCTTGTCCTAAAAGTGTGAAATGCATTTTCCTTGGTTATGGAGATGTAGGTGAGAGATGGGATATCAACTTTGGTATATCCACAGGTGCGTGGAAAGTGATCTGTAGCAATGATGCTATGTTCCATGAGGACAAACTGCATATGGAGCCTGAGAAAATTGTTGAAATACACAGGGTTATCATTCAGGAGGAGCCTCGTGTTGCTCCCACATAGCTAGCTAGACAGCTTGCACTAGCCCAGGCGATCTTCATGGCTAGAATGATGTTAGATAGGATGTTGGATATGCAACACATCCTTTGCATTGAGGCGTTCTACTAGAGATAGACAATCTCCTGACTATTATAATCCCTCCATAAATTATATCTTGGTTATAGATGCAGGAGAGCCTCTCACCTATGATGAGGCTATGTGTAGGGTTAATAGACACTCCTGGGAGAGGGCTATGCAGTCCGAGATTGACTCGTTGCATAAGAATTGTACGTGGGATTTGGTTTCCTTGCCTACTAGTGGCAAGAGAGCTTTGCCTTGCAAGTGGGTGTACAAGTTGAAAAGTACATCTAAAAACCCCAGACCAAGCATATAAGACCAGATTGGTAGGAAAGGGTTTTAAGCAGGAGCATGGTGTTGACTTTGATGAGGTCTTCTCTCCTGTGGTAGCACTGAAACGTAGATAAAAAATTTGAGTTTTGCTTAATAGGATAGGCCTACCTTAAGTGAATAATCATCTATGAATGTAATAAAATACTTCACACCACCTAAGGGCTCACAAGAAGGCATGGGACCACAAATATATGAATATACAAGAGCCAAAGGTTCACCCAAATGCATAGAATGAGATATTTAATGTGAATTTCATGTTTTTCTAGTACACAAATAATGATCACATTAAACAGAAGAAGAATAATACAAGGATGGAAGATACTGCAAATATGGCTCAATACTTTGTCGATTCCTTTCAAAGATATGTACCCAAGGTGAGTATGCCTTAAAAATACATGTGGAAGATCTTCATCACAACCAAAACATGGCCAATAGACCTAAAAACAGGCAAAGGATAGGATCTACCAACCTTGACACCTCTAGCAAAAAATAGATTGCCACCACGAGTGATCTTTCATGAAGAATCACCAAAAGATACAACTTTTGGTCAAATCTGGGACATGACATACATCATTATGCATAAACAGTAGTACCAAATGACAGTCTAACATCACTTATGCCAATGATATCCAATGCAGCGCTATCTTCTAGTCTAACAGAACCCATGTCAATAGAATAGCTATGAAAGCAATGGTGATGCAGGGTAACATAGAATGAAGCCCTTGAATCAAGAAGCCAACATTGATAGTAAGTTGACAGTGCATCCATCAAGTAAGTAGTATCAAGATATGAAGCAGTAAGAATGCAATAGAGATAACATTGAAATACACATGCTTAGACAAAGGTAGTATGATAGTGGACTTACATAACTCATCAAGCTCATCCCAGTCATCTCTATCCCAACCTTCTAGCATTATACACTTGGTCTTCAAGAGCCTAACTTGCTTCTTCTGCACCAATACTTGCCATATTTGCATCTTTCAATATTAAAAGTTGTTACCATCAAGCTTTTCAATGGTGAAAATAGTACTATCAGTGCTAATTGGCATTAGAAGAAGTACCTGCCATCACGACTACAAATGACTACAAAGTGCAAGGGTATGGGGTATTGCAATGATAGAAAAATAACCCTAAAACTGAGCCAAAAGGGTGGGCAAGAGGGCATGAATAGAGGAGTGTATACTTGTCCACAAATGATAGGTAGTTAAGTGCTCAAACAAGGTATTTGTGCTAAAAAAATTGTTTATAAATAGTATTCAACATTGTTACCTACAAAATTGTAGTAAATGACCATACATTAGTAGGAAAATGATCGATGGAGTAAGGCTCCACTGCTAGAGATATTAAGAGAGTAATCCGAGATATATCGAATGCAACTAGTAGTGTAGAACTAAGTACTAATAACTATCAAAATATATAGAGTGTCCGATACATAGATGCATATAACCAATGCATATCAAGCATTTTCCACCACTGACAACCACTCACAATGATAGGTTCAGGAGGGTATCCAAATGCTCAAAAGTAGATCAATTCACAAAAGTCAGTATATGTAAGAAAAGTGTATGCATTTATCAACTACCATGTATAAGAGTAAGAGGCTCCCTATGTCTTTAAAGAACTAAGCTCTGCAAATTAAATACACGTGTCTACCATTGGAAGTAAATTTGGAATGTAAATTGAGCAATCAAAGCTCAATACATAAGACTCATAGCATCTGGTAAGCCCAATTGCATCATAGATACATTCAGGAGCATATATGCTCAATATATCTTGAATCTACAAGTGAAGAATCATTGTATCAATAAGTCACTACCAAAATGCATTCAATCGAGGTCAAATGTGATGCTCTAAGCTCATCATAAGAATTTCTACTTACATACATGAATTCCAAACATTCATATAAGCATGTAGGATCCTAAAAGTGCTTATACACATG